>NW_020175454.1:745958-975626 GCF_003031525.2 Neophocaena asiaeorientalis asiaeorientalis
GTCGTTATCCTGGCCGGGATCAGGACAGACACGGGACTGGCCCCCTGGGCAGAAAAAGCCGCCTTGCAGGCCTGGGCACTCGCCAACCAGCTGGGGAGCCTGGAGGCTGGGTGGAGGGGCTGCTGTACCCTTAACTGGCCCCCCACCGGGCTCCTCCCAGCCAGGAAGGCATACGGTGGTGGGTGGAGAGCTGGGTTTTCCCTCTCTTGAAGGCAAGGGCCTGCCCTGGGTTCGTTCATTCATTCGCTCATTCATGTATTCACTCCTGTATCCCCTCTCTGTGCCCGGTCTCTGACTCCTGCACCACTGACATGGCCCTGGAGCTGGCCTGTGCGGCCCGGGTCTCTGCTCCCTTTAGCCCTCACGCTGACAGTGGGAGAGAAGGAGATTTCAGATGGGCTGGAGGCATCTGGTCTGCGAAAACCCTCCACCTGCTCACATTCTGAAATGCTCTGTACCTCCCAAGAGGTCTGGGCCCTGTGTGAGGACCAGAAAGGCAGCTTTCAGGTTTGGGAATGAAGAGGGACTCCCCAGGGCAGGGCAGAGCAGACGTGGGGGTGGTTTGGGGCACGTGTCCAGACCCGTGGGTCCCCGTGGCTTCAGGGCACAACCGGGCTGGATGGGATCCTCTGTGGTTCCTCCTGCCAGCAACAGCACCTGGATTCTGTCTTCCTGACACGGAGGGGTCGTCGTCTGTGCGCACAGGTCCGAAGAGGAGGGGGAGATAGAGCACCCCCAAGGCTACAAGCACAGCCGGTAAAAGACAGGAGGGCGTCCAGAGGCCAGGGCTGTCCCCGCCCTCTGGGGGAGTTCCGGGGCTGCCCGCGTGGACACACGGCAGGCTCTTCCTGCAGCAGCAACATGAGGGTCTGGATGGAGGATCCGTTATTTTGACAATACTTCCTCTTCCATCTGCTCATTGCTACTCTGTTCAGATTGGCACCCATAAGACATCTTGCTCTCCATCTGGGCTCATGTGGGTTGAAATAATCAGATTCCCCCCAGGCTGGGGTAGAAACCCATCTGGAGAGGGGAGAAGGCAGCTTCCAACTGGCCCCTACCCTCAGGTGGCCTCCGGGCTGTCCACAGGACGAAACCTTCAAAGAAACAACGCTTTTTAAGGGCTTCTTTGAGTTGTCAACCAGTGCTTTCTGAGCACAGTGGTGGCAGAGCTGAGGGCCTGCAAAGACATCCACAACCTCACCTCTGGAACCCGTGACTATGTCTCCTTATGCGGCAAAAAGAGTTCGCCGGTGTGATTAGGGTTACCAGCCTCCGCATTGGGAGATGGTCCTGGAGTATCCAGGCGGGCTCTGTCTAATCAGAAAAAGCAGAAAATTGCTCCGGCTGGGGTCAGAGAGATGAAGCAGAAGGAGACAGAGAGATTCCAAGTATGTTGCTGGAAGGGCCTCATGGAACGTGGCACAAGGAATGTGGGTGGCCCCTATGAGCAAAACCAGCCCTGGCCAATAACCAGCCAGGAGGAGATGTCAGTCCTACAACCCCAAGGAACTAAACATGGCCAACAACCTGAACGAGCTTGGAAGTAAGCACTCCCCCAGAGCCCCTGATTAGAGCCCATCATGGTGGACACCTTGATTTTGGACTTGGGATGCCCTGAGCAGAGGGCACAGCTCAGCCACCCGCATTGTCCCTGGACTTCAGACCCAAGACAGTTAATAAATGAGTGCTGTTTCAAGGCATTGAGTTTGTGATTATCCATTACAGCAGGAATAGGAAACTCACACATACACTCATGCAAGCACAGGACAAGTGCCAGGTGCCAGGGACACAGAGGTCCACTAGGAACCTTCCCTGTTCTCACGGAGCTCACAGTTTGTTGGGGGATACAGACAATAAACAGATACGTGAATTTAGAAATTGGGTGTAATTTCAGGTGCAGAAAATCAGAGAGTGATGGGCTTGGGGAGATGTTTAGAAAGGGGGCTGGGGAAGGTGACTTTTGGAGCAGAACGTAGAAGGCGAGAGGAAGCAGGTGATGATACCATGTGGGAAGAGGGCTTTCCAAGCACATAACACGAGGCCAAAGACAGGACATACATCTGTCACGCTGAGAAATAGCAGGAGAGATGAGCAGAATGGTCAAGGGAGAGAGTCCCAGGGGGCGGGCTGACAAAGGTCTTGTAAGGCGAGTGTTTTGGACTCAGCTAAGTTGCCTCTTGTGGGCTTGTTTAGTCTGTGACGCCCACTGGACCTCTGAGATGTTGAGTAGTCCGGTGGCCTGGTGAGTCTGAGCTTGGGAAGAGCACAGCTACAGATACTGGATGCATGTGGAGGAGGAAACCAGTGGACTGGGTGAGGTCACCTGAGGCACAGACGTGCATAGAGGAGAGGAGAGGTCCATTACCTGACCCTGAGTCTCTCTAACCACCGGTTGGGAAGAGGGTCAGGATGTAGCAAAGCAAAGGAAACCAAGAGGGGGTAGCCTTTGAGGTAGGAGAGAAACGGAGAGGAACGTTCTGAAAGAAACTGTGTCAGGAAGGAGGAATGTTCCAGAGCAACGTTAAAAGGATCACAAGGGAACACTATCAACAAGTTTGTGCTAATGAACTCAATCACTAACGTGAAATACATTCATTGAAAGATGTAAATTACCAAAGCTAACACAAGAAAAAATAGAAAATGTGAATAGTCCTGTATACCCATCACAAAGACGTCAGGGTTGTAATTAATAGTGTGGCCACCAAGAAATCTCCAGGACCAGACTGACTTGTGAATTCTACCACACGTGGAAAAAAAAATCACCTTCACAAACTCTTTCAGTGATAATGCAGGCAGGAAAATCCCTAACTCATCTTTGAGGCTTGAATCACTCTGAATCCAAAACCAGACAGAGGTGTTACAAGAAAACAGAGTTACAGACCAATATCAGCCATAAACACATAGAAATCCTTAACAAAATATTAGCAAATCAAATTCAAAAGTATATACACCAAAGGGATAACACACCATGACCAAAAGTGGTTTATCCCAGAAATGCAAGGTTGGATTGATATTGGGAAGTCAACCAATGCAATCCACATGTTAATAGAAAAAAAAAAAAAAAAAAGAGGATGTAAAATATATGAATATCTAAGTAGATGTGGGAAAATGGATCCAATCCTTCTTACATGCCCAGAATTTATTCTGCAAGCTTTAGAGAAGTTTGTAGAGGCATGTGGGAGAAATAGGTTTTAGCCACACATTTTTCCAACTCTTTTTTCCCCTCTCATACCCAACACTTTGAAGACCTTTTACCAGTTCCATATTTATCTTTTCCTGTGTCCCAAACACCAAAAGACTATTTAATTAATTTATTTATTTAGGCCTTATGGCTTGTGGGATATTTGTTCCCCAACCAGGGATTGAACCTGAGCCCTCAGCAGTGAAAGTGTGGAGTCTTAACCACTGGACCGCCAGAGAATTCCCCAGATTATTCTGAAAATCCCCTTCTGACACCCGCTGCAAACTCATCTGCCCCAAATGCAGAAGTCCCTTAGCTCAAAAGCGTTCTCTCTCCATGCAAATTAAATACCAAATCCTGCAAGAAGAAAAGTGGTGCCCGTCACCTGTATTTTAGACAAGAGAGACAGGAATGATTTTCCTTTCCTTATTTGGAGAAGGGAAGGCTGGCCCCGAGGCCACATGTGACCTTGGCAGGGCCATGTCTTCAGAGAAGCCAGTGGTGAGCACACGGCCCTAACTATGGACAAGGGAAGTGAAGGTCAGTGTTTCTGGTGTGTGGCAAACTCCACGACTCAGCAGAACTTGAGATTACACGAGGTGGAAATGGCTGCAGGGCTGGGGGTCTGCGTGACAAAGGCAAGACGCAGGGAACAGCAATCAGTGCCTCCTTGGGAAAGTTTTAAGTGACTCTCAAAACTACACTTTGTGAGTCATAACCCTGTACTCACGAAAGGCTCCTTACCCGTGCTGTGGACTACTGTGTCTTCCCAGCCATCCTGCTCTTTGCCCCTTGACCAATGATGCAGTTAAGTCAAAAGAGGCGCATGCTACAGCAGCAGGTGCTTTGGACGCACAGGACGGGAGCTGAGCCGCTTCCTATTTTTAAGTCCACCAGCAAATCACCCTGAAGGTCATAATCTGTGATCAGCAGAGTGGCTGCAGCAGCTGAGGGACAATAGGGTCTCAGGTTTCCTGGTGAATCAGGGGCGTTTGAGAACCTCTGAGTTTCAGGGAACTCTTCCGATTTACTGCGTTCACATAACCATCCCCCCAAATCAAATTTCACCATGTTCTGGAAGACCCTCCTGTGCTTTTCCTGAGCCATTTCCAAATTCCTTCCAACAGCTTTTGTTTTTAATTGAGGTGAAACCTTCCAGGATCTTCGACAAGCCCCGTCCCACAGGGACAAGACACACCCCCTGGGCACTCCCAACAGCCACATTCGTTGCTGAGTGAAATTCCACCTGGACTTCTTTCTTCCACACCAGCCTTCGGTCAGGGGGCCCTTTCCTGACAAAGAACCACGACATAATAGCGGTCCTGCTTAAGCTTTCAGTGTTTCAGCTAAAGCCATCACTAGGCTCAATGGAGTTTCTCTACCTCTGCGCTACTGACATTCAAGGTCACATGACTCTGGAGGGAAGGGGGCGTCCTGCGCCTCATGGGATGTTTGCAGCTTCCCTGGTCTCCATCCCTCAGATGTCTGGAGCACCCATTCCCTCTCTTTAATTGGGACAACCGAAAATGTCTCCAGACACTGTCAATTGTCCCCTGAGGATGGGCAGAATCACCCTGGTTCTGGACCACTTGCAGAAATACAAAAATAGATAGATAATAAATGGACAGACTGATGGATGGGTAAGCAGGCAGATGGATTCATGAAGATTAGATAGATAGGTAGACAGATAGATCGACAGATAGACAGACAAAACAAGATATGCACTGAATTATTTCCCCCTCCAAATTCAAATTCACATGTTGTAGCCCTAAGCCTCACGGTCACAGTACTAGGAGGTGCGGCTTTTAGGAGATAATCACGTTTAGATGAGGTCATGAGGGTGGGGGGCCTCCACAATGTGAGGATGCAGTGAGACGGCTGCATTCTATAAGCCAGGAAGAGAGCTTCGTCAGGAGGTAATCTGCCCACACTGTGATCTTAGACTTCCAGCCTCAAGGACTGTGAGACGTAAATGTCTGTTGCTTAAGCTGCCATCAGGGGTGTTTTGTTGTAGCAGCCCAAGTTGACTTAGATAGATGATAGATGAATGTGATAGAGGGATAGATAAATGATAGGTAGAGAGATAGACAGCTGATAGACAGATAGCTAGATAATTAGACAGAGTCTCTTATGCTGGGTCAGGGTTTCTCAGCCTCAGCGCTACCGGCATCTGGGGCTGGATCACCCTCTGAGGTGGGGTGTCCTGGGCACTGGGGGCTGTGGAGCAGCTTCCCTGGTCTCTACCCACCAGGTGCCCGGAGCTCTCCCCACAGTGGTGACAACCAACAAAATCTCCAGACGTCAGTACGTGTCCCCTGGGAGGGGCTAATCTGCCCCCACCGCCCCCATCCAGAGTCATTGTTGCACACAGCCTGCCCCCAGGCACAAGGCAGGCTCATGTTAGAATCAGAAGTAACAGTATTGATACTCGCTTGAGCACTTCCTGCCTCTGGGCACCCTCCTTGGAGCTTTTCATACATTAGCTCAGTTCCTCAGAACCTCAAGGGTACGTATCATTATTCTCACTTTACAGAAGTGAAACATGAAGCTCATGCTAGCTTAGTACCATGAGTTAGAGAGACACACCCAGGAGAGACAGAGCCAGCTTGGACTACAGATCGGCCTTCTCCCTTCCTCCGTGGCTCCGGCGAAATGGAAATAAGAAAAATGCTATGGGAGGCCCACATCAGAACAGGCACCACAGAAGAGCATTGAGTTGTGTGTCTGTCTGTTGAAGGTACGACGTTCTGCTTGTCAGAAAACAACCCTGGGTTTCCCCAAATACTCTCCAAGCCCAGGATTCTCCTGGGTGGTGTGCAGATACGTGTGGCTGAGACCACGCAGGGCAGTCCCCAGCTGGCCATCTGCAAGAAGCACAGCTTTCCATAGATAAACTTCTTCTGACGGGGCTGGGGAAACAAGGGAGCACAGAGACAGTTGAAACGACGCCCATCTTCTCCCTCCACCTCTTTTCTGAAGCCTCCCACACTGAAAACTTCCCAAACAATCCTTTTCATTGGGATCTATTTTTGTTTGGCTGTGAAATTCTGTTTAAGAAAATGCCACAGGCAGAAAATCCAGGCTGCATATTTTGTACTTCGTGAATGACAACACAAGTGATGGGGTCTCGTTAAGATGGATAATTGCTCTAATTTTCTCTCTTCATTTCACGAGTCTTTGGCAGACGTGCTTCTGACGGACCTGATTCCCAGGCACCTAGGCAACATCCTAAGTGACAGTTCAGGGTGGAGAAACCGGTGACGCCTTCACGACATAAATGTTCCCCCTCCGGGGCGTCATCCACTCTGGAGATAAGGGACTCCGGAACTGTGTGGGGTGTGGATGGCTGCCCTCGGACATCAACCAAACTACCCAGGTCACCAACGCCGTCTAGCTTTTCAGACGCCTGACAAGGGGGCGGCCACTGGGAAAAGAGTCACCCAAAAGAAACTTCTGAGGGTATTTTCCCAAAGCCGGACACAACCCTCAGCCGTCCCAGGACCCATACAGAACCACAGTCACAGTGCATAATATACTTCAGCCCAGAGGACAGTTCTCTTAGGGCATCCTGACTATGGACGTGTCTCTAAAGATACTTCACTTGGGCATTGCCGGACGGTCTCCCTCAGTCCTGAGCTGCTCACAGCTTATCTGAGGGTTTGCTTTTCTAGCTCTTGAAGCGGCGTGAATATTCCGTACACGGTACACACTGGAATCTTCTACACCTTTCCCCTTAAGAGAAAAATATTAAAACTCATAATGAGTGAATTCAGAAAAGATCGTGACACTTCGAGCGAGTGTTTGAAAATTCTTTTCAAAGGGACATACCTGTGCATCCCAGCGGAAGCAAGGAGCAGCCCCAGAGTTTATAAACACTGAGAGGTTTATACTTAATTCATCCAGACTGACAGTGGCGGCGTGTCTCCCGGAAAAAACAAGGATGCCGTCAGGAAAAGAACATCCAGCCCATCTTGAGGGCTGTTCAAAGTAGATGTGAACTCAAAGAAGAGAGATTGTCATCTAAGTGAGGTACACGAGCATGAAATAAGGTTAACTGTGCTCGTTTTTAAAACATGCTTGCACACCTGACTTTTGAAAGTGGATAGATAAAAACGTGTATGAATATTTTGGAAACAGGCTTCCTTTATGGGTTTGAAAATCTGCGCACACATAAGCACCCAAACCAGTGCCCGTCAGATAGATGCATGCTTTTCTCTGAAGGTGGCTCTCTGGTCCTGGACGCGGGGAGGGGCTAGCTAGGGACAAGGCCGTTTTATCCATTAAGGAGGGGCCCCCGGGGCCAGGCCGACGTAACTGGTCCACAGCTGCCCTTCTGGGTGTGTCCACCCAACCGGCTGTTTTCAGAGAATTCCCCAGCACGGAGGGCAAAGGTCCCCCTGAAAATATGCAAAGACCCTGCCTCAAGCTCCAGCAGCAGACGCTGTGTTGACCCCCCTGGCAGAGCCTCTAGACACAGCTGCCATTTAAAACACTAGTTCAATTTAACCAGCCTACAACCTTTTGGGAGAAAATATTGTAAATGAGGCAAAAATAGAACAGGTCGTTAATTTGTCATTTTTTATCCCCCTCGGTTCCATGCCCCAGCTCCTTTCAGCACTGGGAACATCTGTAACATTTAAAATCCATTTGCAGGAAGCCAAGCTCCTAGGCTCCCTCCGTGGGTCACCCCCAAACGTTTGAGGGGTGATGCGTGGGAAGGAAAGACACAGCAGCAGACAGGGCTCCTAACTCCGCCTGTCGTCTTTGGTGTTTGAACCTTTCCACCCGACAGTTGGAGAATTTAACTAATGATCCCAGGGAAATCATGTGAAACATTATTTAAATAACTGGAAAATCTATGCTGACCCTCAGCCAATACCCATTTAACCAAATTAAAGGAAATACAGAGTCAGAGGCCACGGGTGACAGAAGGGGCTGCGAGTCTGGAAACCGAGATGTAAACTCTTCTCGGAGGATGTGGCTTGAACAAAGGAAGGGCAGGGGTGTGTCTGAAGGGTGGGCACCTTGTGGGCTGCATGGCGTGGGCTGCTGGGTGGACACCCTTCTCCTCTCCTTCGTGACTATCCCGTGAGCTTCTCGTGAGGACCCAGGGAAGTGTGTGCCACTGAGGCAAAAGGATGGTGACCTTCCTTTCCGAACAAGTAACCCATTTCTGATGAGGTTCTTCGTTGTCTGGTTGTAAGAAAGAAGATGCTGCCAGGCTCACAGCTCCGTGAGAGCTCTGAAGGACCCTGGCGGACTGTGTAGCTAGAGGGGCACCATTAGAAAAGGGGGACGGGGACCTTCCCCGCATGGTGCGGGCTACTTGCTGCCTAGCAGGACAGAGCATTGGGCTGCAAAGGACAACTTCTGGGCAAATGATTAAACAGGAATTTTCAGAAAGAAAGAGGATGTCTCTCCTCTGAAGCAGGGTGCATCTTTCTGTCAGTGATATGATATAGCCTAACTAGAGATTTTTTCTTTATTAATGGCGCATAACATAATGGTATTTCTTGCATCTGGTAGTGTCTTAAATTTGAGGAAATTTAGTATCTTTTCAGTGGTAAATGACAACAGCTCACAAAAGTCCTAAAGGAAGAAAGAAACATGATTCACCACTTGATTACACATTAGGCTAATGCGTAGCTCTCTAGTTTTTAAGCATTACATTTTCTTTCATAATTAAAAAAAAAAAGAGGGCGTCTGTCTTCTTATGGGATGGAGCACACAGCAAGGTCACATGAGCTTGAAGGTGGAGGTCTGGGTGATGCGTACAAACCAAGGCACACCAGGGATTGCCAGAAAAACACCAAAAGCCAAGGGACAGACACAGAACAGATCTTCCCCTAGACCCCCCAGGAGGAGCCGATCCTGCCAACATTTTGACAGACTTCTGGCCTCCAGGACAGTGAGAAGATACATTTCTGGGGGTGTCACCCTGTCAGTGGTACTTTGCTACAGGAGCCCTAAAAGATACAGGCTTCGATATTCACCCAGCCTGAGTACTTGTCTTAGTCAGCTCAGCTGCCATAACAAAATATCCCAAGACCCGGGGGCTTAAACATCAGACAGTGGTTTCCCACAATCCTAGAGTCTGGAGTCTGAGATCCTGGTGTGGGCAGGGCTGGTCCCTCCTGAGGCCTCTCTCCTGGGCGCATAGACGGCCGTCTCCTCCCTGTGTCCCCACGTGGTCGTCCCTCTGTGCGTGTCTGTGTCCTGATCTCCTCGTCTTATAAGGACACCAGTCCTATGAGATCAGGACGCACCCTAGTGACCTCATTTCACCTTCATCCCCTCTTTAAAGACCCCGTCTCCAAATGCAGCCCCGTCTGGAGGTTCTGGGGGTCAGGGCTTCAACATGCGAATTTTGTGCGGACACAGTTCAGCCCGTCACAGACGGTGAGATCATTCCTGGTTTATATTTTTACTTGGTGTCACACCATTAACCTCCTCCGACTATGTGTAAGTTTTACGTATTTTACCTGATGCTGCCACCAACTTTTCCATCCCAGTCTCAGAATCCTTCCTAATTATGAAGCCAAGGACGTTTTGGGGAATCAACGTTGAAAACGCCATCTAAAGATGAGAAAACTGTTCCATTAGGCATCTCCCTTTGGTTTTTGTAACAAGGATTTCTGGGACTGGCACTGTCAGTAAGAAGCCACAGAACTGCTGGTCCACCTGCAGTCCCTATATTTTTTTTTCCATGAGGGAGAATGTGTTTCTATTATTTTATTTTATTTTTTTAAATTGAAGTATAGTTGATTTACAGTGTTGTGTTAATTTCTGCTGTACAGCAAAGTGACTCAGTTATACACATATGTACAGTCTTTTATTATATTCTTTTCCATGATGGTTTATCACAGGGTATTGAATAGACTTCCCTGTGCTCTACAGTAGGTCCTTGTTGTTTATCCATCTTATATATAATAGTTTGCATCTACTAACCCCAAACTCCCAATCTGTTCCTCTCCCTCCCCCCTTCCCCTTGGCAACCACAAGTCTGTTATCTCTGTCTGTGACTCTGTTTCTGCAGTCCCTTTAGAAGTGTTCTTTCAAGAGGGTTCGGGGCTTTCCCTCCTAAGCCACCCTCTGCTGTCACACACCTCTCATTATCTTTAGGCTGATAATCTGAAAAAAATTTAAAGTAAAACAAGAACATAAAGACACGTTTATTGAAGGACAAATTCACAGTGAGAATTACTTATCGGGACTGAAGTATACAAGGATTACCAGTGACTTTGGTGGTAATATTGAAACCCCAAACCAGATTTTTTTAAAGCCCAGATAACAGAGTGTCTTAATCACATCTACGCAAAGCCATTCCAATACCTCCCAATGTGGATTGTGTGTGCCCACCTTTGCCCATAAGCCACAAAATCATTACAAATACCAAAGGGCACTAAAGTCAGGAAAAGGTACTCTTTTCTTACATTCCACACATTTGCTCCCTAAAGGCACTAAAGTCAGGAAAAGGTACTCTTTTCCTAGATTCTACACATTTGCTCCCTAAATCAAAATTTTTACTTTATTCATTTTGTCTAAACAGCAACATTTTTATTTTTAGGCTGTTTCTTGCAAAGCACGTGAGAGAAACGGTACATGTGTAATTCAGATCTTCCAGGTTCCGGATGCGTCCACCGCAGGTGTGTCTTTGAGTGGGTGAGGTTGGTATAATGGTTCCACACACCCTACATTTTTAGGACTTTATTCTAGGAAACTTTTGTGACTTTTCCCAACCATATCATAGCAAAGAATTTTCGGTAGAATGGCTCTGTCCACTCTTCCACGTTTCTTACTTTTGAAGGCAAATTGTACTTTCCCATGGGTTTCACCAACCGAAAAAAAAAAAATAATAACGGGGATCAGAATTTCTCATTAGCACCTGGCTTTGAGTCCATAGGGGTTGGGGGTGGGTAGCTAACAGTTATAATTAGTTTTTTAAAAAAACACCAGCAACAACAATATCTGGATATGATGTCCATCCATGAGTCATTCTGACAGCAGTTAAAATTTCATGCCAGGTGAATAAGAAAACGGGATTGGACACGGTGTGGAGGTGAGAGAAGCACATTTTGAGGAAGGCAATCCTCAGAGACCCCCCTTCTTGGTCACAAGTATAGAGCAAAATAACCCAAGAGCTTTGAAAACCACTGGGGACCCCTGCACGCCCGCCATATTGAGCATGGTGTACCCCACACGAAATGTGGCACGTGGATGTATGTACTTGAGGAAAGACAGCGGGTGGAGATTTCCTGTTTATTCTTTCACAACCCTGTCCTCATCGTTTGAACCTCACCTCTCTTAAAATTTTTGTAAATGGCTTAGAGTTTTGATTTGCATTCCATGGTCTCTCTCTCTTTATAAAATAGCTTTATTGGGGGATCATTCATGTGGCATACAATTCATCCATCTGAAAGGACAATTCCATGGATTCTAGGACATTCACAGACCTGTACAGCAGTCATCACACCCAGTTTTATTTTGTTTCTAATCTTTATTGGAGTACAGTTTGCTTCACAATATTGTCAGTTTCCACCGTACGGCAAAGCGAATCAGCCATACACACCCCCCTCTTTTTGGATTTCCTTCCCATTTAGGTCGCTGCAGAGCACTGCGTAGAGTTCCCGGTGCTACACAGTAGGTTCTCATTAGGGATCTACTTTATACGTAGTATCAATAGTGTATGCATGTCCATCCCAATCTCCCAGTTCATCCCACCTCCCCTTTCCCCCTTGGTATCCATACGTTCGTTCTGTACGTCTGTGTCTCTTTTTCCACTTTGTAAATAAGATCGTCTATACCCGTGCTCGATGTATCACCCCAAAAGAAGCCCCATGCTTTCAGCAGTTACCGCTGATTCCCCTGCTCCTGCCCACCCTTCCCCAACTCCCCCACCCCCGGTCCTATTCAACCACGATTCCATCTCTGTCCCTGCAGATTTGCCTCTTCTGGAAATTCCATACGAATGGCATCATATCCTATGTAGTCTTACTTTCCCCTCTTAATTTAGGAGAACACAGAGAAATCCCCGGCGTTCAGACAAGCACTACAGTGAATCACATTTGGCCTTATTCTATCATCTGCAACAAAGCTCCATCTATCAATTAAAAAGGTAGAGTTGCAGAAATTTGGCTTACCCTCTGCCCTGGAGGGAATTGAACCGAGTCTCTGTCAGATCCGCAGAGCATATGCAGAGTCCACGGAAGGGGCACCCACTGCCTCTAGCATTTCGGGTTTCATGGCCCTCTTCTGCACGCCTTCTTCTTTATTTCATCATTTAACTCTTTCTGAGTATTTTCCACAGCACACTTTACAGAGTCAAATGCCTGCCGCCCTGCACAAAGCTAAGGTGTGTCAGGGACTCCTTGGAAACGAGCCGCTCTGTGCTTGTACAATGGGGAAATGACAGCACAGTTTTTCTGTCCTGCGTGTATTTTTCTTGACCTGTGGTCTCTGGGGAATCACCTCTTCGGCCATCCAGACGGGTTTACAATTCTGATGAAATCCCAACAAGCCGTAATTCCCGGTGAGCCTCCAGTCCACTGGGGGACGATTAACTAGTTCTCACCCCGGCATGTGAGTCACAGGAGAAATTTCAAATGGGCTTCCCAAGTGGGGCTGGTGAGGGAGAGACACATGCTCCACAGGGACCGATCTTCCCCAAAAAGCTCCTGTGTTTTAGCTTGGAGAGCACGAGGGTCATTTTCTCAGGAGAAAATGAAGCAACTTAATCTTTACCTCCTGGGACCAGGATTCTGATAGGAGGCAAAAGAACAACAGGCATCTTTCAGGAAAATCATCAGTATTGCTCTGTCCACTGCGAAATGCATCTCTGGCACTCCCAGAGATAGGGCCCAGGTTTCTCCATCTTTAGAAAGCAATTGTGGGGACACTGTTCTGGGTGAAAGAAGAAAGAGAGTCTCCCTATTTCGCAGTTTATCGGCCCTGAAGAGGGGCTGAAACTAGGAAGACCCAGAAAACAAATAGAACTTAAAGAACAAAGGGATTCGGATCCTACAAGGAAAGTCAGGATCTTTCCACCAAGGCGTGTCCAGGGGAGGAAAAAGAAAGGGCCAGTTCTGACACTGGCCTCCAAGAATTGGTTTACATTGGGACTTCCCTGGTGGTCCAGTGGCTAAGACTCCACACTTCCACTGCAGGGGGCACGGGTTTGATCCCTGGTTGGGGAACTAAGATGCTACGTGGCACGGGCAAAAAGAAAAAAAAAAAAAGAATTGGTTTACATTCCAAGAACTCTTTATCTTTATAATCCCAGCATCTTTTCAAATTTATTTACATATAATAATTTATAAGTATAGTAAAATACAATAACATATAATAACTATATGTATATAATAATTTTTTAAAATTGGGATCAAAATGTCCTTGTTTGGAGTTTTCACCATTATGGTCATTTCCGCATAGGATTGCTATGGGAACTTGCAAAAACTACAAGCTTTAATCTCCTAGTATTTTTCTACATCTGTTCATTGGGGATTTTGCCAAAGGCATCTTTAAACTATGAACCAGAGAAGCAATCTGAGAGCTCGATGGATTCATAGAAAAAATACAATCCCCCACACTTTTCCAAGGAAACTGAGCCCCAGATATTTCTGAGGCCCTGAATCTAGTGAAAAAGCACGATCCTGTGTACGACGGATGGGTCATTGAACTTGTCAGTGTGGACATTCTCCAGGGTTTAGGACAGTGCTAATGTTGGGGAGATCTCACAGGACACACTTGTCTTGGACTAATGACCCAAACCTCGGTTCTGGGGAGCCGGAGGGACAACAGCATTGCACACACAGCCACGTATGGAACCACACAACAGAGGACTGGCTTTCTCCACCAAAAAGGCTTTACAGAAGGTCCTCTGCTAAGAAAACAAAACATACAGCAAGTGCATTTTACCTTCAGAGCGAAGGTTATGGTATCTACCTCTGAAAACACAGATATTACAGCAACCACAGATATTAGAATTTTTGCTAAAGAGCAGATGAAAAAAGAAGGAAAATGGGAAGTTATTCTGACACAGGATAAACCACATGCAGGGGAGACAGCCACCCAGGCAATGGGTAGCTTTGTAGCTGTTCTTACATGACTGAGTTCTGGGCTTCCCCAACTTGGCTACTTAGCAGAGTAGGTGCTCAAAAAATATTTGTGAAATAAATGAACGAGCTCCTTTGCCCACTTCTGCATGGAGTCGTTTGGCTTCTTCTTGTTGCTTTGCACACGCTCTTTATATATGATGGTTATTAACCCATGCTCTTTTATGTAATGCTAATGTTTACTCTCTGTGTGTTGCTTGTTTTATCTTGTTTATCCTGTTTATACTGGGGTTTGTGTGATATTTTTAACCATTTTTTGTACTCAAATCTGTCATTCTTCTTGGTCACTAAGAAAGGGTTTTTCAACTCTAAAATTATGAAGACGTTTTCCAGGATGCCCATAGAGTAGTTATGTGGGTTTGTCTACATTTAGATTTGTACTCCAGTGGAAATTTTGTGTGTGATTTAAAATAAGGCTCTGGGGGGCTTCCCTGGTGGTGCAGTGGTTGAGAGTCTGCCTGCCAATGCAGGGGACACGGGTTTGTGCCCCGGTCTGGGAAGATCCCACATGCCGCGGAGCAACTAAGCCCGTGCACCACAACTACTGAGCCTGTGTGCCACAACTACTGAGCCTGTGCTCTAGAGCCTGTGAGCCACAACTACTGAGCCCGCACACTGCAACTAATGAAGCCCGCTAGGCTAGAGCCCGTGCTCCGCAACAAGAGAAGCCACCACAGTGAGAAGCCCACGCACCGCAACCGAGTGTAGCCCCTCTCGCCGCAACTAGAGAAAGCCCGCGTGCAGCAATGAAGACCCAACACAGCCAAAAATAAATTAAAAAAAATTTTTAAAAGAGAAAAGAAATAAAGCAAGGGTCTGACTTGATTTGATCCCAGTCCTCCACCCCACAAATAATCGGACAAAAGAACAGCACTAGGAATTGATTAGTCTACACTTTCCACAACGATTACTAATGCTACGCTTGCTTACCACAGAGTAGATTTCCACATGGGTCTTTTTTTGAATTCTCTGTTCCCTGCTCCAGATTTTTCTTTAGGACAGAGTCCTAGATATGAAATTATTGTATCGAATGTAGAACCTTTTTAAGAGCGTTTGTTGACACGGCCAAAAGACTTTCTCCAAATTTGTACAAATTCATGTTCTCCTTAGTAGCGGTTCAGCCAGGATCTGCACGCCCCCATTATCCGTAGAACTATTTAAACCATCTGCAAATGTGCAATAGCCAGGGTTTTTAAGGGTAGCCATGGGGGGTGGCTAAGGATGAGGGGGACAAGTTATCCCTTCAGTGGAAAGAGACTCAGTCTATACTTCATGCATCCGTGAAGGCGTGCATCCATTCCAAGGTGCATCCATTACAGGAACTCAGGGTTCGGTGTCCCAGGCCACCCTCTGAACATCCCTCCCAGCCCCCAGATCATTGCAATCCCCTGGGATTTGAGAGCCATCTCCCTCCTGATCCCATTTTCAACGGCACAGGGCAGTTTGCTGAGGCGTGACCATTTTCAAAATATCTCCAGTTTGGTACAAATGGGGAGGCACTGACAGGACCCTTGGCAGAGGGGTTGGGAGGGAAAAAATATTAAGGCTCAAAATTGCCTGTCACCACCGGTCCTGTTACAGGTGATCGGCATCGCTAATGAATTCCATGCTCATGTCAGACAGGTGTTTTTTTCTTTTTTTTCTTCCCCCCCAGCAAGCAAGCTCTCAGCAAGAGAGGCTATGAATGATCACGACGGGCCAGCCCTGGTTTCCTCACTCAAACCCTGACGGGTCTTTGTCCTATTTCTGGAGCATGGTGGACAGGCAGGGAGGGGGCACCTGAAGATCCTAGGCACCAGGCACCTGCCGAGTTCTCTCTATCCGATGGGGAAATAGGAGGAGGAGGGTCTGCAGCTTTTAGGGCAAAAACTTTAAATCCTCCCCTGTGATCTACTTGACCCTGAAAGGAGCTGTAACCCTCTTCCTCCCAATCCCGGCTTCATGCTCAACAAGGCCAGCTTTACATGCAGCAGTTTGGGTTTTATCTCCATACAGAAATTACATCTACACACACACTTACATATATATATGTATATACGTATTCCATTTAGAGAGGACTCTATGAAAAACTCACACAATTGAGTTCAGAAACAAAAAGGTCCGGGGGAAAAAAAAAAAAAAAAACTTCATTGAAATAATCATAAAACTATTTTTCCTAGTCTAACTACAGCTGTGGGGCACGTTGCCATGGAAACCGTTTTCCTGGCGTGCTTCACGGTAGCCAGAGGTCTCCGGTGGACCACCGCCGGCCGGCGCGTTGCCTGTGTACAGCCAGCCCCGCGTACATAATGCTCGCACATCAGCCACGTCTCCTGAAATGTGTCAGAAAACATTATCAGGAGGGGAAGGCCAGTTCCTGCGGATCCCCATAAATTTATAGATAATCAGGTCCTTAGCGGCTGCCAAAGGGTGGGATGGGTGGAGGGGCCCTGATTAGAGGTCAGCGACCCACGGTGCGGGGAGACAAGGATGCTGAGGATCCCAGGCCCCGCCGGCTACATCTCAGCGTCTTTGCGGTGACCCATTTACACCCTATTAGAACGTATGGATTCTGCCATATTTGTTACATTGTATCGGTTCCGCAGACGGTTACACATTTGGTTACAGCAACTAAAAGTATTGCACATGCTTCCTGGAACCTGTCTGTCTCAATCTTTCACTCGGTGCCGGGCGGACCTGGGATATATAAGACTTTTAGGAATGCTTGTAGATTAAAATGCATATATGCAATCTGCAGAGGAAGACGGGCTATTCCGTGAAGGACTGTGGCGAGGCATTGAAAAGAGAAAAGAAGAATTCTTTGTAGATGATCTTTCCCCCGTATAAATGATGTCCTAAAAGAAGGGCATCCGCACGTATTTTCGAGTTTTGAATGAGTCTGTTCCCCTGATGTGCATTTTTTACTAATTCCCGTGGAGCTGATCGTTTTACTATTAAAACGAACACACACACACGTGTAACTAGAACATCATCTGTAGAGCGCAGTGTCCTGGCTCTTCATCACAACCGAACGATGAAAGTCCCAGGAATGTTTTCAGCAGACGACAGTTGCCGAGAGTTTGGGCCACGAAGGATTTGTGCTTGCAAAGCCGGGGTGGTTTGGGGTCTCGGTTTATGATTTTTATTTTAGCAAGGCCCCGAAGGAAACCCCAGCGGCCTCTTCCGTTTACGTTGATGGCTGTGCATGCTTGTCGTACGCTGGTTTAGGCTTTGTGGACATGACCCTTTGGTGGGTGATTCAGGCTGTCTTCCCTGTAAACTTAGGAGAACGTGGATGTATTGGGTGGGATACATTGTATGCGATCCTCTGTTCAAAATTCCTGTCGGGAGCAAACCACAGAAAGCAGCAGTTTCAAGCTGTGTGACGTCTCCAGGTGGGGTAAGCCCGCAGCTCTCAAGCTGCGGTGACCAGGTCGGTGGGAACCTGTGTGAAATGGGACCACCGGGACTTTAACCAGCAGACGCACCCCAGCCCACAACAACCTTCCCCTGCAGACTGCAGCCCGGCCCGGGCATTTCTAGTTTGCAGATGGTTCCCACACACAAAAAAGCAAAAAGACACGGAAAGAGGGGTCACCTCCCTGGATAAAAAAAGACACTATCTAGTTTCCCTAACACAATTTAGAAACACAATGAGAGCGCCAGGAAAAGTAAATCTTTTTGAGGTGGAAAAAGTGATTCAGAAGGTCTTCTGCAGAATCAAGCACGCACGCACGCCTAGCCGGGACCCTCCTGACAAAACAAGAGAAATAAATGACTAGCCCATCGTCGGTGAGGAAAATATAAAGGAACAGGGCTGGGTTAATGAAAGCACTAGGGCTGGGTGCAAAAACAGAGAAAAGGGCCCAGATAGGCATAAGAGTATAGTACTTTATATGATAAATGAATAAATCAGGGCTCCATAGGAAGACGGATTATTTAATAAATGGATGTGCCTAGAAATTTAGAGGGGGGAAAAGACTGGATTGTTCTCTCAGCTGTTACCCCAAAATAATTCCAGATGAAAGAATTAACCATAAAAGACGAAACCAGGGAAGTACCAGGAAAAACAAAGAACGTTTTTTGTTTGTTTGTTTTTACAAAGAACGTCTTTATTATCTTTGAGCTGGAAAGGCTTTCTCAAGATGGCCTAAAAGCCAGGAACCATTAGGGGAAGTGTTGGTGTGATTAGCTACGTAAAAATGCAAATAAACTTATTTACAAAACAGAAGTAGAGTTTCTGATGTAGAAAACAAACTTATGGTTACCAGGGGATGGGGGTGGGGGCGTGGTGAGGGATAAGCTGGGAGACTGGGATTGACATACACACACCACTATGTATAAAATAGATAACTAATAAGGACCTACTGTATAGCACAGGGAACTCTCCTCAATACTCTGTAATGACATATATAGGAAAAGAAGCTATAAAAGAGTGGATTTATGTATATGTATAACAGATTCACTTTGCTGTACAGCAGAAACTAACACAAGATTGTAAATCAACTCTACTCCAATAAAAAAATTGTTTTAAAAGAATACTTCTCAATTAAAAAAATAATTTTGCCCACAGAAAATATGGTATTGTGTATTCATTAATGATATTTGTGTACCTTACTAGGGTAAACTGTAGAGGATTTGAACGGTATTAATATGTGACTTGGTAAAATAAGTACTTGTGTAATTAACTGAATAAAAATTCAAAAAAAATTTCAAATATGAAAAAATGCTTCTGTAGGCAAAAGCCTCCACAACAAAATGAAAAGGCCATCAGTCACGGGGGAAGACTGTTTGTAAGACATGCAAGCCAATGGTTAACTTTCTAAATATACGAAGACTCCCTGCATTTTAAGACAGAGATAATCAGGTCCAAAAAGGCAGCAAAGATGAGACACACAACTGTTGCTTAGAACCGTGACAAAGAAGCTGGATCGCCGTCCAAGTCAGGAACGCATTTTGGGAAATAAGAAGAGGAGAGACTGATTCTGATACCAGATTGTCAGGGACTGTGCAGGTGCCGGTGGGGTCTGGGGAACTGACCTTTAACACTCTGTTGATGAGAGCGGGAATCTGCACAGCCTCCCCGGAAGGCCAATCTGTCAAGAGTTAAAGCACTTCTGCCCTTGCATCCGGGGGTCCCTGTGCTTTTCCTTCTGCAGATGCACCCCCCGCCCTGGGAGCACTTCATACGCCCCATGGACGAGGGTGTCTGTGGCTCACCGGTGACCCTGCTGGAAAATCAGAAGTAACTTTGTTTCCATGGAGGATTGGGCTAAACTTTGTGGTGTGCTCCTGGAGTGGAATTCTACACAGCTATCAAAAAAGATACGGTATTTCTGTTTTGTAAATAATTTCATTTGTGTCATATTTTAGATCCCACATATAAGTGATATCATATGGTATCTGTCTTTCTCTGCCTGACTTACTTCACTCAGTGTGATCATCTCTAGGTCCATCCACGTTGCTGCAAATGGCATTGTTTCATTCTTTCTTTATGACTGAGTAATATCCCATCGTACACATGTACCACATCTTCTTTATCTGTTCTTCTGTCAATGGACACTTAGGTGGCTTCCATGTCTTGGCTATTGTAAACAATGGTGCTGTGAACACGGTGGGGCACGTATCTTTTCAAATGAGAGTCTTCGTCTTTTCTGGCTATATGCACTGACAGAAAACTAACTTACAGTTACCAAAGGGGAAAGGGGAGGGAGGGATAAATTAGGAGACTGGGGTTAACAGAGACACACTACTATATATAAAAGAGATAAACAACAAGGACCAACTGTATAGCAGAGGGAACTATATTCAATATCTTGTAATAACGTAACCTATAATGCAAAAGAATCTGAAAAGGGATATATACATGTATATGTATGACTGAATCACTTTACTGTACAGATGAAACATTGAACTATGTGTCATTTTAAAAATTAATTAATTAATTTATTATTTTTTTTTGCGGTACACGGGCCTCTCACTGTTGTGGCCTCTCCCGTTGCGGAGCACAGGCTCCGGACGCGCAGGCTCAGCGGCCATGGCTCACGGGCCCAGCCGCTCCGCGGCATGTGGGATCTTCCCGGACCGGGGCACGAACCCGTGTCCCCTGGATCGGCAGGCAGACTCTCAACCACTGCGCCACCAGGGAAGCTCGAAAAATTAATTAATTTTTTAAAAAAAGATACAGTAGACCCGTCAGCAGTGGGAGGCAAGATGTCTGCAGAATAGCCTGGTGGCAAAGTTAATTAGAAGGACTGTGGGTTTCATATGATCCCCGTCAGGGAAATTGCACTCACAGGTGTGTCTACACGTTAAAAACTCTCTTTGTCTCTCCCAACTCCTTCTCCTCTTCTGAACTGAACCACCAATCAACTCCCAGTGCACTGGGGTGTTTGACTCATCCCTCCACGGCCCCGATGGTGACCTGGGGTCTCTGTCTGTATAGAGCCCAAGCACCTGAACCTCCATCATCTGCTGAATTGTCCAGCTCACCTGGGGCATTGTGGGGGGATGAGGCTGAAGGCACCAGGTGTGAACCCCTAAGACCAGGAGAAGAAAAGCAGTGATTCAACCAAAGACCTGGCCCAGCACAGCAAACTGACATCTGCAAAAGCACACAGTTGCGTCCCTCTTGGCTTTGGATTGGGCGTGGAGGCTAAGTTTCTGTGACTCTCTAATTATACAAGTATGCATTTTCAGTGCTGAAAGTGTACGTTTGATTGGTCTGTGTGCCTCTGTGTGAGTTTCCTGGGGCTAAAAATCACCAATGACCGCAAAGTGTCTGAAAACAATACAAATCCATCCTCCTCCAACCTGGAGACCAGACATCTGAGGTCAAGGGGTCCCAGGGCTGCGCTCCCTCCAGAGGCTCCGGGGGAGGGTCCTTCTGCCTCTTCCAGCTTCTGGGGGCTCCAGGCGTCCCCGGGCTCGTGGCCGCGTCCCTCCCGTCTCTGCCTCTGTCTTCTCGGGGCTTCTCCTCTGTGTCTGGGTCTCTGCTCTTCTGTGTCTTAGAAGGACACTGTCATTGGATGTAGGGCCACCCTCATCCAGGAGGACCTCATCTCAGACCCTTCACTGCATCACATCTGCAAAGACCCTGTTTCCATACAAGGTCTTGTTCTGAATTTCCAGGGGTCAGGATGTAAACATGTCTTTTTCTATGGAGGGGACACAATTCAGCCACTAGAGTGACCTTCCCAGGGATTCAAACGGGCTTCCTTATCCCCCCGTGGCCCTTAACTGACAGGCAACCCAACCCCACGTTCCCTGAGCTTGCGTTGACTCTCACACGGGTTCAGTTGTAAGAAATGCATTAGGGCTGCGAGACACTCAGTAGACGCCTTCCTGATGCAATTCCTTCTACTTTACACTAAGAACGATGAATAATGCCAAAGTTTCTCCCTTCACACAGACCTCCCACCCACCTACCGATGCATCGATTTTACATCAAACACCCCCGTAGATTCATCTCCATGTGTCCTCAGCCTTTTTCTTAATTATTTTTTTTGACTTTTTATTTTATATTGGAGTACACAATGAAATCATGCCCTTGCAGCACCATGGATGGACCTAGAGATGGTCATACTAAGAGAAGTAAGTCAGACAGGGAAAGACATATATGATATCAATTATATGTGGAATCTTATAAAAAAGAAATGGTACAAATGAACTTTACAAAACAGAAACAGACTCACAGACACAGAAAACAAACTCGTGGTTCCCAAAGGGGAAGGTGGGGAGGGATAAACTAGGAGTTGGGGTTAACAGATACACACTACTATACATACAGTAGATGACCAACAAGGACCTGCTGTAGAGCACAGGGAACTCTGCTCAATATTGTGTCCTCTGCTTTTATATCGTTTTTCTCCGTTGAAATCAGCAGAGTACAGAGAAAGCAACACAGCAGCTGAACTACTGTTTAGGTCCATGAACGTCTGTGTCAGTCTCTGCTTTTGCAAAACGACTTTAGGCTTTTCCCTCAAAGCTCTTAATTCTAGGGGCCCAGGAGCCACAAACTCATCCACGAATGGATGGCTACTCTCTTCTTCCGGCTCCGGTGCTCAGGAACATTCCTGCACCGGGAAGGACATCCCTCCTCAGCTGGAAATGGCTGGACACCCCTGAAGTGTGCGGCTGGCGGGGGCACTGCCAGGCCATCCATGGAACCGAGTCCCCTCTGAGCCACAGAGATTAAACACGCCACCCGGCGTGGACACCTGGCTACTCAAGGTCCAGAAATGCACACAAGTGTGGCGTCTGTCCTGTTGTTGTACCCGACATGGTTTTCCTCGCTTGTAATATGATGTTTCCTAACTGAGTCTGTGGGGGCGGAGCCAGGGTCTCCAGAATCCTCAGAAAGGCGACCGTACTCTCTCACCGCACATCTGGACATCATGCGGGCACCGATTGTCCTAAACCTGGGTCACAGAACTGGGAAGGATGCCGGCCCTGCTGTGTCCGTCCCTGACCAGTTGTAGACTTGTGGCTCGGCCGGCCCCACGGTCAGGCCTGTACCTCCAAGTCCAGGAGTGCGGAATTGTGCAGGGGGCAGAGAGGACCCTGTGAACGGATGTCCTGTAGCACCTGCTCGCCCGGAAGGTGGCGGCCCAGGGAAAACACAGAAAACACACAGGGTATCTCGGAGAGGCATGGCCTCAAGAAGGGTTTCCTGGGATGTATTCCCGGCACAGAGGGGGCAAGTCCTGCTGTTCCTGTGAGGACCCCACCGGGGGCTCCCAAACGCAGCAAAAGCCACGGGCCACGCAGACTCGGTGTTTTTTCAAGGCTCCTTCCTGCTGCCCCAGGAACCAAAGTGCATCCATTCAGAGACCAAAGCCCGGACTCCCAAACCTGACCCTCCAACAATGAGGGACAGAAATGCAAGTCACGGGATTCAAGGCTAAGTTAGCATTCTTTCCCCCCCGTAATTCCACAGGTCTGTTGAAGAGATCTGAACAAAGGTGCTGGTGACCTTGAATGGAATTGTTCGTTTTTGTTTTTAAAAACTACACTTTTTAGTCTATTTGTGTCCAATAGTTGTGAAACATCTCAGAGGCCACGTAAAAGAAGCGAATCACACATCCGAGGAACAATGAAAGAAAACAAAAGTTGGAACCCATACAAAGGAAGACGCTGTAACCCACCTGAATCCTGCAGCATCTTCTTGATGACACATTTCTGCATCGATTTTTTGAGCAGAGCCGGGAGTGTGGGAGCTGGTAGATTCTTTTCACTCTGACTTTTGCTGGAGATTCTGTTTCTTTTGGTCGAGGGGGGAGTTTAATGTTTAAAAGCATAGAGTTCTGTTTTCATCTTACTGGAAAACTACAAATGAAAAGACATCCTAGGGAATGAAAGTGGTAGGAGGACAGAGTTTTCTGCCTTTTTTCCTTCTTCTTAACCTCCACCGATGCCTGAAGCTGCCGCAAAGCCCAGGGCTGGCTGAACACTTGCGTCTGTGTCAAAATACACCAGGTTTATGTTTCTGCTCTAAGTCCCTGGGCCAATTTACACTCAATCAATGAAAACCCCCCACCCCCATAAACTAAGACAGGGTCCGAGCTCAGAGATTTTGCTCTTAATGTTCTGGGGTGACCAGCGCTCACCTTAAAATAAACGTGAAAGACGTTGGCTTCTTGGGTCTAACTTCATGTTTATATTTGCCCGTGTGTCACATTTGCAAATCATGATTGTTGACTTGTCAATGCAAGGAGAAAAAAAAAAAGGCTGAAAATGCTTCACCTGGAGTAAGTGAGGAAGGGGCCAAGTCAGGACAAATACAGAGGAAGCGTTTCTAAAGGGCGAACAGGAATGCAACCACGGGGTGCCATCTGTGTACAAAGGTCCGGTTCCCGGACATATGCGTACTGCAGCCAGCTGGGCACCTCTTCTGTCCAGGGTCCGGCCAGGATTACTGCCCACAGGGACCACTGCTCGGAATGGCCTTGGGGCTGTGGGCCGTTCCTCTCTCCTGCCAGGCCCCTCCTCAGCAAACATTATGGAAACTCCCTCACCCTCAGAGGGGTCCCCGATCACCACCCCTTCCTGGGCTTCAGAATTTAATAAGAGCAGAGATTCCTGTTGGGTTTTGCATAAGAAGATGTTACAGGAAATCACACTGTCCCTCCTTTCTCCCTCCATGGCCTTTTCTGCACACACGTTCATGATGAAAACACTGTGTGAACCCAGAACAGCTAAACTCTGGTTGACAGAGGCTGGGGGACTGGAAACCTGAAGGGACAACTCATGGGGACGGGGTGTCCGTTTGGGGGAATGAGAATGTTGTAGAACTTGATAGAGGTGGTGGCCGTCCCGTCCCCTGAGTGTTCTGAATCCTCCACTTTATTTATTTTTTATTTTTTGGCCCTGCTGCCCAGCAGCTTTCAGGATCTTGGTTCCCCGGCCAGGGATCGTACCCGGAGCCCCTGCATTAACGGCAGAGTCTTTTTTTTTTTTTTTTGCGGTACACGGGCCTCTCACTGCTGTGGCCTCTCCCGTTGCGGAGCACAGGCTCCGGACGCGCAGGCTCAGCGGCCATGGCTCACGGGCCCAGCCGCTCCGCGGCATGTGGGATCCTCCCGGACCGGAGCACGAACCCTCGTCCCCTGCATTGGCAGGCGGACTCTCAACCACTGCGCCACCAGGGAAGCCCTAACAGCAGGGTCTTAACCACTGGACCGCCAGGGATTTCCCTGGATTGTCCACTTTAGAATCGTTAATTTTAGGGTCTGTGAATGTCATCTCAATTTAGAAAAACAAACGATTCTCCAAAAATTAAAAATTGTGGGAGACAGGAGAAAGATCCGTGGTTGGCACAGGTTAGCGGGGGAGGGATAGATGGAAGGAAGGAAGACAGAGGGTTACTAGGTCAGGGAAACTACTCTGTATGACACTATAATGATGGACACATGTCATCATACATGCGTCCAAACCCACAGGAGGTACATCACCAAGATGAAGCCTAATGGAAACTGTAGACTTCAGTCAATAATAGTGTATCAGTATGGGCTCATCTTTGCAACAGCTGTGACCCCCTCATGCAGGATGCTTGAGGGCAGGGGTGGTCGAACAGATACCTGGGAACTTTCTGTACTTTCTTCTCTGTGTTTCCACAAATGTAAAACAACTCAAAAAAGTACAATAAAGTCTATTTAAAAAAAAAAGAGAAACAAAACAGCCACTTTTGGAAGTACAGGTATGGCTAGGCTTACCTTCACACTGAGGGTAACCTGGGACCCCCCCCCTCCACCCAATTTTGGCCCTGAAAGTTCCAGACCCAGGAGGCCCCTCAGACCCGGGCAGACTGGGAGGTTGGTTCCCCTCTGAGTGGCATTCTTCTTAAATATTTTGCCCACAAAGTGCAAAAAAAACCCCCAACCCCCAATATGTGTTAGATAAAAGAAGTGCCAGGTACCTGGTACCAATGCCACGTGTTTGGGGTGATTTTACTGCGAACTGCTAAGGTATTTGCCCCTTGTGCCCCCTGCATTTGGTGTGTTCCAGAAGAGGTGATGGTCTCTTAAAAGCATGGATCTTATTAAGTATACTTTTTTAAAAAAAAGTATTTGCTTCTCAATGTATTCTTCATGTCAGTGGAAATTGTATCTGGGGCAGAGCCACCTGCAAAATCCAAAAATCAGCATTCCAAAAGAGGGTCACGTCCTGAGTTGGAAGTAGAACAGAAATTGGAACGGACACCGTCCATCTCTGCATATCAGGCGCCCTGCCCAGTTACAGGCCCCGAGAGCAACTCCTTCTGTCCAGGAAGCATTAATGGCAGGAGACAGGGGTCCGGGGTGGGGGGCCGGCACACGCCAGGTGTCTGTCCTCCAGTGATACAGGCTCGGCCGGCTTGGGGGCAAACCCACAGACCACGGATGGGGCTCTGTTACGAGTCTCCCCCAGAGATAGGCATGGCCTCCCTATTGTCACAGAGATCTGACCCCACAGCTCAGAGTCGACCCCAGCTGTGATTCTGCAGACCCTCTGACCAGGACCAAGATGGGGTGGGCGTCTGGAGGGAGTGGGAAGGCTCCCCGGGGAAAGAAGGAGGAATGAAGACTTGGGAAGGTCTCGGGGTGGGACTGGAGCTCATTAGGACCCTGAGCTGAGTATCCCCTTAAGGGGCCAGGGGTTGCCCAGGTGGAGGCCACGAGGGCAGGAGAGAGGCCCCTGAAACATCTGGCCAGCGGTGGGCTGCAGCCTATCACGAATGTGGCTGCAGAGTGTCTCAGGGGAAAGGGAAATGTATTTTCACATTTCCTCAGCCTCAAAAGTCATAATGTCCTAATTATCACGAGACAGGCTGTACGAAGAGCTGGTTTCTGTCCTCAGGCTCCCCCAACACCCAGCCCCTCCGTACTCTTCCTCCTTTAAAATGCGGACAAGGACACAGAACCCACGTGTTCCTCCTCTTCTCTTCCCCCCCCCCCGCTTACATTTGTGGACACAGGAGTAACTTCGATTCACCATCTCCACACACGCACCTCGCAAGACACGAGGTATGTGTCCATGATGGATAGGACACATCCCTAGACGCTGCAGACGGGAACCCTGGCTCCACACACACAATACTCAGCTCTTCAAGCTCCTGTCCTGGGCTGGCAAAAGCCCAGGAACCATCCGGCATGTGTGTAGGAAATTACCTTCTAGATGCATAAAGGTACATCCTCCCAAAAGTGGGAAATGGAAACACTCAAAGGCCATTTTTATTTCCAGCGTTAGCTTCTGCTAGAGAGAAAGAAAGAAAGAAGGGAAGAAAGAAAGAAAGAACCCCTAATCACCTCCCAAAGGCCCCACTTCCTAACACAGCCTATTGGGGATCAGGGCTTCAGCATATGAATTCAGGGAACACAATTCAGTCCATATCACTTGGTAAAGATTTATTAAAATTCACATGTTTTCGTTTCCTGGAAGCTTTGTGATGACATTTACATAAGGTGCCTTTAAGTGAAAGATGTAAAAATCAAAGCCCGGCCTCTAGGATTTGGTAAATCCCTGTGAGCAGAATCCCTGGACGTGAGACACTAAATCAGCCACGGACAGGGGGACAATCCTCTCAGAAACCGGGTCATGTTCAATTATTTGCTTTGAATAAAACGGGAGGAATTGCGACTGAATCGTCCTCTTACAGACAATGAAAATGGTATTTGAGGGGAGCTCAATGTGTACTTTTAAAAGCAAACTTTTCCTTTTGGAAGAGTTTTAGATACAAAGTCGTGCATCTAAAAGAGACATTTTTAGAGAAATTGCAAAGTCGTGCCGAGGTCCCCTATGACCCATATGCATTTCCACTATGCATCACCTCTTACATTATTATGGGGCATTTCTCACAATTGACAAACCAAGGCTGACACGTCATCATTAATCAAGTTCACACTTTAATACTCAGACTTCCTCATTTTCCCCCAAATGTCCTGTCCCACGACCTTTAGTCCTAACATCCCCTTAGGCTCCTCGGGGCTGTGACAGTTTCTCGGACTTGCCCTATTTTTGGTGACCTTACAGATTTGAGGAGGGCTGGTCAGGTATATTGCAGGCTGCCCCTCTATCGGGGTCTGATGTTTTCCTCCTGGTTAGATTGGGGTGATGGGTTTCGAGGGCAAGCACAGAGGTAAGTGCAAGGAAGTCTTTTCCACGTGGAGTCTGACCTCCCCGGAAACACCCTCCATGTCATGCCTGGCACACCTGGCCAAGCTGAACACCTGCACACACACATCCTCCACCTGGCCTGGCAGCTGCCTGCTTCCCTGGTCATAACCCACTGTCCTCACCTGCCCCGCCCATCCTACTGACCCACAAGTTCCACACACACGGCTCCACACTTTTCCCTGACTAGCCCCGCCCAGTGCACCTGCCCTCCTTGCTGGAGGCTCGGCCACCCCCAAGCCCCTCGGCCCGTCCTCCCTGGGAATTCCTCCCTGACCCCTGTGGTTTGACTGGCCACAGCTGGCCTGTGAGTGACCAGAAGGAGGCACGAGGTGGGGACGCTGCTATTTAGGACACCCCGAGCCTACTCCATCCACGGTCCCAGGGGTTGCTGGGCATCTCCAGAGCTGCAGGTCTCCATTTATTTTACAAGCACAGAGAAGCCGTCAGCCCAAGGGTCTCCAAGAGTCTCCTGCAAAAGCTCTCACACTATATAACGACAGCAGTCTCCCAGGGGGCAGAAGGATGTCCCCTCAACCCTCTGTTTTCCAATCATCTGACCATTTCGGGAACGGGCAGGGGATGTGGATGGAGTGCAGCTGGGTCTGCTCAATGCCGCAGCTCAGCGCTCTCCCAGAACAGACACTTTCCAAATACGCACTGCAGTGAATAAATGAGTGAGGGGGTGAAAGAGTCCTCTGTCTGGACAGGTCCTCACAGAAGTCAAGACTGTAAAGCTTCCAGGTGGGCCGTCCGGGGGCCCCCTTCCCTCTGAACCACAT
Source organism: Neophocaena asiaeorientalis asiaeorientalis (assembly GCF_003031525.2). Lineage (NCBI taxonomy): Eukaryota > Metazoa > Chordata > Mammalia > Artiodactyla > Phocoenidae > Neophocaena > Neophocaena asiaeorientalis. Next base: position 774,665 of record NW_020175454.1, read on the forward strand.
TCCTGACCACTGGGCTCTGAGGATGACTCTCAACACCCCCAGGACCTTAGGTCTCCCCAGGGCACCATTTGGAAAACAGATGGACATCCTATACTTCAGCCAGTCACCCCTGCAATGAGGCCTCTTGGCATTGGGGAGGTGGGGCGGTCTTTGCTGAGAACTGGACAGAACACAGTAGTGGGAATCTTGGGTGCAGGTATGTCTGTTGTGGGATGTAATGAGTTCAGTGTCTATGCCCTGACCCCCATGTCTGTGATTGGAACCTTATTTGGAAACAGGGTCTCTGCAGATGTGATGCAGTGAAGGGTCTGAGATGAGGTCCTCCTGGAGGAGGGTGGCCCTACATCCAAAGACAGGGTCCTTCTAAGACACAGAAGAGCAGAGACACAGGCACAGAGGAGAAGCCCCGTGAAGAGAGAGGCAGAGACGGGAGAGAGGTGGCCACAAACCCAGGGATGCCTGGAGCCCCCAGAAGCTGGAAGAGGCGGGGAGGACCCTCCCCTGGAGCCTCTGGAGGGAGCGCGGCCCTGGGACACATTGACCTCAGACGTTTGGTCTCCAGGACTGGGGGAGGATGAATGTCTGTGGTTTAAGTCACTGGATTTGCAGTTATTTGTGACACCAGCCCCAGAAACTGACACACTGAGTAAGAATTCTTCACCAGTGAACTGGGTGAAGAAGTGGGTTAATTCTCCCTGTTGAAAGCCACAGAAGGAAGCCACCTGACCTCTGACAGAAGGTGGCGGCCCTGACTCAGGACCCCGCAGAGAATAGTCTGCTGTTTTACCGGGATGGGGATGCAGACACTCAGGTTCCTGACCCATAGGGAAAGGTGGCTAATCTCCATGAAAAAGCGATTCGGACAGAAAGGCTGATGCTAGAAGTACAGTGAATATAGTCCACGTTCCTTTTACAAGACAATAACCATGTCACCCTAAAGTGACCTGCTCCAAAGTTAACATTTGTCCTTGTGTAGCTTTAGGAAATGACTCATCCCGAAGACGTGTCTTGGAGTTGTTCCTGGGGATGTGAGGCGGGGGCTCCCTCCCCATTCCCTGGGTGGGCTACATCCTCACAATGAGTGATCTGGGATGTCGGCCCCTCAGAAAGGGTCCTTCCAAGACCCTCCGGTCTCGTGGACTCAACAAGCATTCATTAGCACCTGCTTTAGGGATTTGGGAGACACCTGTGGGCAAGAAGACCCGTGGAGAGTTCACTTTCTGGCCAGGGAGTGGAGATGGATGATGACCAATAAACACCTAAATTGTAGAGCACGTCAGAAAGAAGAAAGTAAACCAGTGGCATGGAGTCAGCGGGGCCAGGTGTGCTTGCTGGTGGGAGGGGAAGTGCTGATTTAAATAAAGCCATCAGGTGGACAGGGGTTAGCCAGGTAAGTAACCAGGCAGAGAGCTGTCCAGGTAAGACAGTAGCCCATGCAAAGGTCCTGAGGCAGGAGAGGGGTTAACCAGGTAGATAACCAGGCAAAGAACTGTCCAGGTAAGACAGTAGCCCATGCAAAGGTCCTGAGGCAGGAGAGGGCTTAACCAGGTAGATAACCAGACAAACAGCTGTCCAGGTAAGACAGTAGCCCATGCAAAGGTCCTGAGGCAGGATGGTGGCCAGCTTGCCCTGGGAAGAGCCGGGAGGTTGGCACAACTGGGATTGGATAAGGGGGGGGAGGGGGAGAGAAGGAGGAAGGAAGATGATGGGTCACCTGGACGCCAGGTCACCTGGGCTCCAGGATAGGACTCAGGCGGTGAGTCCAGTAATGAGCTGTCAGGAGGATTCATTTGCTGCTGTCTCTCCCTGAGGGTTCATTCTCTAGCCCACAGGGGCTCCCCCTGCTTTCACATCCCTGTGGGTCACCGGGTAGAGGCTCCTCCTCTTGCGAGACTGCCAGACCCAGCCCCCATCTCTGTTCTCTTCCCGGGGGAGGGGGGCTCACGCACACAGAAGATATGAAGCAAGCTCGCCCGGCTCCCCGACCCACAGAGGACCCCGAATGGGTTAGGGCTTACTGGGAACGGCAGCTCTGAGACCCGCAGACGGCCAGCAGACGGGACAACCGCTTGGAGGTCTCTCAGGGGCCTCAGTTGTGAGACCAGAAAGTGCTTCACACAGCGGAGGAAAGTCTTCTTTTCCATCTATGGGAAGTTTCCGTAGACGCCATGGATGCTACAAGTCAGCATGCTCCCAAATCGCCAAATAAGGCAGGTCCTCAAATAGCCTCCCTCAGCTTCATCCAAGAGTCTGTCTCCAGAAAAAAAAAGATCGACCTTAAAATTAAATGATGGTATTCAAACGTAACGTGTACGAAAATTGATACCCGAATTCCAAACATGCAGAAAATGAGCTCTGAAGTCATTAAGCATTAGTCATCATGTTCCAAGGCCGCAGTGTGACCTCTTCCGCTGGGTGCAATGTCCCTCTGCTCGTGAACGACTCAGTTTCCCCCTCCCTCTCTCTCTCTGTCTCCCCCTCTGTACACACACACACACACACACACACACACACACACACACACATACACATACACACATGGTTTATTTTTCTCTATTCTTGATGCTGCGATAGCGTTTTGTACATGTTTCTCTTCTGCTGTTTGATGAATTAAAATATCTGTCCATCACTTTCTCCCTCTATCCATCCATTGCTATCTATCTATCTGTCTATCCATTATATCTAGTTGTTTCTCAATCATCTATTCATCTATCATATATTTATGTAAGCATATATCCGTCTATTACATATATTTGTCTCTCAATGATCTATCATCTATGTATCTCTGTATGAATCCATCCATCCATTCAGCATATCTATTTGTCTATCAGTCAACTATATGTCTGCCTGTCTATCCACCCATCCATCCATCCATCCACCCATCCATCCATCCATCCATTATATCTATCTCTCAACCAATCATTTATCTTTCTTTCTTTCTTTCTTCCTTTCTTTCTTCCTTTCTTTCTTTCTTCCTTTCTTCCTTTCTTTCTTCCTTTCTTTCTTTCTTTCTTTTTCTTTCTTTCTTCCTTCCTTCCTTCCTTCCTTTCTTTCTTTCTTTCTTTCTTTCTTTCTTTCTTTCTTTCTTTCTTTCTTTCTTTCTTCCTTTCTTCCTTTCTTTCTTCCTTTCTTTCTTTCTTTCTTTTTCTTTCTTTCTTCCTTCCTTCCTTCCTTCCTTTCTTTCTTTCTTTCTTTCTTTCTTTCTTTCTTTCTTTCTTTCTTCCTTCCTTCCTTCCTTCCTTCCTTTCTTCCTTCCTTTCTTTCTTTCTTTCTTCCTTTCTTTCTTTCTTTCTATCTATCTTTCTATCTATTGATCCATCACCTATCTATGTATCTATATCTATCTACCTACCTATCTATCTATCCATCCATCCATCTATCTATTTTCTACCTGTATTTCTCTTCCTGCAGCCCCAATGCTGTAGAACTTAACCATTTGATCACACCTCGTGCTACATCCATTCACAAAATCTTCTGGAACTCTTTGCCTCATTAAAGCAACACCAAGGACAAAGCAAAGTCCTCTGTCTGACTGTGGGGCTGAATGCTGACCCCTGACACCTCCCTCAAGTTCAGAACATCTTGGGGGATGGCGCCCGCTCACACATGCTTCTCCACGCCCTTGTCTTGGCCTTGAATGTAAGCCCTCCAGCCCCTCTTACCCCCAGACCCACACTTCGCTCTGGGGAGCCCCTGTTCAGTGCTGAACCCATGCTGGCCCCCTCGCTGGTGATCAGCAAGTCATCTCAGGGCCCTTTCAGCTGGCCCCAAACACTGAACAGGGCCTGATACATTCCGTCTGTCTGTGGGACCCTCCGCACCTTCTCCAGGGGGCAGAAAAGCGTGACTCAAAGCACGTGTCTCCAAGCAGATGTTTCACATCAGGTCCTAGGAAACCGAGGGGAACATGTGAAAATACTGTCAGAAACCCTACATCCCCAGCCCCAGCCCCAGAAAAGACAGGAATCTGAGATGTGGTCCATCAGAGGGGACACCGAGGTCATGAGGAGTAGGGCCTCCTGCGCCCAGCCCACCCCCCATCCCAGGGACACTTACTCAGCCTCACAGCCCTTCCTGCACCACTGCTGTTCTTTTTGGGTTTTTTTGCAAGGAGACCCAGGCGCCATCTTCAGGTTGGCCGACACTGCCATGTTGCCAGCATCTCTTGGTGCTGTCGTTGTGGGGATAGGCTTGGAGTCAGCCCAGCTCCCTCCATTCCCGGTGCCATGGCTTGGGACACGGCATCTCCCATCCTCAGCCTCCGCTTCTTCAGCTGCGCGATGGGTGTTAGAGCGATCTCAAGGGACCGCAGTGAGCGTCAGGGGGCTGGCTGCTCAGAGGTCATCAGCGAACGCCCTCCCCCTTCCAGAGCCCTCCCGTCCCCTCCTCACAAGGAAGAGAAGGCACTCTGGGCCCATTACATCAAGCATTGTCACCAAGGTTCCCTTACTCACCTCTGCGTCTCTTGCCCACACCTTTAACCTCAGACGTCCAGCCACCAGGACTTCAAAAAATAATTGTATGTTGTTTGGGTCACCCAGGCTGCGGTACTTTGTTATGACGGCTCTAGCAAATTGACACAACGCCCGAGGTCACGTGGCTGCCGTGGAGACAGACGCGAACCCAAGAGGGCTCTGAACACACAGCTGTGAACCGTAAATCTGGCACAGAAAGGGGGGGAAACAGCTGGGGTTTAACGGCCGCTTTGCAGGTGCTCTGGTTGAACTGGGCTCGAGAGGCTGTTGAGTGCTCGGCACACCTGGTTTCCATGGCAACCAGCAGATAGGACAGGGAAACCCCCGCCGACTTTCCCTCTTCTTCCATCTGTCTGGATCCCCTCACATCCTTCTGGGCCATATCCAGGAGGCTCCCCAAGCCCACACTCCAGCTCTGGTTTCCACGCTGGGCTGCTGGGTGTTTCCAAGCCTGACAAGAAAAAGTGTTCTCTGCAGGCATCCGTCACCCTTCTGACTCCCCCATGGTGTCGACACAGTGGGACCCAGTGTAACAAGTCTCTGCTTGGGGAAAGAGATCCCCCCCACCACCACGTTTTGCTTCCTCTTTAGACCAAAGGGAGCCACCTGGATCTCAAAGAGGAACACAATGCACCAGGACCGGAGGTGTTTGTCAGAATGTACCACAGCTGTCAGGGAAGTGACAGACACGTCTCGCTCCGTGGTGGCACCGACCGACGTGTCACTCATCTGGGCTGGGACATGACAGGTCATCAATTAAGAGAGCATGTTGCTAGCAGACCGTGAAAGACATGGGGATGGATCCTTCTGTTGGAGAACATGCATAATTCCCCTTCATGTCAACAGAACACACAGGTGTGCTCAGGTAGACCTCAGACATACTGTTCCGAAGATCCTGGGCACCCGGCTCCGGGCGTGACAGCCTCAAATTCGTTCTTACCTTACTCGAAACATCCATGAGCAAAAGCCAAAAGAATTCTCCAAGCACGGAGACTCCCGAGGAGACATGTACAGCGTGTGGAGGGAAGAAATCTACTAATAAAACTGCCATGTGCTAAGGGGAAAAAAAGAGCTTACCCCAACTCCTAGAGTATGAAATCTCTGATACTCATTCTTATGTCCTATTAGAACATGTTTTTCTAAGTTTATTTTATTTATTTATTTTTGGCCACCTTGGGTCTTCATTGCTGCGCACGGGCTTTCTCTAGTTGCAGCGAGCGGGGGCTACTCTTCATTGCGGTGCGCGGGCTTCTCATTGCGGTGGCTTCTCTTGTTGTGGAGCACGGGCTCAGTAGTTGTAGTGTACAGGCTCAGTAGTTGTGGTACACTGGCTTAGTTGCTCTGCAGCACGTGGGATCTTCCCTGACCAGAGATTGAGCCCGTGTCCCCTGCATTGGCAGGCGATTCTTAACCACTGTGCCACCAGCGAAGTACAAAACACTTTTTTTCATGCTAACTCCTGGCACTTGTAGGAAAAATAAAACCACACACGAGTCAAATATGAACTTTGACATTCTGAGAGCTGTCCGATGTTTCCACCCGAATAGTTTCCCCAAGTAGCATGAGTCAACGTGTGAAAGTGGCGAGGCAGATGGGGGTCTTTCCAACAAAGAGAGCCATTCCGGTCACAGACCCTGCTCGGTGAAGAGCATGAGGAGTCTGTGGACACACCTTGAAATCACAGTGGACAACCGTCCGCAGAAGATGAAATTCACGGCGATTTATAGGAGCACAGCCACACTGCCCGCGTCCAGCTGGAGTTGCCCCATCTTGTCCACTCTGGACGTTGGTACCCCCACACCCTCTGACTTCCGTGGAAAGGTCACACTTCTGCTCACATGGACGTACTTTTCCTTCTGTCACTTTGCTGGCTGTGCTTCTTTTGAGAAGCTTTCTTGCTTTCTTTCTTTTTTAAGCTTTATTTTAATCATTTTCATTCTCCTGCATATGGTGTCTTCACCACTTCTGACAGTGAGTTTGCATACAATATGCTCCTTGGGTTTGGGGGGAACCAGGCAGATAAAGGAGCATAACGGATACTTCTGCAGTGTATTAGGAGAACTCAAGCATTCACTTCATTTTTGCCCCACATTTCCTCCTGGTTCCCTCCTTGGTATTGGCAGCTGATTTGTAATGTCTGCTTCGGGACTCGTTGGCTCCTGGGCACGTCCCGAGGGTCTAGAGAGCTATCCCTCCCTCCCTCGACCGTCACCACATCAGGAAGCTTTTGGATGGGGTCCCGCTCACACACGCATTTCCTGATGAGCACAGGGCTCAGACAGCATGCAGGATAAACCTCGGAATGTCTATTTTGACTTCCGTGATTCCACCACGCATGTAAACGATCAGGCTTGTAGCCGAGAGATTGCCCACCATCACCGAAAGGTCTTGATGGGGTTAGACCCTATCACAAGCCCTCTTGCAATTAAGACGACTTCACGGAAATGAAGCGAGGCTGTACCACAGCTGCTCACGTAATCCGGCCACAGAGCTGGTACCCACGGAGCCTGATTCAGTTCCCATGGGTACATAGTTAAAGTCACCAATAATTGGGTGTCCTGGCTGTTGACTCTATTTGCGTCCAGATTCCACCGAAAACACTCATTATACAGTCCTAGCGTGAACTGCTCTTCTCTGTGTGTTCTGTCATCCCCACAATTAGATTTTCTTAGTTCCAGGATCGGGAGTAATACACGTGAACACACGTTGCAAAATAAGAAATCACACAGCGTGCGTTCGGTTAGCCATCAGACAGGTGTCAGTGCTGTGATTTTTACTGAAGTATAGTTGACTAACATACAAACTACTATACAAAAAATAGATAAGCAAAAAGGACTTACTGAATAGCACTGAGAACTATATTCAATGTCTTGTAATAACCTATAATGGAAAAGAATCTGAAAAAGAATATATATATATATGTATCGCTGAATCACTTTGCTGTACACCTGGGTCTAACACAATATTGTCATGGCTGTTTTTGGTCCTCCACTTTGACTCTATGCGTGGACGTCCCTCTGATTTGCCCACATTCGGGCAAACACCACCAAGCAAACCAAAGAACGATGCTTATGGACGTCGATGTGTCCGTGAAAAGGCAGGCTCTCAGCAAGGCTGCAGCAACAGAGGTCTCGTTCGCAGGAAAGGCACAAATACATCATGCAGAGTAAGGGCTGAGCAAATCGCTGTGAGGACCATCGCTGGTGGGGTTGCCTGCACTCTGCTCCCTGTAAGTTGTCTTGTAAGGGTGATGGTGACACATGCTGGTAATTGTCCTCTGCTGCAGTTTTCCCTTTGTCCTTTGTAATACATTTTTATAACTTTACAGAAAGCAAAAAAGCATGTCTCCGTGGAGACATGACAAAATGTGATCCTGGCAGTGGCTGCAATAGTGGAAAGCAGGTAACTTCCCACGTGGGAGTGGGAGATGGGGCCAGTCATTGGAGGGCAGGGTAGCTCTGTCTAACATCTAACAAGCTATATGCATCATCTATTTAATCTATCATCTCTGTATCTATGCATTTATTATCTATCTATGTCTATCAGTCTATATTATCTGTGTATACCTATTATCTATATGTCTATCTATCAATTTATCATATAACTACATCTACCTATATCTATCTATATAATCTATGTGTATCCATTATCTATCTATATCTATCAGTCTATATTATCAGTGTATATTTATTATCTATCTATATGTCTATCATTTATCTATCAATTTATCATCTATCTATATCTATCCATATTATCTATGTGTTATCTATTATCTATCTATATTATCTATCTATATGTCTATCATCTGTCTTTATCAATCTATCATCTAACTACATCTATATCTATCATCTATCCATATTATCTCTGTGTATCTATTATCTATCTATCTGCCTATCATCTATCACTCTATCATCCAACTGTATCTATCTATAACTATTATTTGTCTAACCTATCTCTATATATCATTAATATCTATGTATCTAATCTTTAATCTATTGATCTGTATCAATCTATTTATCTATTCCAGTGATTTACAACTGGGGGTAATTCTGCCCCCCAGAGACACTCGGCAATGCCTGGGGACATTACTCAATGTCACACTGGGTGGAGGGGGTGCTCCTGGCACCTGGTGGGTGGAGACCAGTGATGCTGTTCCACACCCCACAGTGCACAGGACGCCCCACATCCGAGAGTTCTCCAGCCCCCGATGCCCGTGGGGCTGCAATGGAGAAGCCCTTGTTTAAGGTATCAGAGTCACTGAGATCAGCATTCATTTTCACGAGGCTCTTGGCATGGTGCAGACACAGACTCTGCCCACCTGTGTGCTTTGCTCTAATATCCATGCTTCCTGTCTTCTCACCTACACTCTCCCCCTACCCCCCATCCCCTTTCAATCTCATCTGTACACATCGAACCCTTTGCAGAAAAGAAACGCCTGAAGAAATGCTTGAAGGCACCTATTTAGAGAAGCTTTGTTAAACTAAGCAAGGATCTGGACAGCGTGGTCCACGATGGTTTATTCATTTGATTTGAGCGTGTTCTTTTCATAAAAGCACTGCCACGTGGCAAAAATCATGAAAGGATGCTTTTGATCCAATACCACAGAGCAGAGAAAAAAGAGCAGGAAGCTTTCAAGAAAAGTTGAGTCACAAACTTAAATTGTGCGTCTTCCCGTGAAGATTGGGGAATTCTGATGTAGGTAAAAAACTATTTTCATTAAGTACGACTTTGTAGACATCTGTCCTCTGACTAATGCGCGATGAGGGTTTGCACACTTGGGATGTTGATTCATGATGTGGGTGGGATGCTGTTTAGAATAAAGATTCTCTGGCCTCACCTCCAGAGACTGCATTTCAATAGGCTGGGAATAGGGCTTGGGAATCTGCATTTTTTTACTGTTTTAAAGGATCTTAGTTCATATTATCATAAAGTAAAGTTGACTTGTGTGTGTGTGTGTGATGCTGTTCCATGACCTTTAACACATGTTTAGACACCTCTAAACATCGTCACACTCAGGACACAGAGTAGTTCCATGAACCGCCCCACTCCCAGCTAAAATTCCCCTCATGTCATCCCTTTATAGTCACATACACCCACCCCCACCCCACCCACTGGAGGTTTCTTCATTTTAAACAAGTACCCCCAAGAAATTCGTATGCGAGGAAACCAATGATGTAGTGAAAAGATTGTTAGCCTTAGAAAGTCTCAAGACCAAATCAGGCTGAAGCATTTCTTGGTTAAGGTAATTCTGGATAAAGCCATTGATTATGCCTGACATCATTTCTCTCATTGAAAAACAAAGGTAATATTTATCTTAGAAAGTGGTCGTGAAGAAAGAAGAATGAGGTAAGCCAGATCTGGCACATAGTAGATGTCCGTTGAACAATATCTACCATGACCTGTTGGCTTTTTTTAAAAAGAGGAGATTTTTTTTTTTTTTTTTTTTTTTTTTGGAGGGATCCCCCCAGACCGGGGCACGAACCCGCGTCCCCTGCATTGGCAGGCGGACGCTCAACCACTGCGCCACCAGGGAAGCCCAAAAGAGGAGATTTTAAATACTATGGAGTTTTTTTTAACAGGTGCAGTCTTCTCCTTCTGACCAAGATGGAATAATAGGCACGCAATTTATTCTCCTGCCTGAAACAGCTAAAAACGTGAACAAAATATATGAAATCATCTTTTGGAGACACTGGACATTGCACAATGAAAGAGAGTGAGCCCAGAGAAATTGGACACTAGTGAGGTGAACCCTGTGATTGCCCCAACTAACAGTCCTCAGAGATTTTCCAGGCAATGGCAGAAGGGAGGGAACCCAGGTGGTACCCGGGAGACTCCCTGCATTGAGGATACAGAGCTGAGAGCCTGGGGAGACCAAGGCAGCAAGACTTGATGAACAGAGAACCAGAGAGGAGAAAGCCACCCAGAGAGCTGCCTGCTGATAGACCTCAGGAAGTCACCTGAGAACTGATCCACACGTGCCTGCGAGGAAACCATCCAAGGTCAGGGAAAGGACCAGGTGAAATGAATAGTGGAAACAGTGCCTGGCACTCACACAAATCCCAAAAGTACTTGTTCTTACCTCCCAGATTGGAAAACCCCGGTAGTTCACGGAACGTTAGGTAAGATAGTGAGAATGATCTTGCCTCAATAGGTTGGACAAATTGACCTTAAGTTAAATGCTGCTCTGGTCCATCCCAACAAAACATAAGAGTCAGGACCTGAAAGGTTCAAACTATGTGCAAATGACTTAATTGCATCCCAGAACAAAGCTCAAAGATACTTATAGGAATACAAAAATACCCAGCACCCCACGTGATAAAACTAAAAATGTCTGGCATCGAATCCAAAATTACCAGACATGAAAAGCAGAAAAAATATGACCTATAATAAGGATAAAAATAAATTAATTCAAACTGACCCAGAATTGACAAAGATGTTACAATTAGAAGATGAGAACAATAAAACAGTTCTTATGACAGTAGTCAGTTTCTGCAAAAAGCTGGAGGAAAGACTTGGAAGATACAAAAAAGGCTCAAATCAAAGTTCTGCAGAGGAAAACTATAATGGCTGATACTTTAAAAATTAACACTGGATGGGATCGAGGACAGGTCAGTATTACAGGATTAGTTAATGTGAAAACAATGGAATAGACATTATCCAAAATGAAACACAGAGAGAAAAATGACTTTAAAAATTAAAAGAGCATCAGTGAACTGTGGACCAACCTCACATGGCCCAATACATGAGTAATTAGAGTTCCCATAGAAAAAGCAGTTTTCAAAGCTAATCTCACTTAATTTTCACAAATTAGGTCTTCTGATCCCTATTTTAGAGATAAATAGGGTCGCCAGATAAAATACAAGATGACGTGCTATCTTTGGAATGTCAAAGATTTGTATTTAAATTATTTGTAACTTCTCTGAAATTCAAATTTAACTGGGTATCTTTTTATTCGCTCTGCTAAATGTGGCAACCTTGTAAATGGAGTGATGGGGTCACAGCTGTTAGATAACTAATTCTTCCAGGGCCATGTCATAAGAAGAGATGAGGGGGGCTGACCAGTGTAATGGAGGAAGAACAGAACTAACACCACGTTGAAACTACTTCTCTCACTCTTCAGCTCATGTATCTTATTACTTTATCCCTGCACAAAAAGAGTTAAATATTAAAGAAATGTTGTTTCTGCCCAAACAGCCCATTAAGTTCCCTGAAGAAAGTTCTGATCCCATGGCCCAGGTTAGTTACAGCTACTATTTGTTATAGATAAATTCACTTTCAGCCTAGAAACTTTGAGCATAAGCAGAGATAAGGGGGATAGAGTAAAAAAAACTGTTAACAATTTGAAGTTTTTGCAGCAGCGTTGTGATCCAGCCCACATGACCAAGCAGAAGAACAAAGAAATGTTACACTTTCCTTGAAAGCCAGGTGGCTCCCAGAGGTCTGCACTCTGCTTTTACCCTTTAATCTCAAACCCTCCTGTTTCCCCTTTTCCCTTAGCATTAAAGACACCTGAATTCTATTCCAAGTTAAGATGGTTCTTTAGGACGTTAGTCCACCATCTTCTTTGTCGGCTGGCTTCTGAATAAAGTCACTATTTCTTGCCCCAACACCTTGTCTCTCGACTTACTGGCCTGCTGTGCAGCAAACAGTATGAACTTAGATTTGGTAACACTAGGTTTGTGTGAACCCAGCGCTTGTGTTCTGATGTCCTAACATGCCCCCCTTTTATGGGTTCTGCACCTCCCCTCTGTCCCAGCTCAAGGTCTTGCTCTATTTGTCTGTGATCTATGCCCATGTCCCAAATTAGATTACAAATTCATTTGAAGCTAAAAGCAAGATGGCACTCTTGTTGGCATTCTCAATGCCTGGTAAGGTGCTGGATGAAACAGATGCTGATAGATGGATGGATGGACAGATGGATGGATGGATGGATGTTTGGACGAATGGATGGATGGATGGTAGATAGATGGATGTGAATGGCAGCAAAATATGACACCCCAAAATATTATGCTTTTTGCCTTAAGGATTATTTTGAGCTGAAGGCAATTGAGAAGCAGCAGATACCAATAAATCTCGCTGCACTCCCTTACTTGCCTAAAAACAAGGCATACATTTTCAAGATGTCCCTCCTCCCTTGTCTACCAGGAAAGACAAAAGTTAATCATCAGAGCCAACTTTAGACCTTATCAGCCCACAGATGGCACCAGACAGCCCCACATAACTTACTTTACTAACCAGCCGTTATCTACCATTAGTTAACCTTCCACTCTTTGCTGTCCTTGGAAGCCTAAAACTACTTTCCTTTGCCCCTCCATTTCTCCACAAATGTATTGTTCTTTATTGAAGATGCTATGTAAGCTGGAGCTCTAAGCCAGCACTTTGAGTCACTCACTTTTCTGTGGGTCTCTCCCATGTATACACAAAGTAGATGTGTTAATACGCGTCTGTTTGTTTTTCTCTTGTTTGTCTGTCTTTTATTACAGGGGTCCCAGCCAAGAACTCAGAGGGTAGAGGGAAAATTATTTTTCCTCCCCTGCAGAAGGTTGGATGGATGATGGATGGATGGATGATGGATGCATGCATGACTCCACAATAATAAGGAATTGACATACTATTTGCAAACCATTATTTAAGCCTTTTTCCTACAGTTTCATGCTATGTGTCATTCCCACAGCCTGTCTTATTGCTTTATGCTGTTTTTAAATCCATCAAATCAAAAACCCAAAGCCCAAAGAAATCCAGGAGCCAGACCATTAATGGGGTAAGTGTAGTCTTCTTCTACCATTAGCGAGTCTACAGAGAATGCCTGATGGGCAGAAAACCTGAGGTCATCATCCTAAAAGCTCTGTCTCATCCTTGGGGAGGGGACACAGCCCAGGGATGCCTCCGGTTGTTTTGTCCCAGGAGAAGGATTCAGGAGAAACACCAGCCTTATTTTATTCTCTTTAAAAATAGATGTGGCCCTTGAAACGGTGGTTCAGTGCCTCGAGATGGATGCTAGAATGATTTTATTTCTGTCCCCTTAATGAATCTTTCTTGGGTGTGTGTTTTGCTTTTTGTTGCTTGATAGAAGTAAATTAAACTTTGCTACATTTGGACAATTGGACGACCAAGATAATTGACAATGATGACATTAAAATTACTTCAGGAACAAGATGTCTCTTCAATAAAACCCTATTAATTAGGATCTCATAAATTCAGAATTTGGGCTGAAATTTATCTTCGTGTTGGTGATTAAGAAAAGACTCTGAATAAATTAATAGTGTGAAGACTTCAGGGGAGAAGTTGAAATTACTTAAGAAAATGAGAATTTCCACAGTTTAGAAGCATTTTTTTTAACCTCTAAAAATATGGGATTAATTGTAATTGTCTATCAAATGATCAGATTGACTACCCAAACAGTATTCATTAAAACTTTGGAAGTGTTTAATATTTTGTGTATTGAAAGTAAGCCTATTTTTACAATACTCTGTAACACCCGCTGTTCAATCATTAAGACTGGCATTATTCTTATTTAATAAAATTAGTGAAATTTTTATAATAGTGAATTTTAGCAAACTGCAGTGAATTACTTTATAAAGTTCTAATTCACAGCTCCCGAATATCCCTGTCTGATACTATTTCGTGTTTTTGCTGAGATTTATGGTACAGTGCCTATTATGGGACTGGATTCCTGTTCTGGCTTTGCTAATGTCTGTTTTTCTGACTTCAGTAGATACTTAATCTCTTTGCAGTTATTTCTTTTTTTTTTTTTTCCGGTATGCGGGCCTCTCACTGTTGTGGCCTCTCCCGTTGCGGAGCACAGGCTCCGGATGCTCAGGCTCAGCTGCCGTGGCTCACGGGCCCAGCCGCTCCGCGGCATGTGGGATCTTCCCAGACCAGGGCACGAACCCGCGTCCCCTGCATCGACAGGCGGACTCTCAACCACTGCGCCACCAGGGAAGCCCTGCAGTTATTTCTTTATGTGTAAAGATAAGGTGGACTAGATAATTCCCCAAGTTGCTTCAAGTTTTAAATTCCACAATCGTATGGTTAAATTAATAACATTTATACTGTCACTTTTGTTTTCTACCTGGTAAATATGGATGTGCATGAGTGTGTGTGTATGCAGTGGGAGAGATATTTTATGTGTTTTTTTGTGGGTCTATTTCTTTAAAAATAATTTTAGGTTGAATGAATATAAATTTGTAATTTCATAGGTTAGAAATGGTCAAATATTAGCAGTTTCATGAAGCTCAGGCTTATTAATCTGTGTGCATATCTTAGTTCTCCTGGTGATTTCAAATTCCATGAGAGTGGGGTTGGATTTTCATGTTTTTGCATCCAGCCAAGGGCCTAGCACAGCAACTTCCAAACTAGCTTGTAGCAGTCAGCCACTGCCATGTAACAAATCATTCCTACACTCAGAGGCATAGAAGGATAATCATTTATTTTTGTTTGCTCAACTTTAGTTGGCTGATCTCAGCTGGGCATGCCAAAAGGCAGCTGTGCATATTGCTGGGGTTATAAGGTCAGGATCTCAGCTCAGCTCCATGTATGTTTATTCTGGGTCCTGAGTTGAGGTTATCAGCTGCCCAGGGAAGGTTCTTCCCATAGTGATGGCCAAGCTGCAAGAGGGCAGCCCAATGGTGCAAACACATCTCAGGCAGAAATCTGGGGAGAGAGAGAGAGAGAACTTTTTAAAGCAACAATTCATGGCTCACTATTTTGTGATTGAATGAATGAATTCTCAATTTTTTTTGTGACATAGCTTCCCTAAGAATGTAAATAAGACAAAGCTTGTAGTAACAAACTTGACAGAGTCCTGTGTCCCTCATAAGTGTGAAGCACCATTAAAATTTTTTCTGTGTTCACCCATTATCTCACCATGAGTGTGACTAAATAATTTCCCAGAATGGTGCTCAGGTAATAGGTTCTCTGGGTCAGAGAAACATGATTGGTAGATGGGCATGAGATGCAGTAAACAAGAGTGGCTCTCCAGCCTCAGTCTCTTCATGTGCATTTCCCAGGGATCCTGGTGTGGTTCGGAATTCAGCATGTGATGAAGAGAAGACGAGGCATACACAGCCCCTTTGCACAGCTGAATATCCACCTGCATCTCTGGGCATCTAAGGAAAAAGAAGAAAGGAACTCATGCCCCAGCATGCCTGCTACCTCCCAGACAGTCCCTCTTCCTCCTCTCTCCTGGAAATCTTCTCTCTCTCCCCACACCCACTGAGACATTCAAAGTCCAGCCTCTCCAAGGTGAAGCCTCTTGTCCATCTGAATAGTGGGCAAGGCTGCAGGTTAATGACTGTTTACCAAACTCCCGCTGAGTGCAAAACCAGTCACCTGGTAAAGCCTCTGGTGACCCCACAGGGAGATACTGTCCTCGTTTTCCAGCCAAGAAAATGAGATATTTATCAGTAGCAAAGCTAACGCTCCCACCCATGTCTGCCTGGCTCCAGAAACTTTATGGGCACTTCTGGACTATCTTTCGTTCTCAGCACAAGTGTTTTACCTTCAATGTAGAAAGGCTGCTGCCATCTTGGATTTCACTCCCATAAAGAAAACATAAATTCCTTAGGACTTATCTAACAGATGTTATTTTTATCCACCAGATAAAATAGGATATATCTCTGCTGGGAGGATGACTCCTGTGAAATAAAGATAAAATTTCTTGCAACTGTGTAACTTATAAAATATTTGGAATTTGTATACCATGTTCATGGCAACACTATTTCCAGTAGCCCAAAGGTGGAAGCTACCCAAGGGGCCATCAGTGGATGAATGTATGAACAAAAAGTGGTCCATCCATACAATGGAATGTTATTCCACCTGAAAAAGGAAGGAAATTCTGACACATGCTATGACGTGGATCATTCTTGAGGACGTTATGCCCATGAACTAAGCCAGTCACAAATGGACAAATACTGTTTGATTCCACTCATAGGAGGTCCCCAGAGGAGTCAAGTTCACAGAGACAGAAAGTAGGATGGTGGGTACCAGAGGTTGCGGAGTTGGTGTTTAATGGGGACAGAGTCTCAGTGTGGGAAGATGAATAAGTTCTGGAGATGAATGGTGGGGATGGTCGACCAACAATGTGAATGTACTTAATATCACTGAACTGTGCACTTAAAAATGGTGACGATGGTAAAACAAAACAAAACAAAACAAACAAATAAAAAAACCCAATAAATTTAAAAAACAACGATTTTATTCACTAAACTTCTGAAACTGAGTCTTCTCACGCATCCCGCCTGCACCTTTCTGGGCTTCGAGGGGCTCTGTGCTGCGTTCTTTGGC
This sequence comes from Neophocaena asiaeorientalis asiaeorientalis, assembly GCF_003031525.2. Classification (NCBI taxonomy): domain Eukaryota; kingdom Metazoa; phylum Chordata; class Mammalia; order Artiodactyla; family Phocoenidae; genus Neophocaena; species Neophocaena asiaeorientalis. Next base: position 791,425 of record NW_020175454.1, read on the forward strand.
AGGAAGACAGAACACAAAAGCTGTCACCCTTTGGGGCAGAGATGGCACGGAGCACCCTGGTGCTTCGTAGCTTCACAGAATCTGAGCTCTGAGGGCCAGCTCTGTGCCTGGTGCCTGTGCTCATGAACTGTGTGGTCCTTGCCACACACCTGTAAGGCAGCACCATGACCCTCAGTCCTCAGATGGGCCACAGGTACAGGGAGTCGAGGGCGCTGGGTAGAATAGTGGCCCCCAAAAGATACACCCACTTGGAAACTGTGAATAGGGATCTATTTGGAAATAAGGTCATGCAGATGTGATGAAGTGAAGGGTCTGAAATGAGGTCCTCCTGGATGAGGGTGGCCCTACATCCCATGACAGGGTCCTTCTAAGAGACAGAAGAGGAGAGACACGGGCACAGAGGAGAAGCCCCAGAGAGACAGAGGCAGAGATGGGAGGGATAAGACCACAAGCCCCAGGATGCCTGGAGCCCCCAGAAGTTGGAAGAGGCAGGAAGGTCCCTCTCCTGGAGCCTCCAGAGGGAACATGGCCCTGGGACACCTGGACCTCAGATGTCTGGTCTCCAGGATGGGGGAGGATGGATGTCTGTGGTTTTAAGCCTCATGGTTGGGGTCATTCGTGACAGTTGCTCCAGGAAACCCATATAGCCCAGACCTGGGCGAGGGAGCAAGGTCAGTCGTGTGGTCTCCACTGCAAGCCCAGGGGGCTCCATCTACAGGCACCCACGTCCCAGGAGGGGGCTCCGGTTACTGGTGGCGGAATCCCCCTCCAGCTCCTCTCTGATTGGCAAGGCTGAAGGCAGAGTCTGCATGAAACCAGGGCCCCTCGGGCCCCTTCTCTGAGCGGGTGGCTACACAGGTCCTGGTGGTAGAGGAGTTTCCATGTGCAGGGGTCTGGGGACAGACACCTCTTGTCCTTGAGAGGAGCTGTGAACACTGGAGCAGAGGTTTTAAGGGTTTGCTGGGGCTGCCATAATAAAAACAGAGGCTGGGGGCTCAAACAACAGACATCTGTGGTCTCCCAGTCCTGGAGCCTGGAGTCTGGGATCCAGGTGTGGGCAGGGCTGGGTCCTCCTGAGGCCTCTCTCCTGGGCGTGTAGACGGCCGTCTCCTCCCTGTGTCCTCACAGGGTCGTCCCTCTGTGTGTGTCTGTATCCTGACCTCCTCTTCTTATAAGGACACCAGTCCTATGGGATCAGGACCCACCCTGGTGACCTCATTTTACCTTCATCACCTCCTTAAAGACCCGCAGCTCCAAATACAGCCCCACCCTGAGGTCCTGGGGGTCAGGACTCAACATGGGAACTTGCAGGGACACAATCCCTCCCGTAACAGGAGGCAACCAACACATCATCAAGACAGCCTGGCCTGAAATCACTCGACATTTAAACCTTCCTATCAACAGCATCATCTGTACCTCGAAGATCCTGGATCACACCTGTCCCCACCGAGGCTCCCATGACTGAGGCCCCCTGGGAAATGTAAGACAGTAAAAGGCAGTGTTTAAACCAGAGACCCCAGTGCTTCCAGGGGTCTCCCTGAAACTCAGCCCACCCCTGTGATAATACAGAAGACTCCTTTCAATACACACCCTCAGGTGCCCACGAGAAAAGGTTTGCTGAGGTCTACACAGGGTGTCAGTGGCCAGTTTCCTACCAAATCCATCTCTATGTCAGAGAGAGAAAGACAGCGGCGTCCAAAATCCAGCAAGATATCCCGGAGGTGTTGCCCAGTATTTAGGCAGAAAAGGTAAGTGTGGACAAGCTTCCAGCTGTTCTGTCTGCCAGCTGCAGAACACAAATCCAAAGAGTGTTGGATGGAGGGGGGTGGGAACTGGGGGGGAAACAAAGCCATCCAGCAATGACTCCATCAGTGGAGGGTATCGGCTTTACGAGATCCATCAAAGAATTTGAGTATCAGGGACGGAGAGAAGCACCCAGCCCCTCTCAGCCTGGATGACAGCGCCGATTTCTGTGTGTTTAACATTGTGATTAAACATGGCGAAGCCCGGGGGGAGAGAATTTTTGATTCGGAGGTTAAGCCAATATTAGCAAGAAAAATAAAATAGAGCAAGCCGGATGGCCCAGAGCGAGGCTGCCGCGGTCGATTCCAAGAATGTTTAGCTACCAAATGAGCGAGTGGCTAATTGTGTAAACGCTGCTAATTACGTGTGCAGAAGCCTCTAACCAGGGCTTCTCCCTGGAACTAATAAGAAATCAATTAGTTAATGAAGTGGCCATTAAATGCATGGCTCATCCTAGCCGGGGTATTTTTAATGTTTCTCTTTTTTCCCCCCCTATGATCCTCCTTAATTGCCACTGCCATACGGCGCGCACAGCTTTCAGCATATCTAATGAAACATCATTATATGGTAGCTGGCATTCTTGGAAGGGCTGAGAGAAACCTGCTTCCCAATTATTTTTAATTGCCAGACACTCTCACAACTGGGTCTTCCAACCACGGGCTTCAGAGCCCCGCACTGTCACAGAGCACGCACACAGTCTGTGTTTTCTCTCCACAGTCTGTGAGCATCGGCTCACAGTCACGCCAGGGACGCAGCCACTCCGCCTAAACAGGGTGCCAGGCGTGAATGAGCCTTTGATGGAGCCCAGGGGCGCCCAGCCTCCAGCCATCCCTGCTCCCCAGGACAGCCCCAAGGAGACCCATCCATCCAAACGGGTCTGCCGGCACCTTCCTCCGGGAGAGCCAGGGCTCGCAGACACGCACGCGAGACGCACATGCGTTCCCCGCTGCCCACATCGCCACCCCACCACTGGAGGGTTCGAGCCTCATGCACACTTTATAATTATGAATTGGCTTTGGAGCCAATGGGTCTGCCGATGACCAGCTGTCACTCGTGCAAAGTGAATTTCTGACCTGAGCTACCTTGCTTGCCCCTGAACTTGGCAGGGCATAAGAAGTAAAGATTTCTGGCCCTCCTTCGGTCCGATATGTTCCCAGGGCGGTTATGTAGCTCATTCAGAAAGCTCATGTCTGATAGGGGAGGTTTTATCTCGCATCTAAATGAACTGTGGTCCCTGAGTCAGAATGGGTCCTGCTGCCCGGCGCCCCGAGTCCCACGATACAATGGCCCCTGGGATGTCTACTTGAAAAAACAAATTTCGATAATTATTCAGAGGAGGTGTGTGCCTCTGCTTTTATTTTTGGATAACAGGCAAATTAAATTAGTGAATCCAGCACCCCCGTTTCAGGAAATCTGCCACCAGCAGCTGCCATGGGTTCAGACGTCAAGAGAAGGGAGATGCAATGTGATGTTTTGTTCATTAAATCAACAAACCCGGTTCGGATAACAGCATTATGTAGAAAGCCCCATCAATCCTCATACGTTTAGTTCACATAACGAGAAGTGACAGTTGTGCCTCAGATTCACAAGGACGGTACGGGGGGGAACAAAAGATGTGGGAAGAGCCGTGCAGAGTTCGGCACCGGTGACAAGAATCGCTACGGAAAGCGGGGGAGGCTCATGTTTATGAATGAGAAATGTAACTTTTGGCCCAAGGCGACTGGCGAGTCCATGTGGCTACTAAAAGGTTACTGGGGGAAGAACTGAACCCAGCCTTCTCTCGATTTGGGGTCTTCCCCCTGCTTCCCCTGAGGCTTCATAGGTTGTAGAAGCGAACACTGCCGCCCACCGCGCCCCGCCAAACACTTCTGACTTTTTCCAACCAAATGCGCTGTTTTGCGCTCAGCACAGCACAGATTTGGGCAGTGGCGGGGGGGCAAAGCGAGGAAAGACCTGTGCCAGAAAATCCTCACTCCTGCCCAGACACCTTCACGCTCTGACACAACTGTTTTGCACTCAGCACAGCACAGATTTGGGCAGTGGCGGGGGGCAAAGCGAGGAAAGACCTGTGCCAGAAAATCCTCACTCCTGCCCAGACACCTTCACGCTCTGACACCCAGGTCTGACACACCAGATTCCTGGGGACTCCAAACTCTCGTGGCAGTTCTAGTCCAACAGACAAAGGCACAAAGTCTCAAGGTCATGCTGGGTTCAGGCCCCAAGCACCTCCGCATGCAAGTGGCACAAAAGGCACTTGGCAAAAATGCAGGCACAGGGACGCAGAGAAAAACAGGTGTGTCTGCAAACTGGACCTCGCCTGGGCTCGGAGACCACAGCTGAGGCTCCCCGTCATACTTGAGCCAAAAGGTGCGGACAATGGGGGATATGCACAAGGGTCACGGCGGGGCTTTTAACACTCCAATGTAGCTTCACTGACGCAACTGCCTTCCTTCTTCCCAGGCAAGACGCTGATGTACAAATGGCATCTCCGGCACATTTCACAAACCCCAGGCTGTCGGCATGACCTGAGATAGCGCCCAACTTGGACCCAAGCTGCTTCCTCCACAGTGACCGAGACCCAAAAGTGCAGCAGATTCGAGGACTGACTGTGTCACTGGTGAAACTAGGCCATCAGGTGGCTTTGGGCAGACTTTTGGATTCTGGATTCTGGCAAAGCACATAGGAAATCCAAGCTTGAGACCAGGCTCTTGACAGCTCGTTTCAAGTGGGGAGTTTCCCTCTCTTGTCGTCAGACACACGGCTGCTTTGTAAAAGTTCCCAATGAGAAGCCAACTTAGCTGATCTGTGTGGCAAGGGGTTGTATCCGTCAGGGTTCTTGAGAGAAACAGAACTGATAGGATGTGTGTGCATGTGTACATGGCAGGAGAGGGATTTATTTTAAGGGATTGGCTCAAGGGACCATGGAGATTGGCAAATCCAAAATCTGTAGGGTAGACCAGGAGTCTGGAGACCCAGGAAGAGCTGATGCTGCAGCTCAAGTTCAAAGGCCACGTGGAGGCAAAATCTCTCTTCCTCGAGGGAGGCTGGTCCTTTGGCTCTTAATACCGTCAACTGATTGGTCGAGGCCCACCCACACCATGGAGGCCAATCTGCTTTACTGAAAGTCAACTGATTTCAATGTTCATCCCGCCTAAGGAATAACTTTACAGGAACATCTAGAATAATGGCTGAACAACTATCTGGGTACCATGGTCCAGCCAAGTTGACACATAAAATTCACCATCACGAGGGATCAAGAATGGAACCTCAGTTCTGTGCATTTGGGGGAGGAAAATAACTCAGACAGTGCTATTACCTTCTTGATAGCTAGGGAATCTATATGGCATGGAGGTCAAGCTTCAGTGTTCAACATCCCACAGGGATGGCTTTAGGACTTGTGACAGCCCTGAGCCCCTCTTTCCTTATCTAAAAACTGGATAATGAGACACACAAAGACTCAGAAGGACACAGTGTGTGGTTCCATTGATAGGAAACACCCAGAACAGGCAAATCCATGGAGACACAAAATAGGTTAGTGGTTGTCAGGGGCTGGGGAAGGGGCTGGGGAGTGACTGCTCATGGGGACGGGGTCTCTTTTGGGGGATGAGGATGTTCTGGAACCAGACAGAGGTGCTGGATACACAACACTGGGAATGTGATAAATTGTTCTGTTGCTGAATGTCCCTGAATTGTTCACTTTAAAATGATTAATTGTACATTATGTGAATTTCACCTCAATCATCTCTTTCAAAATCACATCATATGAGGCCATGTCTACTTGCCCCTAAAATGATTTCAGCCGTCACCAGCCATGCAGCCCTGTTCGTTCTGAAATGCTCACATCAGCGATCTAAAGCATCTGACATGTGATGTATGTCACTTTCCTATTGTCTTCGAGAGTCTTAATAACTTAGAATTCCATGGTGATTCCAAATGCCACCTATAAAAATACTACTAACCGACAGTCTGTATTCTCCTGGAATCTAGGCTCTGGGGTAAGGAAGAAAGCAAGGGGCAAACATGCTCCCACCCCTATATTCCCAACAAGTCACTTGTTTATATCAGTAAAACAAGAGATGATTGTCTAACGGGGACCGGACCAGGGGCTGCACGAGTGAATCAGACACGGCCGTCACCCGGGGGCTCTGCTCACCATCTCTTTGCAAAAGAAAGGCAGTCAACACAGACCCAGGAGCGTAAGTGCAGAAGGCCACGCACTACCCCCAGAAGGACCTGCACCCCTGAACTTTATAGTACAGACTGCATTGCATTGAATTCAATGTTAAGCCCATGAGAAAAGACAGGAAAGGTGTAAAAGAGGCTAGGAGGGAGATACAAGGCATCCACAGGCAGGGAGGGCGGAAATCCCTCACTGGGTACCAAGGGCCAGGATAAGCGAATTACAGGGCCAGCAGTGAGCTGAGCCTTCCTCTCCCCTTGTTGGATTTCCCCATCCTGACTCCTCACCTCATATAACAAGGTAACCTCTTCCAGTCGCCCACTGCATGCTGGGTTATGGAGAAAAGGTGGCTGCAAAGTTTGCAGATTCAAAGCCTTGAGAATCAGCGCATCATCTGAGGCTCCTAGCCCGTCCACCCCAAACCATATCCAGGTACCCCACCTGTGAAGTCAGAGATCGGGGCCCAGGTCCTACTGTTGGTATAATCTCATGCCGTTGGACACAAACGTCCTCTTCTGAGGCAGACTCCCATATCTTAAAGAAAGCTCCATATGTAAAAATTACAGAGAGAGAGAATACATGTATACAGACATATACACGCATATAGACATCTGCATATACGTAGCTGTGTATTTATACCCATGCAAAATATGTATCAATATATGCATACAGAGATACATATTTGTATATAGAGAAATATAATATGCATGCTGTATATGAATGAACATATGCATATATAGGGGCATATTTGAATAGAGGGACATATAAATATATACACACACATATATACATATGTAAATCTGTACGTATATGCATATAGAGAAAGACGTGTATATATACATATTAATTTCCTTTCTTCATGGAAGATAGCAAGCCATCTTTGGAAGCACACTGTAAATGCACATAAACGATTTACACATTGTGTGTGTGTCTGTGTGTGTGTATATGTGTGTTTGCAGGAGAAAAGGTGGGAAATTGGGGAGATATACCAAAGCAGGAAGCATGTTTCCTAAGCCCAGGTGCTGGAGCAGAATATGCTGGGAAAGCCATCAAGGCACTAGCTATCCTCTGTGTAAACAACTGGGAAAGTGGAATGCTCAAACCAACACCAATTCCAGTCTTGGCAAGCAGGATCCACGCAACCATAGAGGGCTCCCTGGAGGAAGGAGAGCAGGGCAAGAAATGCCTTTCAAATGTGAATCTTGCTTTGTCAATCTAATGAATACATCTTAAGCTTGACAGTTGTTTCTTGATGAGACGTAAGATTTTGTACACCCGTCTGCATTTTATACATTTTTAGTGCTTTGAGTAGCTCAGTGTTAGGGAATCACTGGTTTGGACAGAAGAGAGAAGATTCCTCAGCAGGTTGGAGGGTGGGTCATCCCAGAGCAGTGGAGGAAATATGGGCTGGTTGCTAGGTGACTGTGTCCTCTTGGTACTTCCATTCCCATCAGTACTGCTGGGGCTGCCAGCCTCTCTTACCCACAAGTCAGGACCGGATTGATAGAAGGATGCATGGGTGGATGGGTGGATGGATGATGGATGGCTAGATGGGTAAATGGATAGATGAGTATATGGGTAGAGAATGGAGAGACGGATGGATGGATGGATAGACATGTAAGAAAAAATTGTGTATGTATGTTTAGATTATGTTTAGATTATTATTAGACTCTGGGTTTTTGAAAGCTGGGATTCCTCCCCAAATTTATCATCATCCAGGAATTCTGTGTGCCCTTGTTTATGGCAATAGATAGGGCAATCTACTTTTAAATCATATAAAGTTTAAATGGGTGTCTTGTCATACAGGGAATTTTTAAACAGGTGAAAACTCCCCTTATTCGTCAGTAAAAGTAGGGTAGGTATTATCTCTTAAGAACCTTGTATTTTCTTTGCCTGAGGAAATAAATAGGGATGGTTGAAATTTGTTGGGGAAATGACTGGTGCACCCAGAGAAACCTCTGTGTAAGCAGAAAATAAACTTGGACGCGAGTGAAAGCTGCATAATTACTTTACGGATCTGGGCTGGCTCTGGTAACGGACAGAAACACTCTTGTCCCTTACACAATACAGGTGAGGCATTTAATCCGGGGAGTTGCACATTTCATAGACATCTTTGGGAATTATGAATGGCTGATGAGTGCAGTTTGGAAATACAGAGCCTTCAGGCAGGCAGTTCAATCCTCTAAACCGTGGCAATGGAATTAAGAGCAGAAACCACAGAAATCCACCATCAGGAACAGAAAGATTCCAGCATTGGCAGGGAAACAGATCACCACCAAGTCCAGCCAATGGATTTTGCCATCAAGAAGATTAAAATAATAAAGCCGCACTGCACTCTTCAGGCATACCTGGAATTTATCTCATTCATTACTTTTCCTTACTCTTTTGTGGGAGCAGATAAGCAATTTCCCTGGGGGAACAATAGGCATACAAGAAACCAGCTGACTTGAATCATTTAAATCCCAAAGTTGGTGCCAAAAACCTATACCATGAAAGAATCTCAGCCTCTGTTTCAGAATTATTGAGATTGGGAATCTAAAATCTATTAGTCATCAGGGAAAATTAAAGCCACAAGATACCACTTTACACTCACAAGAAGAGCTATAATTTGTCAAAAGACGGATAGTATCAAGTATTTGTGAGGATGTGGGGAGACAGGAACCCTCACACACTGTTGGCGGCAGCCACTTCGGAAAACGCATTGGCTGTTTCTTCAAAAGTTGAACACAAACTTACCATCCGACCCAGCAATTCCACTGGTAGGTGTTTACCCAAGAGAAATGAAAACTTGCGTTTCCATGAAGACGTGCATGTAAATGTTCGCAGCAGTATTATGTATGGTAGCCCAAAAGTGGAAACAAGTGTCCATCAACAGGTGGATGATAAACAAAATGGGGTCCATCCATACAATGGAAATAAAGCACTGACACAGCCACAAAGGAATAAAGCACTGACACAGCCTACAGTTTGAATAAACCTCAGAAACACTGCTCAGTGAAAGGAGCCAGTCACAAGAAGCCACGTATTATTATACAAGTCCATTTAGATAAATTGTCCAGAACAGGGAGATCCTTGGCAACAGAAAGTAGATTAGCGGTTGCCTAGGGGCTGGGGGTTGGGGGCAGAGGTCAGAGAAATGACTACAAATGGATATGTTAGTTCCTTTTGGGGGGGAAGTTATGGAAATGTTCCAGAATTAGATTTGTGGTGATGGCTGAAAATTTACAAAAAGTATCAAATTGTCTCTTTGTTCAAAACAGTGAATTTCATGGTATGTAATTTATACCTCTGCAACCCTTGTTTTAAAACTACATGGAGGTGTTTGGTGGGTTTTTCAAATTCCTCCTTGCCTATTTCACAAGTTTTAGGGTGAAACCCTTTTCCTCTATGGTTTTCCGCCAGTAGCCTCGCTTTGGAGTTCTGTCAAATGGGCTTTATGTTTCCATAGAGATCCTCCTAGACAAAGGGGGCTGGGATTATCTCCCCTGGGAAGGCAGTGGTCTCCCCCTGAACAGAGACAGAGGCCTTCACCCCTGAAGTAGCTTCCAAGGTGGCACTGGGACCCTCTGAACAAGGTGACCCTAGATTCCTTGACTCAAAGCTCCTTTTCTGGACAGAGGTCAGACTTTGCCTTCCACCCACACGGAATTATCTATGTCCATCTTGAGCCACAGCAAACATTTGGTAGTTCTTCAGAGATAAAGAGATAAGTCAGAGATAAGAGATGTCACCAGAGATAAGAGATGTCACCTATGTCATACAGAGATGTCACCTATTCCTGGTTTGCCCAAATTCAAAACACTTGGGAGAGTTGGGCCAATTCTGGGAGGGACTGAGTCATCTTTGGGGGCTTAACCATCTCAGGGCTGCCTCTTAAAGACTCTACACCAAAGGGGCTTTTCACAGAGTGATCAAGATAGTTAATCCCCATCACCCCCACCAACTCCCAACACACACACACACCTTCCTGGGCCATCAGATCTGCATCCTTTATCTGAACATGTGGGTTTGCGGTAAAGCTTTCCACTGGGACATCACAGCTGACGTGTGAGTCATCGCTGGAGAATCTAAAGCAAGGGGGCAGAACTTGATTTGCCTCTTCCCGTTTAAATAGCCTCCTTTGTTTTATTTTTAAAGTTTTGAAACATTGTGGTTAAAGACACAGAACGTGGACGGTTCAGGGGCATTAAGTACGTTCGCTTTGTTGTGTAACCATCCCCACCATCCGTCTCCAGAACTTTCTCATCTTCCCAAACTGAGACTCTGTCCCCATGAAACACTAGCTCTCCATCCCCCTCTCCCAGCCCTGGCCCCACCCTCCTGCTCTCTGTCTCTGTGGATTTCACTCCTCTAGGGACTTCCTGTGAGTGGAACCACACAGTGTTTGTCCTTCTGTGACTGGCGTATTTCACGGAATATAATGTCCTCAAGATCCATCCACGTGGTAGCCTGTGTGAGAATTTCCTTCCCTTTTCAAGGCTGAGTAATATTCCACTGTGTGGATGGACCCCATGCTGTTTATCTATCCATCCATCTGTGGACACTTGGGTTTCTTCCACTTTGTGGTGATGATGAATAACGCTGAGTAGCTTCATTTATTTCATAGCAGGCGCATGCTTTGTTTCAGGGCACCATAAATCTTTAAAGGTGCTTCCGAAACAGGCTGCTTGCAGCTATTTTCAGAGGTATCTTGACTGAATTTGCCACCCCCCCCAGGATAAGTAGTATTGAAGCGGAGCCTCAGGGTTCAGTTTCCCCGGGGGCTCCATCAAGTAGGCATGATCAGTCGATTGATTATTCAATCAATTGATTGATCAATTGCTCACATGGTTAATCTCAGCCTCCAGGTCATCTGATACCGCATGACCCAGTCCCCCATCCTAAATCGTATCGTTACCATTTGGCATGGCTTTCCCCCATACCAAGACTACCCAGGATGACCCAAGCCCCCCTCCCCAGGCAAAGACGAGTATGGTCTGAATGTGTGTGTCCCCCCACCCCCCGCCAAAGCTCATATGTTGAAGCCGTAACCCCCAATGGGATGGTGGTAGGAGGTGGGGTATTTGGGAGGCGATGAGGTCATGAGGGTGGAGCCCCCATGAATGGGATCAGTGTCCTTATAAAAGGGACCCCAGAGAGCGCCTTCCCCTCTTCCTCCACATGAGGACAAAGGGAGACGCGGTCTATGAACCAGGAAGCTGGTCCTCACCAGACACAGAATCTGCCCCCGCCAGGATCTCAGACTTCCAGCCTCCAGAACTTAGAGAAATAAATGTCTGTTGTTTGTAACCCCCGAGTCTATGGTATTTTGTTACAGCAGCACAAAAGGACTAAAGACAAAGACGCTCCCATCGGGCACGACATCCAAAGGGTTTAGACCTCCCAGAACCCCAGGTTTAGACCTCCCAGAATCCCCAGGTTTAGACCTCCCAGAACCCCCAGGTTTAGACCTCCCAGAACCCCAGGTTTAGACCTCCCAGAATCCCAGGTTTAGACCTCCCAGAATCCCCAGGTTTAGACCTCCCAGAACCCCAGGCAAAGGCCAGAGCTCTTCGGGGTCATGGCTAAGTCTACTGCACATTCAGGAAGAAGGCCAGCGTTTTCTCCCCAGACACGAAAGAAACCCCAACAAAACCCCTGCTAGAACTAGTTGGCTCCACAAAGCACGAGCAAGTGGACTTTAACCACAGCCGCCACGTGCTTTGGACGGTTCCCCGTTCCAGAAGGGTCTGGGCATCCACAGCAGCCGCAGCCCGGCCACGCACCTGCCCACGAAGGCCCACACACCTGGCCACGAAGGCCCACGCACCTGGCCACGAAGGCCCACGCACCTGGCCACGAAGGCCCACACACCTGGCCCACGAAGGCCCACGCACCTGGGTCTGGGGCTCGGCCTGGAATGCAGACAACCCTGCCAGCCACAGCACCGCTGCTCAGGGACCCTGCCTCCCAGGCCAGCCCGCGGAGCCCCCTTTCTGGGGAGATTAAGACCCTATTTGTTTCCATCATTTGCTGCTTCATCCCTAATGGGCTACGTCTCTGCTCCAAAGCCGTCTTCCTGACAGCTGGTGCCAAGGATGATTAGGAGCCCCTCCAGAGATGCTCACCCTACCCTCTGCACGCACGGCACGTGATCACTTCTCGACAGACAGCCGAGTCCTCCAGCAGGCCCTCTCCCCGCTTCTGGCTGGAGACGGGGATGCTCCATAAGGAAAAGATGTCTCCCTGTAATGCTTATTGACAAAACAAAGATGACGTGTTTACATAATTGGTGACACATCTCACTTTTTACTTCTCATATCTATTCATTAGGCTGCAGTGATACCCACCACCCATCCCCTCTCCCAGAAATAAAAAGACAGAAATACGGATGTGGAGCTATGGAATCGATTTTTCCTAAGATCATCCAAGACCTCAGATCACTCTTGCCCTGCCAGGATGTCTCCTGCTCGATGAAAATTTCTTGAGATGTTAATTGGCAAGGTGGAAGTCACCCCAAGCAGTTTCCTGCAGGTTCACACGAGGGCGGCCTGACCTCGTCACGCTCACTGGAGCCTTGAATCTGAGCAAGGAGGCAGCACGTGGGCGGCCATCCCTGGTGACCAGGCAACGTCCAAGCAGCTATACCCTGCTGGTGAGAGGGCAGCCTTGCAAACTCAGGTCACTCAAAACTCCAGGCTTGTATGCAGCTCTCTCCCAAGCACGGGGCTCCCTGGGCCACGTGCAAGCCTTCCTCTTCAACCCCAGCAAGTCTTTGTAGCTTTCCCCACCTCATGTCTACAGGTACCTGACTACAAATGTCCCTCCAAACCACATCAAAACATTTAAGGGTCAAAGGGCTGCTTCTCCCCCGTGGCTGAGGGGCAGCGCCTGCCTCATTCATTTTCACGCCTGGAGCAGCCCGTGGCCTCTGCTGTTTATCAAAACATCTCCAATCATTTCTCTAACGTTTGGGGTTAAGGGGGAAACAAGAAAAAGAGAGAAAACTTTTGCCAAAACTGTTTAAACACGTGTGTTGCGAAGTAAATGGAACCCACATGTGTCTGTTTCATTTAGACTTAACTCATTGAAATGCTGTCGGGTCAGAACGGTTTCATTTCCAGAGAGTGTTCGGAATTCTCAGGCCCTCTGAACAAGGGAGAAGCACTTTGTTAGCAAATATTTCTCGTTATCCTAAAGAGAGACCACAGTTCTCCGCTAAAAGAAAAAAAAAACAACCCAACATTGGAACAGGGATAACATCACATGTTTCTGCTTAGCCCTCCTGTTACAGCAAGAAAAAGAACTGTAACCCCTTGCAGAGGGGGCACCACACCTCTTGGGGGGATGGATCTGCACTCAAAGAGCCACTTTCTGTGGGCTTCCCTGGTGGCACAGTGGTTGAGAGTCCACCTGCCGATGCAGGGGACACGGGTTCGTGCCCCGGTCCGGGAAGATCCCACATGCCGCGGAGCGGCTGGGCCCGTGAGCCATGGCCCCTGGGCCTGCGCGTCCGGAGCCTGTGCTCTGCAACGGGAGAGGCCACAGCAGTGGGAGGCCCGCGTACCACAAAAAAAACAAAACAAAAAAAAGAACCATTTTCTGTAGACAAATGACATCTGCACCCTGTTGCAGGATCAAAGCAGACGCAGTGCTAGCAGCGTCTTCAGCATCCCAGGTTCCTGGTGGGGTTTGGAGTGAGTGGATGGAGGGGCAGACCAGAGCTCCCCAAGGCCCCTCCTAAAATAAACACCATCACGAGATGTTGGCCCAGGAACCAGTGCATGTCACCTGGATGCTGGCGCTTATTTCGTCATCTGGTTTTCCAAAAATTAACACTCAAACAACCATTGCACGGAAATAACCTACATGCCCGTCGACAGAGGAATGGATAAAGAAGATGTGGTACATACATACAATGGAGTATGACTCAGCCATGAAAAAGAATGAAATAACGCCATTGGCAGCACCGTGGATGGACCTAGAGGTGATCATACTGAGTGAAGTAAGCCAGACAGAGAAGGACAAACACCATATGCTATTGCTTATATGAAGAATCTAAAAAAAAATGGTACAAATGAAGTTATTTACAAAACAGAAACAGACTCACAGACTTAGAGAGCGAACTTATGGTTACGGGGGGGTGGGGGGGGGAAGGGTGATGGCGGGGAGGGATGGTCAGGGAGGTTTGGGTTGACATGTCCACACTGCTATATTTCAAATGGAGAACCAACAAGGCCCTACTGTAGAGCACAGGGAACTCTGCTCAGTATTCTGTAATGATCTCAATGGGAAAAGAATTTGAAAAAGAATAAAAAATAAGCAGTGTTGCTTACGTACTTGTTTTTCTAAAAAGCTGTTTATTTTCTCTAATATTTCCCTGCGATTAGGATATACTGCCTCCACCTGGCGTTTGCCTGTGACCCGATGGTCTCCCAGGCAGACTTGCTGCGGCCACGTTAGCTGAAATTCCATGACGAGGAAAAGGCAAGGGTCGAACGGGCTGTTCATGAAGACTTTTTGAAATGGAACTAAAGTGGCATTTAGGACACGGGAGGTAGTGATTACGCATAGTAACACAGGGGTGCCCAGCAACCGTCTGGATTCCAGGACCCACGCTGCCTCCCCAGCTGCCCCATCTCTGGGGCCCCGGCAGGGGGGGCTCAGCTGCACCAGGGGTCCGCCCACGATGTCTGGTGGCCCCTGTCTTGTGCCTGTCACCAGGACTTGAAGAGGGAGGCCCTAAATCACTGTGCTGGCAGAGACACCCTACCATGTCCCTAAGTCCCATAACCAAGGGTCCCCCTTGATCTAGATAAGCTGAAGCTTACAGGTGCCCGTGGCTCTGCCCTGCTCCCTACTGCTGGGTATCGTCATTCTCTGGTCCTGTAGGCTTCTCCTCAAGTGCATTACTGTCCTGGGGCCATAGCCAAGGACCACAGATGAGGGCTTAAAACGGTAGGAATTCATCCTCCCCCAGCTCTGGAGACCAGACATCTGAGGTCAAGGTGTCCCAGGGCTGAGCTCCCTCCAGAGGCTCCAGGGGAGGGTCCTTCCCGCCTCTTCCAGCTTCTGGGGGCTCCAGGCGTCCCTGGGCTCGTGGCCACCTCCCTCCCGTCTCTGCCTCTGTCTTCCCGGGGCTTCTCCTGTGTGTCTGTGTCTCTCCTCTTCTGTCTCTTAGGACCTTGTCTTTGGATTTAGGGCCACCCTCATCCAGGAGGACCTCATCTCAGACCCTCTCTTCATCACCTCTGCAAATACCTTGTTTCCACATAGCATCAGACCAGGTCCGTACATCAGGCCCTGAGCAGGTCCAACACAGCTTAGGTTGTAACGCCCATCGCTCCTGTGGCAGAGCCGTGGCCCTCCTTCCCCTGAAGTCTCTCGGAAGCAGAATGTCCACGTACCTAATTCTGGAAACCTTGCTTCACCACATACTGTCACTCTTAAATTGCATTTCCTCTTTTCTCAGGGGCCTAGAAGACATTTAGTCAGTGTCTAGGTTACCATCATGCTAATCATTACAGTCAGTTCCTAGAGTTGTTAGGAATTGTGTTATTAAGGACACTTACAGCATGCAACACCACACAAAAATAATAATAGGTTCAACAATTAAATAGCCTGTACTGTGCCAAAGGCTTTTCAGATAACTTATCTACCGTCTTCACCCACATCTTGTACGCAGGTACCACAAGTAGGCTGCAGAATAATCTCAAAGGTGTCCTAACCCTAATCCCCATGTCGTGGGCAGAATGACCCTCCAAAGATGTTACATTGACCAAATGTTGCTCCCCCAAAATGCAGACGTGGAACGCTAATCACCAAGGTGATGGTATTAGCAGGGAGGTCATGAGGGTGGAGCCCCCATGATGGGATCAGTGTCCTTAGAGAAACAGACCCCAGAGAGCTCCCTCGCCCCTTCCACCATGTGAGGGCGCAGCGAGAAGACGTCCCTCTAGGAACCGGGAAGAGGGTCCTCACCCGACCACGCCAGCACCATGATCTTGGAAGTCCAGCATCCAAGAACTGTGAAAAGGAAATTTCTATTATTTATAAGCCCTCCAGTCTGTGGAATTCTGTACTAACAGCCCAAACAGATGTGCACGTCCTGATACCTGGAATTGGATCTCAGACATCTGGTCTCCAGGACCACGAGACAATCAGTTCCTGTGGTTTGAAGCCCCCCGGTTCGTGGTCACTGGGCCACGTTGTTCTGGGCATCCCAGGACACGCACGCAGACTGTCTTCCTGGGAGAATTCCCTGTGAATCCTGAACCCTGGATTTCTTTGCTGGCATAACCTTTTAGGGGTGTTCATCTCCACCCGGCCTCCCGGCACCTACATCCAATTAAGCCAAGCCTCGCGTTGGTGACATGGGGAAATGTCCCACCTAGCTGCCAGGCACTGCCTCACCTGTACTTTTCCGTTAGGTCCTCACCGGCCCAGGATGTGGGATCACCCAGTCACCTGTCACGGAGGGAAGGAAACTCAGCATACCGAGGAACCTAATCCTGTAGGGTTAGGACTCAGCCCCCCTCAGAACTCCAGTCCTCACCTCCTTCCCGCTTCCTCCGACAGCTGGGAAAAGGCCAGGGCTGTGAGCACACGGAATGCCCCAAAGGCAACGGGACACAGCCTCCTAACCAGGACGCACAGGCTGGGAACGCTCCGAGGATAAATCCCCGAAAACACGCCTCCGTCCTCCAAAGTCTGCCACCCCCAGAGAACATTCAGCTACTAGCATTATTTGTTGTGTTTGTTATTAGAAATCATTTACTCATGAGCAGACTCACAGATACAGAGAACAAACTCGGGGTGACCCGTGGGGAGAGGGAATGGGGAGCGGCAGGATAGGGGGAGGGGAGTAAGAGGTACTAAATATTATGTATAAAATACGTAAGCTAAAAAGATGCACAACACAGGGAATAGAGCCTATATTTTATAATAACTCTGAATGGAGTATAAACTTTAAAAATGGTGAATCCCTATGTCGCACACCTGAAACTAATATAATATTGTACATCAATTATACCTCAGTTAAAAAGAAGAACTCATTTACTCCTGTTCTCTGTCTGGACGTCCTTAACCTGTACTCTGCAGTAGACGCTGTTCACTGTGACCGGAACTTGGCACCATTTATTGACATTCTGCATTTACCAGTACTTGTTCAACCAGACATTACTCACTCTCATCTTCATTAGAAATTATTTTTGTCAGCATCAGACAAAGTGTCAGCAGTCCTGATAACGTTGCTCCAAGTATCTCTGAAGGAGCGTGGGGCATTGGTAAGCCAGGAGAGACTTGTAGGCAGCTTTCCAGAAGGTGCCAGGGGCTCACCTCATCGGCAGAATAGTCCACAGGGAAGGTCATCCGTTGGTTGTTGCGTCTGCACCAATCTGTCATTGACAATTACAGTGTGCGTGGCAGCAGTATTTACAGTAGCCAGGACATGGAAGCAACCTAAGTGTCCATCGACAGAGGAATGGCTGAAGAAGATGTGGTGCATATACACAATGAAATACGACTCAGCCATAAAAAAGAAGGAAGTAATGCCATTTGCAGCAACATGGATGGACTTGGAGGGCATGGTGCTAAGTGAAATAAGTGAGAGAAAGAAAAATACTGTATGGTATCACTTACATGTGGAATCTAAAAAACACAACAAATTAGTGAATGAAACAAAAAAGAAACGGACTCACAAATACAGAGAACAAGCTAGGGGTTACCAGTGGGGAGGGTAGGGGAGAGGTAGTATAGCAGTAGGGAGAAAAGGGTTATTACGGTATTATATGAAATCATGTGTGTGAAATTTTGAAAATTGTAGGGCACTATAGAATTTAAAGAATCTTTCATTCAGTAAACATTAAAAAGAAAAGAAAATTACAGACATGCCCCCACTGGGTGTGTGCAGGACAGAGCATAGACCTCAGAGGCTGGGCTGAAGCCTCAGTGTGAGGGACCCCGAATATCTTGGATGCCCACCCACCTTGACTTTAGGTCCTCATGGGCCCCCCATGACCATGCCCTGACCCCTCCATAAGGCCTGTTTGCTCTACACCCATCACTGTCAGCGGGGAGAGCCTTTCTGTCCCAGATGGAGGCTGACAAGAAAAAATAATTCTGCAGGACCAAAGGGACATCAGGGACCAGCTTCCCCCTGAAGCGGTATTCAGTCGGTACGCGCAGAGGCTCCTCATTTGCCATTTTAAATACTATTTGGCATTTAAACTTTGATTTCACCCCATCTGAAATCGCACATGGTGATTTACAACAAAAACCCTTGGGATGTAACGGGAAGCGTTTTTCATCCTAGCAAAAGCACACGAGACAGAGCGGGCATAACCAGCGTGTATTCAAAACCTGGAATCCCGGGTTTAAAAAGACGCTTTTACGCTTGGTGGAAATCTGCTGGCTGCAAAACTGCCTCAGCCAAGTACCCGGTGAGGCAAGAAGTATGAGGTGGGGACGGAGGGAGCCGCTTACATCTGTCCCCCTGGTCGCCCGAAATTTCTGTGAAACCCAGTGCTGAGCCTGTTTGGCAGAAGTAGCTGGGTAGATACAAAGCTAAAAATTAATCACCTAATATCCGGCAATACCGGCATTCAAAAGATATCCCAGGGCTTCCCTGGTGGCGCAGTGGTTGAGAGTCCGCCTGCCGATGCAGGGGACACGGGTTCGTGCCCCGGTCCGGGAAGATCCCGCATGCCGCGGAGCGGCTGGGCCCGTGAGCCATGGCCGCTGAGCCTGCGCGTCCGGAGCCTGTGCTCCGCGGCGGGAGAGGCCACAGCGGTGGGAGGCCCGCATACCGCAAAAAAAAAAAAAGAAAGATATCCCAAATACCTACTTCGACCTCATGTTTGCCTTTATTTTTTTGTTCCCCCTTCGTTCAAAATAATTATTTTTGGCAACAATCTTATATTTTAACCTTCGGACCTAACCCACATTTAACTTTTTCACGTTACTCCAACTAAAAGAAGCTACTAGAGAATTCTGTATCTTATTTCAGAAAAATGAGGGGAAAAAGTCTCTAGTCGCTCAGAAGATGTCTCTCCGCTACTAAGAGAGCTTTGTGGGATATTATCCCCCTGTTTGTTGCATTTCTAAATGATATTTGAACCAGGCAAAAAATGCAGAGGGAGATAAAGAACATTTTAATGGTCCCCCCCCGGGTGACCCACCTAACATCCCCACCTCCTGGGAATAACCGGTCTGTCTGTGCCTGGCCACACGTGTTCCCACAGGCTCAAACACGGATTCACAGACATCACTGCATCAGTGACTGAGATTTCTCCGTTACAAAACCAGCTCTTAATTCCAAACCGTCGAACATCTCGGGTTTTACTTTCAATATGAGTGACGTTATCCATAAAGCACTGGGCAGTTCTGAAGTCCAAATCGAGGACAGCATTTAACTCCACAAGCTGGACCAGTTTGGGATGTTCCAAGGATGGACTTGCTTCTGCTGGATTTAGGACTGGATTTTTATGTAGGTTTATGGATTTCAGATGTTCTTGGGGTCTGCCATCGCATGCCTCAGGGTTCTTTTCCTTTTTTTTTTTTAACATCTTTATTGAAGTATAATTGCTTTACAATGGTGTGTTAGTTTCTGCTATCTCCTTTATCCATCCATCTGCCGATGGACACTTAGGTTGCTTCCACGTCCTGGCTATCGTAAATAGTGCTGCAGTGAACATCGTGGTACATGACTCTTTTTGAATTATGGTTTTCTCAGGGTATATGCCCAGTAGTGGGATTGCTGGCTCATATAGTAGTTCTATTTTTACTTTTTAAAGGAGCCTCCATACTGTTTTCCGTAGTGACTGTAACATCTTACATTCCCCCCAGCAGTGTAGGAGGGCTCCCTTTTCTCCACACGCTCTCCAGCATTTGTTGTTCGTAGATTGTTTGATGGTGGCCATTCTGACCAGTGTGAGGTGATATCTCATTGTAGTTTTGATTTGCATTTCTCTAATGATTAGTGATGTTGAGCATTCTTTCATGTGTTTGTGGCTATCTGTATGTCTTCTTTGGAGAAAGGGCTCTTTAGGGCTTCTGCCCATTTTTAGACTGGGTTGTTTGCTTTTCTGATATTGAGCTGCATGAGCTGCTTGTAAATTTTGGAGATGAATCCTTTGTTGCTTCATTTGCAAATACCTTTTCCCATCTCAGGAGTTTAAAGTGGAGGGCAGAGCAGGCTGCATTTGTGGGTGTGAACATCTTGGTTTGTGTTTCAGCAGCAGTCCTCTCCTTGTCAAACCAAGCCAACTTTTTTTTTTTTAATTCTTTAAATAACTCCTTCGAGGTGTTGGGCCCTCCCTCCTGCACCCCATCTTCTCCCCCGCTGGCCTCCCCCCAGCCAGTCCTGAATTACAACTAAGAGAATCATCCATGTCTCCCCAGGTCCACTGGATACACCCTGCCCTCCAAGCCCGCCTCTGGGAAGAGGGGGTATCGGGATGGAAACCGTTGAGCTGCTTTCAAAGGCCTTTGGCTGGGGCTTCCCTGGTGGCGCAGTGGTTGAGGGTCCGCCTGCCGATGCAGGGGACACGGGTTCGTGCCCTGGTCCGGGAAGATCCCGCGTGCCGCGGAGCGGCTGGGCCCGTGAGCCATGGCCGCTGAGCCTGCGCATCCGGAGCCTGTGCTCCGCAATGGGAGAGGCCACAGCAGCGAGAGGCCCGCATACCGCAAAAAAACAAAGGCCTTTGGCTGGAAAGAATGTGCCACCACAAAATTAGGACAGGAATGCTCCTAGCAGTTGCTGAGAAAAGCATCACGGGGTCTGAGTGCAAGACGGCCCTCTGCAAGGGGCGGGGTGCTTTGCAAAACACACAGGGCAGAACTGTGCGTCCTGGGGGAGCCCAGCCCTTCCACGTGGCGGGGACCTCTCCATCCTTTCCTGTGAGCTGTGCCCGCCTAGCTTCGGGGCTGCTTCCCACCTCATGTGTCCATTCTTCACGCTTTCCACGCACAGAACCTTTAGGATTTCGGGGGCCGCCAACCGTCAGAGTCATTAGTGCCACTGCTGGGAGGCTTTGGCTGCCCCCTTCCTGTTCATTTTCTTGGCAATGAGCGTGTGAGTTTTAAGGAATTCTTTTCGTTTTCACTTGCTGGGAGATAAATGAAAGAAAAACAATGAAGGAAAATAACACACGCCGAATGTTAGCAGCACTGCAGTCAGGACAATTTATTTCCTCCAGCGTTCACCTATGGTAAATACAGAGCTGGCCCTACGGTGGGCCCAGCGGGCTGGCTTCCCACCCACAGATCCAGAGGGCTCCCCCCTCCCACCAGCAGGGTACGCCCACGTCACAGGAAGATTTACAACAGCAGCACGCCAAGGTGGGTCCTGTTACAAACGCGTTCTTCTTTGGGAAACGAGGGCGAAATATAAGTATGATTTAGCTGTACCATTGAATAAACAAACTAGCCCATGTTCTGTGCCACCCAGGTTTTGCTCAATCTCAGGGCTTTGAATTGCTTTTCTTCCCTGCAAATTCACCCAGTCTTTGTAGGGAGGGAGGTTTCATGGACCTTGACGTGGTTCCTTGCCACCCAGAGTGCCCTCTCTGAAATGCGACCCTGGGCTAGACATCCAGGGAAAGTCTTGCCGGGATCAGGTGTAGAAAGTTGGACCTGTCATCTCTGGAGATGCTCTCTTGCCCTTTTGCCAACAGATGGAGTGTTCTGCTATAAATCTGTTAGCTGTGGTCAGGGTGGAGAAGGATGGGGAGAAGCTGCAGAAGAGGTTGCTCAGGTTTGATTTGGGCTGGGGGCCTCAGAACCCTGGGAGAAAATGTAAGAAGGTCCAACTTTTCACACTCATGTGTCACACAACCGTGGACCATGCTTCCAAGGATGCGGCCCCAGGGAGAGGCAGACCAGCATCTTCAACAAAAACTCATGCCAAGAGGATGCAGATGTGCACGGTGGCTCCAAGCTCAAGTCCATGAATGGAGCCCCCAATTCAAAGGCTCTTCCTCTCTGATCCTGGCACCGGCAGGGAATGGTTTTCTCTACTTGGTGACTTGGGATATTTCCATGATGCTGGACCATGAAGAAGGTGGTCCAAGCTGGTTATTCCCTCCACCTCCATCCCTACTTCCACACTCATAAAAACGGTGAAAAAAATGCCAATTGCCCCAAAGCTTCAGCAGGACACTGCTCACCTCAGGGTGTGCCAAACTTCAAGAACAGTGAAAAACTGGGACTGTCACATGCCTCGTCACTCACCTTCCTTTTCTGCTCAGGTTGCTATAGTAAGTGTATGAAAGATAGGATAAGTTCCCAAATCTATTCAACCCCATGAGTCTTCTGCAAAACCGTATCAGTTTGGATGCTTACCTCCACAGCAGCCCACAATGTGGCCTGCGGGACATCCTCATGGGACTAAAAAACCAAATTCTTCACTGACTCACCTGCTCCAACGCTCCCAGGTGGCGATGACAGCATGCCAGTCTCCGAAAATGTAAAATTAGAGAATCAAAGTGTGAGGATGGGTCCCACGTAACAGAAACCTCAAAACCTCTCCCAAGATGCAAGAAAGATTTCCTTTAGGACGGGCTCCTGCATTTCGTCTTGTCAAATGGCTTAGGATGGGTTTCCATCATTTCTCTTGAGAGGCGTTTTCAAAATCTTCAAAGGCACGCGGCCGAGCGTATTTCCCCGGCATTCAGCCCTACCATTCTCCTCTCTTGGTTTTATCCCGAACTTCCTAATTATAACTCTTGCAGTGTGCTGAGAAATTCTCCGTTCTCCTTGGTCTTTCTGTCTTTCAAGGATTCGTGGGATACTTGAGGACCCCCAGTACTGACTCAGCCAGCTCTGCTTGTTGGAAGCCTTCTGTCTTTCCTCAGAATCAATCCCCCATTTCCTTCATGACTTGAATTGTTCTCCCCTGAAATCTGTCCAATGAGTCTACACCTGAGCCTCTCGACAATCCTGGGGTCTCCAAAATCCCCCCTCTCATCTACGCCCATCTGTGTCCTCCTGTGGAATTCCAGGGCACTCAGGACCCCCGTTCCACTCACCCAAACCCCCACCAAACCAGCCTGCTCTCTCCCTGGATGCTACACTTGCCCCAAATTGGACGTTTTTTGATATGTTTAGACCATGTTTCCAACCCCCCTGAGTTGGACCTCTCCATTTCTCATTAGGGATCTAGCTTCATAAGAAAAGGTCATCAGGATGTTACTTGCCTCCCCTTTTCTAAAGAGTTGAGATGAGAGTCACATAACATAAAACTAACCATTTTAAAGTGGATAGTTCAATGGCCTTTAGAACACTCACAGTGTTGTACAACCATGACCTCTATCTAGTTCTAGAACCTTCTCACCCCCCCCAAGGGAAACTCTGCACTCACTAGCAATCACCCCCTCCCCTTTCCCCCTGCCCCAGCCCCAGACAACCACTAATCCACTTTCTGTCTCTGTGGATTTGCCTGTTCCGGACGTTTCCTATAAATGGAATCACACACTCTGTGTCCTCCTGTGTCTGCTTCTCTCACTGAGCATCATGTGTTCAAGGTCCATCCAGGTTTTAGCCTGGGTCAGAGCTTCACTCCTTTTCATGGCTGAGTCATATTCCACTGTGTGGATGGACCCCATGCTGTTTATTCATTCTTCCATTGATGGGTATTTGGGTTATTTCCACCTTTTGGTTACTATGGGTGGTGCTGCTATGAACATACATGTACATGTATTTGTTTCAACACTGGTTGTTAAGTGTTTGGGGTAAGGAGTGAAATTCCTGGGTCATGTGGTAATTCTATATCTAACTTATTGAGGAACTTTCCTATTTGCCCCTCTTCATAAAGTCTCATAAAAGATGAGAAGATCCAGGAGAAAACCGTCCAAGCTAGCATAGTTAAGGCAACCACGTGCATAGGGAGAGAGGTCACTTCTGATTGTCACAATTGGGGAGGGGGGCTACCGGCATGTGGTGGGTGGAGACCAGAGGTTCTGCTCCACAGCCCACAGGGCACAGGACGCCCCATAGCAGAGAGTCATCCAGCCCCAAATGTCAATAGGCGGAGGCTGAGAAACACTGACTTAGCATGAGAGACTTAATATCCACCTATTGATTGATTTATCAACCTATCTTCTATCTATCATCTATCTGTTATCTATCTATATATCTTCATCTACCTATCCATCTTTCCATTATCTATCTATCATCTATCTATCATCCATCATCTATCATCTATCAATCATCCATCATCTATCTATCTACTGGTCAATCATCTATCATCTAGCTATTTATCGAGCGATCTATCATCTATCTACCTAGTATCTATCATTTGTCTATCATCTATCTATTATCTACCTATTATCTATCTATCCAGCTACTTATCTGTCATCTATCTATCGACGGATCAATCATCTACCAATCATCTATGTGTCATCTATCTATTATCTGTCTATCATCTATCTCTCTATTGCAGTGGTTCACAACGGGGGATGATTCTGCCCCTCAGGAGACACTTGGCAAAGACTGGAGACCTCTTTGTTTGGGTGTCACAACTGGGTAGGGAGATGTTCCTGACATCTGGTGGGTGGACACCAGGGACCTTCTCAACATCCTGCAGTGCCCAGGATACCCCATAGAGAATTATCCAGTCCCGAACGTCCCCCTGGTGCGGAGCCTGAGAACCCCTGAATTAGCAGATGAGGAATCTGTCCTGTGTGCCCAGCATTTCGTACAGGACCTGGCACACAGTAGGTCGTCAGTAAAATGTGTTGAATGAACAAATAAATAAGCAATGAAGGAACAAGAACCATGAAAAGATGACTTGGCTTTTCTTGACATTCACAGTCTCCCAGTAAGTTGTAACAGAGCTTCTACAGAAAGCAAACATTCATCCAGGATAAAGACACAGAGGTTAAAGATGGTTTTACAGACCAGAGGTGTGTTTTAAAGGCATTCTGGGGTCTTCTGAGCTCTCTTTCCACCACTCTGTACACATAAGGATCAAGGCATCAACACCCCAAGTAGGGTGGTGTCTTACACCCCACCTTCCCCTCTGACCTGGCCGTTTTCCATGTCCCTGAGAGATGCAAGATCTCCTGACACATTTGCTCTTGTACCTGTAAAGAACAGCACTCTTTTATCCCCTCTCGTGTTTTTCAGTTGACATCTAAGATATTTTTATCTTAAGTTTATTCGTTGCCAAAAAACACAGTTTCTGGCACTTTTGAAATGTTGGTATTTTTCAATACGTTTTCCCACTAAGAGGAACCAGAGCTTCTTGGAGAAATGGAATATATACATATGTATGATATATATATATACACACAGATATATTTATATAGTTCTTATATATATACATATATATGTACACATAAACACATGCATATACGTGAGATACGCACACACGTATGTATCCACCATGGCAGAATGTCCCTTACCAAATCTAAGTAATGACTTCACAGACGCCTTTCTCAGAATTCTTTCACCTTTTTTGGACACTTGGCTGTATTTTTCCCCATAATGAAAACTTAAAGTTACAAAGAACCACAGACAGCTCTGGCGTTCGTCCTGACTGACTTCCAGAGCACGCCCGTCAGAACCCATGCTGACGCACCCCGTCACGGGCTAGACGGCCCCAAAGCCGAGGGGTAAAGTCCAGAGTCCGGTGTGATGGCGGTGGGGTCTCAGCTGGGTCAGCCGCCACCTGGGCGCCTGGGGCCCCTCTTGTCTAAGGACCCTGCCTTGACTCTCACTTACATCCTCCTCGCCGCAGTTAATGTCACAACTATTTTTAAAATTTAATTTAATTTCCCTGCCTATCCTCAGAGGAGCAGGAAACAGCTGGTCCCATTGAGTTCTCTGGCCCCAAGCCTGGAGCACTGTTATTAAATTTCCCTTCAGCTGGTGCTGGGCATTTTTCAGGAGGCCGCATGCAAATCGCACCCATTGGTATGCAAAATCGCCCTCCCCTCCCCCTGCTCCCCCTGTCCCCTGCCACGTCTGACACACCTGGATAGAGGCCTGGGGGCCGAGACCCAGCCTCCCCTCCTCTCCAGGCTCCTGTCTCCGAAGAGGCGTTATTAGTCTCTGACGGGGACCACAATACTCATCGTTCCAGGTGAGGGCAAGTTGAAAGGTAGCCCACCGTGCTTGGAGGTGGTGAGATTAAAAACACCGCCTAGGGCTTCCCTGGTGGCGCAGTGGTTGAGAGTCCGCCTGCCAATGCAGGGGTCACGGGTTCGTGCCCCGGTCCGGGAAGATCCCACATGCCGCAGAGCGGCTGGGCCCGTGAGCCATGGCCGCTGAGCCTGCACGTCCGGAGCCTGTGCTCCGCGGCGGCAGAGGCCACAACAGTGAGAGGCCCACATACTGCAAAAAAAAAAAAAAAAAGGAAGAATCAAGGTAAAAAAATCAAGTTAAACCGGGCGGTGGGGGGGGGCGGGGGTCATCTTAAAAGGCAGAGAAGTGGTGAATGTTATACATTTGCCTGTGAAAACTAGAATAAAACTCGGTCAGAGGAGCAATGGCAGCCCTTCCTTAATCTGTCTTTTGTCCTGTTTATGGTAAGAGACAGTAACAGCGTCAGACACGGTGGGGTTGGATGGGGGGTGGAGGGAGGAAAACTCAGACGCGGGCTCAGGAAGGCTGCTGAAGCCCACGACCTCAGGACGAGGACCAAGGTGCGGCAATGCCACCCTGAGATGGAACGTGCCCGCCACAGATGGCGCCCTAGAAAATCCACCTGTGTGCATCTCAGCTACTACAAAGAGTCACAAGAGCTTTGAAAACCCTGAAAATTTTCCATTAGAGCTTCCTTAGTGACAATGCCTTTAGGACACTTGGTCGTGGTTCCGACTAAGGGGCGTCCCACCCCATCCTGGGGATGCCTGCTGCACTAACGTGTCCCCAACTGGGACACAGTCTACAGGGCACCTCTCTTCCCTTAATCTACCCCATTGTCCAAACAACCACACGGAAGGAATGGACTGGGTAAAGAGGCCCCCGCACCGCACCCAACCAAGCTTTCTGAAGCAACAATCTGGGTGAGACCTTTCTGTCATCAGAACAATTTCACCCTTCCCCACTGCTGTCTCGGAAAAACATCATGTGTGAATCTGCCTCTCCGGAACCGATGCGGAACATCTCCTGGTTGTAGGGATTCCATGACTGTATGCTAGTTCTAAAAATGCTGAGAAATAAACATTTGTGGAGTGTGAAACTCAAACACCAATCATCTCTTTCCTTCTCCGATCTTAGCGTGGGGAACCATGGATATTCCTAAAAGCAACAGCCTTCTTTCTTTGTTGTTGTTGTTTTAAGGGAATGCTGTATTTTGATGGCTTCCCCCGTCCCCATTCAATTCATTAAACTTCTGACACTTGAAAATATTTGTGGATCGTCCTCATGAGCTTAAAGCACGCGCCTTGTTTGCCCTGATGCCTGGGGCGTCTGGGAGAGGTTTGCAAGAGGTACCTACATGCAGGTAGCCACTTATCCATTTGGGGAAAAGGTCTCTCCATTGGCAAGCCGGTCCTCCACGCTACAAAATGGAACTTTGGAATCTCTCTCCCTGCCACCCCTCCTGCACGTGAATTTCCTTTTCCCCAATCATTTTCCTCCTTCCCCTCCGCCTTTCATGTTCTGCTTCTTTAATAAGAAGACCAGGCATTGCCCTAGGAGCTGGGGTCGGCTGTAGGCAAACCTGTTATCCATCATGCTAATTCCCAGGCTCTGGCCTGTGCCAGATGGACAATATTCCATTGTTGAAAAGGCTTTCTCCGTCTCCTCTGCAGATATTAGACAAAAGTCAGGATTATTAAAGCATGTGTGTACCACACGGAGCCAGCTCCCGGGGTCCGGGATGCACACGTGCCCTGCAGGGCCAAAGGATCCACAGATGTTGGGAAGAGACACAGATAGGAGACACTACTGGCCATGACAGTGAAGCCCTCATCCCCTCTCCCCTCTGCACAGCCAGCCCCGCCAGCGCCACGCCAGGTACAGGAACTGTCACTTCCCCAATGAAGACATGGTGGACTCGTCTACCTCGCCAGGCGACACCAGCCCCACCGTGGACTTGGATCACATTCTATTTGCTGTTTTTTGATGCGTGAAGCCGTCAGATAAGGAGGTGTTCAAACACGCCCCACCGGGCAAGTCAGGTCTGAGAGATGGATTAGAGAGAAAACAAAAGCTTACCCTCCACCCCAAACCTCACACATCTAGCTCCCCTCCCAGGCCTCACCCCGGGTGACGACGAGACCCCGCAGGTGCCCTCAGATTCCGGAGCTGAGTGAGGACCAAGACAGTGAGGCCTGGGGCTGGGATTGGCCTCCGATGGGAATGCTTGTGTTCTTATTCGATGAAGAGCTCTATTGAGACATAATCCACACACCCATGTGGAGTGGACATTTGGTTCGCTCTTAGCACATTCAGTGTTGTGTATCCACCACTTCTATCTGGTTGCAGAACCTTCTCATCCCCCAAAGGAGACCCCATCCCCATGAGCTGTCACTCACCATCCCCCTCCCCAGCCCCTGGCACCACAAACCCACTTTCTGTGTCTATGGACACTGTGTGTCCTTCTGTGTCTGCTTCTCTCACTGAGCATCGTGTGTTCAAGGTCCGTCCACGTGGCAGCCTGTGTCAGAGCTTCACCCCTTTTCATGGCTGAGTCATATTCCACTGTGTGCATGGACCCCATGCTGTTTATCCATCCGTCCATCCATCCATCCACCCATCCATCCATCCATCCATGGACACTTGGGTTCCTTCCATTTTTTGCCCATTGTCAATGATGCTGTTATAAACATCCATCTACAAGTATTTGTTTGAGCTCCTGTTTTCCGTTCTTTTGGGGTATCCATGTACGAATGGAATTCTGGGGCATACAGCAACTCTACGTTTAAACTTCTGAGGCTCCCTTACCTTTTTAACTCACTTTTTTGTGTTCATTCATTTTCACTTCCTGATTGGTTCATGTACCAATTTTCTGACTACAGGTGGATACATTACCATGGGGTCCTCAGCTTCTCAGAGACACATTTATTAGTGATAGCTGTGTGCCCACATCATTGAGAAATACAGAGGCAAATGGTCCCAGAAATGATCGAGTTTGAGGCAGACAGGGGCCTCCTAGTTTTTGTTATAAAATGCATAGTATATGATATGAAAGTTACACGAGTCAATCGTAAGAGTTCTCATCACAAGGAAAACATTTTTCTGTTTCTCTGATTTTGTATTTATACCAGATGACGGAAGGCCATTAAAGTCAGTTCTCGATGTATGCGAGTCAGATCACTACGCTGAACACAAATTTACGCCGTGCTGTGTCTTAATAAAAATAAAACTGTAAGAAAAAATGCATGGCATTTGGCCTATTACTCAGCAATAAAGGTAACGTAACTGCTGGCACAAATGAGCTTATTTACAAAACAGAAATAGAGTCATGAAGGTAGAAAACAAACTTATGGCTACCAAGGGGATAAGGGAGGGAGGGATAAATGGGGAGACTGGGACTGACATATATACACTACTATGTGTAAAATAGATCACTAATAAGAACCTGCTGTATAGCCCAGGGAGCTCTACTCGATACTCTGTAATGACCTATATGGGAAAGGAATCTAAAAAAGAGTGGAGATATATGTATATATAACTGAATCACTTTGCTGTACAGCAGAAATTAACACAACACTGCAAACCAACTGTGCTCCAATAAAAATTTTAAAACAGCAGCAACAACAGAAAATAAACGAGGTCATACCTTATGGTATGCGAACTTACGGGATTAGCTTTATTTACCCCTCAACATAATTCTCTGGAGGTTTATCCAAATTGTACCAACAGTTACCAACATGTGATATTTGTCTTTCTGTGTCTGACGGACTTCATTTACATAACAGTCCTGCGATGACAGAATTACAGAGACGGGACCAGATTTGTGGCCGTCAGGGGCCCGGGAGGGGGCAGGAGGGAGATGGGTGTGGTTATGGAAAAGGCAACGGAGCAATCCTGGTGGTGATGGATGGTCCGTGTGTCCACTGCGGGGGTGGATGCACAGATCTGCACGGGGGATTTGATGGGACATTATACTCTAAAAATGGAGTGAAAAAGGACCAAAAATTGTCAATATCGTATGGAGTCTGGCAGTGTTGACACTACCCTTGAAATAAATCTCTGCACCCAAGATGCAGGGTGAGTTACCAGGAGACTTGGAGGTACTGTTTGTTCATTTATTCTGAAAATATTTCTTTATGCGCCAGGCACTGTTCTGTGCGTCGGAAAGGTAGCGGTGAATGAGGCAGACACAAACCCCATCTCCTTATAGGGTTTCCTTTCTCATCGGAGGAACAGGCAAATAGATTGCGTGAAATACATGGCGCATCAGGTGGCCAGATACACTAAGACAGGGGATGGAGTAGAAAGCGCCCAGCAAGGTGGTCTCCTTATTAAAGAGCTAGGCCAGGAGAGTGTCCTTGAAGAGGTGACACTGAGCGATGACTAGAGGGCGGGTCAGAAGGGAGCCACGTGGGATGTCTGGGGAAAAGCATTCTAGGCAGAAGGAACAGCCAGTGCAAAGGCCCCAGGGCAGCAGGGGTGTGTCTGGCACATTCAAGGGACAGAGAGGGAGCAGGTGTGATGGGCGGAAGGGAGGTCATGGGGAGCAGGGGCTGAAAATACCAAGGACAGTTTTAACCCTCCAGATTTCATGTGCGTTTGTACTCAATTGCTGTTACGATGTGGCCAAAATTCATTCCTGTTTGCACTTGATTCCACAGGATGCTTTGGTTTGCTAAATTCAGCAAAATTCTTCTCCACCCACAAACTTGACCCCAGCTCTTTCTTATCGGTGAAGTTACCTCTGTCTGGAGATGACCAGATGAAACCTCACTTTCAGCCGTTGATTCCTTATTTGAAGACTTAAGTGGGGCTTCCCTGGTGGCGCAGTGGTTGAGAGTCCGCCTGCCAATGCAGGGGTCACGGGTTCGTGCCCCGGTCCAGGAAGATCCCACGTGCCGCAGAGCAGCTGGGCCTGTGAGCCATGGCCGCTGAGCCTGCGCGTCCGGAGCCTGTGCTCCACAACGGGAGAGGCCACAGCAGTGAGAGCCCCGCGTACCGCAAAAAAAAAAAAAAAAAAAAAAAAAATTAAGGAAACAACTAAGTTTCAAAGGCTGACTTTTTCCATCGTTTTTAAAATTACTAGACCTTATTTTTTAGGTTTTCAGAAAAATTGGGCAGCCATTACAGGGAATTCCCATATAACCTCTCTCCCCACTCCTCCAGTTTCCCCTGTTATGACCACCCTACACTGGGTGGTACGTCTGCTACAATGGATAGACCAAGATTGCTACATTATTATTAACTGAAGTGCACCGTTTCCATGAGGGATCACCTTTGGTGTTGTACATTCTATGCGTTTGGATAAATGTATGATGACACGTACCCATCATTACAGGATCATACAAAGTAGTCTCACTGCCCTAAAACGCCCCCACACTCTACCTATTCATCGCTCTCTCCCTCCTCCCCTCAAACCCTTGACTCAGTTGATTCTTTTTCTCCTTAGCCTGCGCCTCTGTTCTTTTGTATATGATCTTTTTATAATGAATACATTAATCGTAGTGAACTTAGGGTAAGACCTCCCATATTTCTGTGCAGCCCGGGCAATAACATGCGTTCGATTAAACTGGTCACAAACACCTAGGAGAAAAGTGTTGAATCCATAGTCATTCCAGATCACCAAAGATGGCAGGGTGGACGTCCTCTCTGCTTCTGTAGGGGGACCAAATCCATAGGCATTCCAGATCACCAAAGATGGCAAGGTGGACGTCCTCTCTGCTTCTGTAGGGGGACCAAATCCTGCATGAATACGGCCTCATGTTCTAGATCTGTAACTCCAGATACTGGCCCCAAGACTGTTATCAGCAAACCATAGAGAAATAAAAAGAGACCCGTTCTTCAGCAAGTACAATGTCACTTGGCTTTATTACATCCCAAGGGCAATGCCCTATGCTGTTTGGGGTATGAAAAGGATTTTATCTTGTGGGATGATGGTGGTTATACATGGATGTGTGTTTTCCTACCCTCTGATGGCGAAATAAGACCTCACAATCCCACCTCAGTTACTTACAACATTTTTTTTTTAAGTTTACATCTAGGTGCCTATGTGTGTCTATTCAGGATGACAAGGCTCACAGCAGGAGAGGGGACTTATTTGTGGCAGAACCATGGCAACGGGATGGAAAATGCAACCAAAATGGGAAAGTCCCTGCAGGCTGGAGGTTGTAGAACACTTGAGAATGGTTTTTAGTACATGCCAAAAAAGGAAGAGGTTGAAAATATGATCTGAATAACGTTCATTCACCTTGGATTACAGAAAACATATGCGGCGGTGCAGGGAAGGATTCTAGGGCCCCGCTGCAGCTCTCCCAAGACTTGTCATAAATCACAGGCACACTGAGATAAGCTCAGTGGCCAGAAAGCCAGGTCCGGTGACACGCTTCCACCCATAGTATCAACTGCTCTCAGTTGGCGATGGTTGCACGCACACGAGTCTGGTTCCCGGGCAATGATAAAGTGTGAGCCTACTCCCTCCCACCCCAGCAGGGGCGGCAGAAAACATGTGATACCACTTAGGTCGGCATGAAAGCAATCTGCTCTCATATCAGATGCTTTGTGCAAAGAATGTCAGGGCACCGGAGGTCACGGGCAGGCAGGCTTTTAAAAAAGCTGGAGGTGGGGCATGCAGGAGGCCTCACCCCCAAGTCTCCATGGCCTGTTATTTTTCTAATAACAGGTCATGGCTGAAAAGGCATCTCAGAAGATGTAGAAATGTCCCTTGACACACACGGGAGATGGTCCAGGCTTTCAGATTTCAAAAAAAAAAAAGGAAAAGAAGAAGAAGAAATCCTTGGGGGTCTGCCAGCGGCTTGGCTATTTTGTACCCCTGAGCTGTTCTCTTGATGGTTTGGGGTTCTTAGGACTGTTTTTCAGAAATGTCCCACCCCCCACCAGCCCCCAAGGAGGAGCCAGGCTGAGGAGCCGCCTGGAGGGGAGAAGTAATGGTGCCACTTTGGTGGGAGCTGGGTCACCCGCCCGGGACCATGCCCTCTTGCCAACTTCAGGGTCCTGGCAGCCCAAAGACAGACAGAAGCAGACAGCAGGAAACTCGCAGCTTCTGGAGGATGTAGGCACATCCGCTGTCACCCACACCAGATGCACTGCATTAAAGAAAATAATAACATACCAGTGCAAAACCTGATAAAGGTACGGCGGTCTCCTCTCCTGCAAATGAGTCTGATGTCATAGAAGCGCCTTCTTGTATTTATAGCCTTGTAATTCTCGGTTATCGGATGGTATCCCGTCTGTCTGACGGTGATGGTTTGCATAATGCACTGTTTGTGGCAAATGTGGGGAAAGAAGAGCTGCCACAAAAAGGAAGACAGATGGGCCCATCCGTTACAGATACAGTGACACTCCTGCCCCGGCAGGGCTCCTGGGAATCCACCGCAGAGACAGGAAAATGGGTAGTCGGAATCAAACTCGAAAAAAACACAAAAACCAACCACCTTATAGGGAACAAAATAAAACAGAGCAATAGATATTGAGGGGGGAGCATATAAATCAAAATTCAAAAGAGATTAACCCCCCAAAAAGGGACTCTCCTTGCCGTACGTGGAGGAGGGCAAGGGATACAGGCAGGGGAGGGGGAGGGGTGGAGTACAGACGAACGAATGATGCACGAGGTAGCTTGCTCCAGGTGGCCTCTTCACCCCCAACTCCTCCGCTCCCCTGGGTCACCCAGCCGTCCACCCACTTGTTCATTTCGCCATCATGCACTCAATGGCTGTTTCTGAATGCGCATCTGAATCCCGGCATGTAGCCAGCTGCCCATCAAAGAAGGAAACACATGACGACATGGCTTCTTATCGCGGGAGGAGATGCTTCGTACCTGCAGGAGAGAGTCGAGCCGGTGAAGGGGTCCATCCACAAATAGTTTGAGTATGTTCTGGGTCTGACATCCTCGGGGTGAGGGCGCGTCCACAGAACACGCACGCTTGCCCTCTTGGAACCCGCAGCCCGAGGGGCAGGCGTGGGAGGGACGATCAGGAACGTCCTAGGGAAGTGGACAAGCGCACAGTAAGTGGGAGAAGTGGCGGAAATGAAGACAAGGCAGGGGAACCAGGCCTGACCTGAGGGGTCCGAGAGGGCTCCCTGACAGTGTGCCCCGTGGCTCAGCTCATTGACACGGATGCGCTCAGGACCAAGGTTGTGGGTCTTGGTCAAGCAAGAAGTGGGTTGTGAGTTTAGATGGTCCTGGGAAAATGGTGGGATATTTGGGGCTCTGAATGGGTGTTTGCTCACTGGGTCATTCATTCATCCATTGACTCATCCATTCGTTCATTTCCAAGCTGTAAGGAGGGACTCCTGTGTGCCAGACGTGTGGACCAGATGAGGTCCCCACCCCTGTAGCTCACAGTTGAGCAGGAGAGATGCCGAGGGCACCCCATGGCTCCAGGACGTGGAAAGTGCTGCCCCAGAGGTGGGCACAGTCCCTGGGGAGGGAGAGGAGTTGCGCACCCAGATGGGCGATGACCAAGGCTCAGCCCAGGTGAGGATGTGCACAGACTCATGAAGAACAAGAAGCCAGAGTCGGCCGAAGGGATATGCCAGGAGCCCTGGGGCAGGGACCACAGAGAGGGCTTTCTGAGGGGACTCAAACGTGCTGGTGTCACACCAGAGAGTTAGGAGATGGCAGATGCTGGAGAAGTTTAAGTGGAGGGTCCCATGACCACATCTGCGTCATAAAAAATATTTCCTCGGGGTCTCCTTGAGCACAGATGGAAAGGGGGGCGGGTGACAAGGCAGGACACATGAGGACAGAGGATGAGACAGGAGGAGACAAGATGACTTCGTGAGGGGAAGGGAGAAACATGTCTCAGAAAACAACAAGCATTAATTTTGAACATCAACAATAAAGACACTCGTGGTCTGTTCTGCTTTGATCAAAATATATTAAAAATGTTCCAAATAGGGAAGGGCACAACATCTTCAAAGGAAACTCATCAATAGGCTAGCCTCTCAGCAGAGGACACCTGTACAACATGGTGCTTCCCATTAGTTATACCAGAACATTTGGGGGAATCCAAGAATCATGGGCAATTTCTTGACCGGGATGTCGGTTCT
Organism: Neophocaena asiaeorientalis asiaeorientalis; assembly: GCF_003031525.2. Classification (NCBI taxonomy): domain Eukaryota; kingdom Metazoa; phylum Chordata; class Mammalia; order Artiodactyla; family Phocoenidae; genus Neophocaena; species Neophocaena asiaeorientalis. Next base: position 826,541 of record NW_020175454.1, read on the forward strand.
TGGAAGGAGGAAGCAGATGGAGGAAACACACAGAAGTTTGGCCATAGCGGTATCTCTCTCCCTGACAGAAGGAAAACACCTGGGGCTTTTGGAGGCAGTTCTGGGTTCCCTGGAGCTGGCTTCCCTAGGAGGTGCCCCTAATACCTGGCTTGGGACCCTCCGTGGATTTTAACATCAAGGCAAAGATTGCGGCAAAGGTGGTGTCGCCTTCTGAGTGGGCTGCTATAGCCAAAAACCACACACTGGGGGGCTTAAACAACAGACATTTATTTCTCCCAGTTCTAGAAGCTGGCAGTCTGAGATCCCGGCGAGGGCAGATTTAGTGTCTGGTGAGGACTCTTGTCCTGGTTCATGGACAGTCATCTTCTTGCTATATCTTCACACGGTAAAAGGGGTGCTGTCTGGGGTCTTTTATAAGGACACCAATCCCACCATGGGAGCTCCACCCTTATGACCTCATCACCTCCCAAAGCCCCCACCTCCTAACACCATCCCATGGAAGGTTAAGTTTCAACATATGGATTTGGGGGACACAAGCATTCAGCCCATAGCAGGAAGTGAACGAGTTAGAAATTCCACACTGAGGAGAAAGTTGATGTCATCTTCGGCATGGGATGGGTTGCAGCACAATTACCTGCTTGGTGATGCCAAGCAACTGCCTTTCAAGTCAACACATGCATACTCAAACTATTTGTGGGTGGACACCCCCGCCGGCTTGACTCTCTCCTGCAGGTATGAAGCATCTCCTCCCGCGATAAGAAGCCACATCCTGTGTTTCCTTCTTTGAAGGACAGCTGGCTACCTTGCGGGATTCAGATACGCATTCAGAAACAGCCATTGAGTGCATGATGGCGAAATGAACAAGTGGATGGACAGCTGGGTGATCCGGGGGAGCAGAGGAGTTGGGGGTGAAGAGGCCACCTGGAGCAAGCTGCTCCTGGCCTCCCATGCACCCTGTCTCCCTGTCTCACCAAGACCCTGTCTTGTCAACCAAGAGCCTGGTCAGCCAAGACCCTTGTCCAGCAACACCCTTTGTTCACCAAGACCCAGGCTCACCAAGACCCTGTCTTGTCAACCAAGACCCTGCCTCACCAAGACCCTGTCTCACCAAGAACCTTGTCAACCAAGACCCTTGTCTACCAACACCCTTTGTCCACGAAGACCCAGGCTCACCAAGACCCCACCCACCAAGACCGACCCACCAAGACCCTAAAGGCTCTTCTGCAAGCCCAGCGCTCCCAGAGGCCACCATTCCCCTGTGTCTCTCCCCACACAAAACTCAAAGCATCTCCCCTTCAACATGAGTCCTCTTAGAACCGCAACTCCTGAAAGACCAACTTGAAATTTGCTGCAGGATCTATGAAATTTCAAGGACACAGTTCTCTTAAATGGACTGGGGTGGCAATTGGTGGACCAACGATAGCCAAGGGTAACTTGTGCTGGGCTCCATGGGGACGATGAGATAGAAGAACGCTTCTGTAATTTTATCCGTTGACCAAAAACACTCTGTACCATAATATCCGTATTCAGGGGTGCAAAATAAGATTTATCTAAGCATCTTCGAGTGTTAAATGTTTGCAGAAAGAGTGGAGAGTGAAAGAATTTGGCAGGTGAGTGATGACCACCACTATTAAAAGAATACTTTCCTCTTGCAAGGATAAGTGAGGAAGGGTGTCAGATGTTTGTGTCAAGATGTGTCGGAAAATAATCTGTCTGTGTCTCAGGAGGAGACACTTTGAGGGCACCCAGGTTTATGAGGTTGTTCCTGACACAGCTCAGCCGCGAGTCCATTCCTCAGCTCCTGGGAGAGGCTGGCTGCCCACGTTCTCCCACACGGACAGAGCCTGGGGTGACTCTAAATGTCCAAGATCAGGGAAGCAGGTACATCCCATCACCCGTGCATGCTTGATCATTTATGCAGCCATTGAACAAATATTTATTGAGCTCTCCTTTCTCCTTGCTAGAAAACTATACCTCCTTTAAAATTATGTCATAGAAGTAAATGCAAAATCTGTGAAGATGTCAATCACGTTTTGTTGAGTAAGTTGAGTAAGATAGATTAGATAATAGATGGTAGAGACAGATACATAAATATTAGATAGATGCGGGACTTCCCTGGTGGCGCAGTGGTTGAGAATCTGCCTGCCAATGCAGGGGACACGGGTTCGAGCCCTGGTCTGGGAGGATCCCACATGCCGCGGAGCAACTGGGCCTGTGAGCCACAACTACTGAGCCTGCGTGTCCGGAGCCTGTGCTCCGCATCAAGAGAGGCCGCGACAGTGAGAGGCCCGCTCACCGCGATGAAGAGGGTCTCCCGCTCGCCGCAACTAGAGAAAGCCCTCACACAGAAACGAAGACCCAACACAGCCAAAAAGAAATAAATTAATTAATTTAAAAAAATAGATAGATGAAAAAGATGCCATGATAGGTGAATAGAGAAATAGATATAAATGTAGATAGACAATAGTTAGATGAATAGATAGAGAATGGATGGTATAGATAGATAGATTGATAATACATAGATGATAGATAATAGATTGATAGATTGATAATATAGATAGATAATAGATGAAAAGATGACATGATAGATGGATAGATACAGCTATAGACATAGATATAGATACAGATAAAAATAGACAGATTGGGAGTTCCCTGGTGGTCCAGTGGTTAGGACTCAGCACTTTCACTGCCGTGGGCTCAGGTTCAATCCCTGGTCAGGGAACTAAGATCCCACAAACCATGTGGGGCATCCAAAATAAAAAGAAGAAATTTATTGATTGATACAGCTAGATAGGTGTATGGATAGAAAGATGATTGATGGATAGATGATAGAAAGATAGACATATACACAGATGATAGATAATAGATGAAAAAGATGACATGATAGATGGATAGATACAGCTATAGACATAGATAGAGACAGAAATAGGGGTTGATTGATACATCTAGATAGATAATACAGAAAGAAATAGTAATAGATAGATGGATAAATACATAGCTTAGATAAATAGATGATAGATAGGTAGGTAGATAGATGATAGATAGATGATAGATAACAGAGAGAGACATACACACCCACACACAAGAACTCCAAGCGTCTCACAACATTCTCCCCTCCCTGGAAACCAAGGGGTAGAGTTAGAAACTGGATATTCTGTCTGCTCCAGGCCTTCTGGAATTCTTGTAAACCTAACCACAATTTAAGTGTCACAGGGAAATCTGCTATTTGAGCAAGCCCTGGAATTTGAGCGGGCAGCTGGGAAGCCACAGACCAGGAGCGACACTGCCGTTTTCCGTACCATCCATACTCACGTTTCCTCAAGCTCAGCAGAAATCTACAGCTTAGAATCTCAGCAGAGGCGTTAATTGAAGGTCTCTGCTTTTGCAGAGCAAGCCAGAGTTACACATTAGAGCAGGGAGACAACTCGGGGGACTTCTGGGCAGGGGCAGCGGAAGTTGTCATTGGACTTGGAAAGAGAAGATATCTTCGTGCCAATATATAAAGATTTAAAAGTTTGCTAGAAAAAGCACTGACCGGATTTGGACATGTGTCCACCTTATGTTTGGTGATCTGCCGTGTGATGTTCTGTAAAATGTGATCTGAACACCCTCTCTCTCTCTCCTTTAATTCAAAACCACCTTTTGAAGGGAACAGAATTTCTGTACAAATAAAACAACACACATCTGACCAACAGTTCCTACAGGAACAGGGATTGACATCCTCACACACGAGAAGTCCACAGGTGGTGGCCTCAGCTGGATGTTGTGAAAGACCCAAGTCCTTCCACCTTGTCACCTCAAGGGTGCAAGGTGGCTGCAGCTCATCCAGACATCACAGCCACGTGCAAAGGCAGGAAGTGTGTAGGTGCAGAGAGGCAAAGCGAATGGATACTAATGATTTGCTTTGACAGGTGTAGCACATCGCCTGCCCACCACACCCCCAAACATCTTGAAAAAATTTCCTGGTACTTCCTCAATTCACGGCAAAGGCTTTAATTGAAGGGCTAGTGAAACATGGTGGGTTGAACACATGGCTTATTACTTCTGCTTCTCAACATGCTACGGAGAATAAGGCAAATGGCAGGCTGGGTTCTGCTCCCTCTTCTTCAGCCTTTCTCCCCAGCTTCAGGGTGGACACAGGGCTTGGGGGAGAAAAGAGAGTGGAGGGGCAAGCAGCCGCTTCCTTGGCTGAATGCTGCTGGGGGACAGGGCTGGCTTCACCCCCTCCCCATCTGGTTGATATTTAAGACTGAGGCATGCTTTGTGGCATTTTCGGAAGCTCTTTGGGTCTCCCAGGCCAGACCCCTCTGAGTCTTAGAACCATCCCAACTTCCCCTCACCTTTAAAACAGAACGTGGCAGAGAACCCATCCCCCGGGGAACCCCATGACTTTTTGTGCCCGAAAAATAAGAATTTTAAAAGCTGACATGTTTGTTTCTTTAATACAGGGTGTAACTTAATTAATTAACTCTAACATTCAGAATATAAAATAGATTGGCAGTCCTTGAAAATACACCAATTGATTTTTTTTTCCTTTTTACACAATGCGGTGCATAATTTATCCCTATTATTAATTTATGGAGCGCCTCTCTTTGGAGAAGCTCATAATATCTCTCCAACTTTGGTGTCCTATTAAACATTCATAATCGCCCTTGGAGGAAGGGAAGAGGCAAATATTATTATATTATCAAACAGTTTCTCCATAAAAATCCATAATGGGAATAAAAAGCAATTTCAAGGAGCAAAGGAATGCCCGTGAAAGGTAGCACCAAGATCATTTAATGATACGCTTTCCTGATATTCAGCACAACTGAGCTGCAAAGTTAATCTTGTCCAGGCTGTGGACCAAGCTGCTAACCGCTGGGTGGTCACAGGGGCACAGCTCCCCGTGGGGGCTGCGGATGAAGAGGAGGCCACTTCCTGCTGCATCACACTGGGTTTCGAAAGGTCAGAGGGCACAAGGGAGAGAAATTTCCCTCTGCCTCCCTCTTATAAGGACCTGGTGACTGCATTTAGGGCTAACCCGGATAAAACAGAAGAATGTCTCCGTCGCTTAATCACATCTGCAAAGGCCCCTTTCCCATGTAAGGTAACATGTCCCAGGTTCTAGGGCTCAGGACGCGGACGCCTCTGGGGAACAAGACTGTGGCTCCAGGACCAGCCAGGGGGGCTATTGACGGAACACCTATGACACGTGAGACTCACCTGGCGACAACAGAGAGCCCTGCAAATGGTCTGAGCAGGGAGAGCGCTCGTCTTTGCGGATCGTCCACTTTGCTTTGTCTCCCCATTGGTGGGGATGTGGACTTGAGGGAGGGGAGGGTGAGCGGACGCCCACTACTAAGTCCACCTGTGAGCACCGGGTGGCCTGTGGGCAGCCGTGGCCGTGGAGAGAGACAGATGCATCTGGGTGACATTCAGGTGACAATCAGCAGGTGGGCAAGTGGGGGATGAATCAGGAAGGACATCCAGGTGCCCCCTGCACTGGGCGGCAGCAGTGCTGTGCCTGTGCTGGGAAACCAACCAGGGCCAGCAGTAAGGTGGCCTTGGGACCATGCTGACCCTGGTGGAGGTGGACGCACCTGTCGGGACACAACTGTTAGGACTGAGTTTCACCCCACCTATTGCCTCTCTTCCCGTCTCAGGGGACATTTGCACCGTCACAGCATTCTCCACCCATGTTTCTGCATGTCCCTCGCCATCCTCCATAACCAGGAACTCCTTGGTGTCAGTCCCACCTTGGTCCCCAAACCCTAGCATCCATGTGACTCTGGGTCAGCCTTGGGACCCCTTCCTAGAAGCTCTTCCTTCTAGAAACACCTCCTTCTGGAGATTCCACTTGGCCAGGAGGGTCCCAGCCTGGAGATGCTCTAGGAAAATGTGAAAGAGTCTAGAGGGATGGCACAGGGGAGGGATGCCCGCTGGTGAAGTTCTGAGCCTCCCAGCCTCCGCTCAAGGGTACAGGACCACCAGCCTCTAACCAGTCCACGTGAATATCATAAAGCTGGTGCCCAGCTGACCTCCAAGAAAGCCTGGAGCTCGGCACCGAAAGGCCAGAACGACCACCTGGGTCTAGCATGGGCCCACCCGATCCACGTCTCTTGAACCACACACCCAAGGAAGACAGTCCGGACCGGGTTGTAGCCCCAGGGGACCCACCTGCACCCGCCAGCCTCTCTGTCCTCCCGCCTTTAACACCCTCCTCAACCTTCTCCCAGGGTCCCCGCCATCCGATGACTTTCGTGGGTGGCCGTGCAGAAAGCTGCCTGCACATCTCGGAGCAGCTCTTAACAGGCTGTGATCACCGCTGTCACCACGGCCGCGCGTCTCCCGAGGGCCCCCAAGTGCGAGCACACGACAGTGTGGCGAGGGGAGAGGGGAGCTGCCCCCGGCTCAGACGTACCCGCAGATACGCCCCCCGCGAGAGGACAGGGACGCACTGCTGCGTCTCTGTCTGACGGTCACCCGGACACCGAGTCGCACTGTGCGGTGCTACCCACCACCGTCCTGGCGTGAGAAGGATGGACGCAGAGTACGTGCGCACCTCCCAGCGCTGTCCAGGCATAAACGAGGGAGAAGAGAGGCAGTGTAGACGCGGCGCACGTGCACGCGGAAACCAGCCGCCCACGGAAGGGAATGGTCCCCACACACTCTGACGTGGGTGCATGTGTCCGTGTGTTGTGTGTGTGGAGAAGTGTGTGCGTGGTGTGAGGTGTGTTTCTGTGTCTCTGTGAGTGTGTATAACGTGTGTGTAGTGTGTATGTTGTGTGTCTGAGTGTCTGTGTGTCTATGTTGTGTTTCTGTGTGTGTGTCCGTGTATCTCTGTGTATCTCGTGTGTCTGTGATTGTTGTGTGTCTGGGTGTGTGTATAACGTGTGTTCAGTATGTGTGTGTCTCTGTATGTCTCTGTTGTGTCTGTGTGTGTGTGTGTATGTAGTGTGTGTGCGTTCTAGGACTCTGCCTCTGCGTCTGCATGTGTAGTGTGTTTTGTGTGCTTCGGTATGTATCGTGTGTGTCTGAGTGTGTGTGTATAATTTACAGCGTGTGTCTGTGTGTGTGTGTCTGTCACATGTGTTGCCTGTGTGTGCCTCAGTGTGTGTGTATAATGTGGAGTGTGTGTGCATACAATGTGTGTGTGTTTGTGTTCTGTGTCTGTGTGCCTGCATGTGTAGTGTGTGTGCGTGTGTCTATCTGTGTCTGTTGTACCTGTGTGTTATGTGTGTATCGGTGTGTGTTGTCTGTGTGTATATAATGTGTGTCTGTGCGTTTGTGCCCACACATCTACCCCAGACAAGACCCCGGTACCTGCCCCGGTCCCCTAGGTGCGTCCCTTCGTGGACCTATCAACTGTCTCATGCACAGGGCAGCCGTCACTTTGGGGACCAACACACGTGACCCCTTCCCATGTGACCCGGTAGCACAGACAAGGTCAAGTCCGGAGCCAAGACCGGAAACCAGCGTTTCCCCGTGACGCAGGCCCAACTCCCACCCTCCTTGCTGGCACCTCCTGGACTGTCCCGTTCCTTTTCCCAGAAGTCTCCTTTCTTCTCCCAGCGTCAGTGTTAACCTGTGATAACAGCCGCTCAGTAGGGTCCCTGAAAGGGCGCATCTGCCTCTCCCTCGGGAATCCCTGCTGGGGCTGCGGCATCGCAGCCGCGCACGCTGATGGGATGGAGGGAGCCTGGCGCTCACGCGGCTGTCCTCGCCTTGCTGTGCTTTTGTGCTGCTTTATCACATTAGACCCATCGACCCTCTTATGTCGCTGCGCGGGGAGGGCTGCGATCCCACTTGATGAAGCTATAATGGACTCTGGGCCAAGGGCTCCGATGCCATCCAGCAGACACTTGAGGACTAATCTGTGTCCAGACTCAATAGAGGATTTCGTCCGCCTCCCAGAGACCCCCGTTTCGGCGGGGCTGGAGCACGTGGCCGGCGAGGCTGCCGCAGAGGCCTGAGTGCTGGGCCCCATCCATCCTGCTGGCGCCGACCCGGCTCACCAGCTCCGCTCCCGGGACGCTCCCGGGACGTGGGATTTGCAGCTGATTTCAATTTCATGCTGTTCCTCGGGTCAGATGGCTCCGGGCACACGGCAGAGAAATCAAGCACAATGCCAGCCTGCAAAAGGACGGCGTCTCCCAGCTTCTCTGAGTCCCCTTGCTCTGCCCAGCCAGGCGCTGGCTCCGGAAGGCTTCTGGGACCGGATTTGCACCCGGGGATCGCTATTCTTGCCGGGATTAAGAGGATTAAACACCATTAAACGACCGTCCTCCGACGCGGAGACGCACGCTTGCTCTCCTCCGAGCCTCCTTCGGCGGGGGCCCGGCCCTGCGAGGGACCAAGGGCCAACAAAGGGATCCGTTAGCATGACAAAGCGCACCCGATGTTTCCCCCAGAACAAATGGCATCAAATTGGCCGGGCATTGTGGAAAACTGCATCGCTGGCCTCCCGTTCTTTTTTTTTTTTAAATTTTCCCATTCGGAGCTCAAGGTGTCATATTAATTATTTAAATCTTGGGGAGATTTCAGCAGCGTCCTCCGAGGCCCTGTTCCGTGCCAGAAGGCCTCGGATCCCGCGTTAGCTTTTCTTAATTAGAGCTGAACCGAGAACTTTGATCTCCATGAATAGAATAGCCAAAGAGGAAAACTTCCCGTGCGATTTATCCCGTACCTAGCTTCTGCCCGCGCTGTTTTTCCACTCTACCAGACTTTGATTTTCCTTGTTCCGGGGAACATGAGACACCCCGAGTACAGGAGGAATTTAAACAGCTTCAAAGGCCCGGCCGCGAGGATAGTTAAATGCCAGGCGCGGTGGCCACCGAGCTGCGTTTGAGCCGGGTGCCAGCCGGCTTTATTTATTTATTTTCGGAGGCGGGGCGGGGCAGGGCCGGGTTTGCGGGCGCCCACGCGGCTACTGATGTCAGCTATCACAGGTTTCACCGCCCGGACTGATCTCCGCTCATTAAGCAGCTTGTTTCCGCGAACGGCAGGCGCTGATGAAACAGAAGGCCCGAGTTCCTCTGCCAGATGTTCCTGGCGTGTTCCGGCTCAGCCACGCCTGAGACTGCAGCTTACATCCACGAGGGTCACCTCCGAGGGCTTGCCTTGTTAAAAAATCTCAGCTCATTTACATTTTCCTGGCTGAAAAAGCACAGAACGACATGGAGGAAAAAATCAAAAAGTTAACCAAGGCTCGAGGAAGATGAAATCCATCAAACTTTTGTGACACTCGGGTCTGAGAACGCACCTTTCTTCCTGTCAGTCTTTGGGATGCGCAAATCAAAGGGACACAGGGATCCAAACTCGTATGCCTGGCCCCGAGAGCTCCAGCAAACCCGGCGTCCTCAGTTTTCAGAACTGGCTTTGCCTCCCTGGACACACAGTCTTCATTAGTGACCCAGAGCCCCTCCTGACAGCAAGGCCCGCCGTCCACAGAAGGCTCCCTTTTGAATGGCTCGGTCCTGTGTCATCTCTGGCTCAGATACGGTTTACCAACTTGCAGAGAAGGGCAGATGGAAATTTCCTGAAATCAGAGCCACTGAAGAATTGCCAACGATCATAGAGATACTGAGAGACCTGGGTTTGGGGTCTAAATAATACCGAAACTGTCAGAGGCTTTTTTTTTTTTGTAAAGTATGCATATTTTAGAGTGGATTTGCTGTCTGTGAAATAATTGGGGTTTACAGCTGTTAAGATAATTAGATTCTCTCCCTGTCAGACACTTACTCCTACTCCCCTGCCTGGATTTCCCAGAGGGCCAGATCATGACTTATTTATCCCTGCATCCCCATGGCCTCCCCCCCAATGCCTGGGGTGCAGGGACCCTTGACACCTGCATTGGGATACCTTCTGAGACTCACCTTCAGATTCTGAGCTACACTCTTAAGCAGGCTGCAGCTGTGATGGCTGAGAATTGCTTAGCGGTGGCCGTTATTCTAGCAAAGGTGTTCTCCAGTTCCAAGGCAAGATGTCGCATAAAACACCTGATGTCCACCCACCAACAGCCCACACAGGTGGAATCCAAGCCTGACATCCACCTGTCCAGGTGGTCAGGCATTCTAAACTCTCTTTAGAAAATAATGCAACGCCCCTGAAATGGTTGTCAGTTAGGAGAGAGCCTCCAAAAAGCAAAGGGATAGATGCTGTAGTTGTTATTATTCAAAAGGAAGGGCAGACATCGGAGGTGCACCAAGCACCACGCAGGTGGCACCTGGCACCTCTCTCACTGCCCCTTCCCTGTGCCTGGGGACGAAACTTGTCCGTCTGTGCACACATGGACGAATGTCTGGGCTTCTGTCCTATTCCCATGACTCTCCCCACCTCCAGACCCCCTTTCAGGAGCCAAACTCCACATCACAATGTGCCCGTGTGTGCACAGCTCTTAGCCCCACCCTTCCTCCTGCTGGTGGGAGGGTGGGTGGCATCTGAATTCCGTGAGGCTGTTCCCAGGCAGTGGGGGGGCTGCTCGTGTGGGAATACAACTTTGATGTGAAAAGATTTAGACGTGGGGTTTCTGTGGGCCAAATCCGGACCCTTGCTTGTTGTAAATAAAGTTTTATTGGAACTCAGCCAAGTGCACCCGTTTCCATACTGCCTGTGGCTGCTTTTCCGGTATTGGCAGAGTTGCATCACGGTGACCCAGGGCCTGTGATGCCCAAAACTGGAAATAGGTAGGATCTGGCCCTTCACAGAAGCAGCGGGCTGTCCTTTGAACTCGACAGCCAGCTCCTTCCTTCCCTGAAGCAGGGCACTTGAGAGAAAGAATCCCCCAGATCACTCCTGAGGGGACCAGGGCAGGGAGACCCCAGGTTTTGTTAGAAGACAGCTCTCCCCTGTCTGCTGGCTGGGAGACCCCAGGGTAATGGCCTGACCCTGCTTGGTCTTCTGAAACCTCTCACCCCCTTCCAGAAACAAGGGACACGGCTTGAGCGGAAGCATCTCCAGGATCCATGGAGGACACGGGGTCATGGCTGATGTGACCCAAGGCGGGGAGGGGTACCCGGCTGAGACCCAAGCCTCCCAATGGGGCAGCTATGTTATTTTTGGGGAAAAAACGGAAAAGGCAGGCTCCCTGTTCTAAAAGGAGGGGGAAAGGTTTTCTCTTTCTTTCATGGGCCCTTTCTCTCCCTCTCGACCTGTGCTGGTGTTTCTGATGTGCTACCCAGTGGGGTTCTCGTGGGCATGGGCATACCCTCTAGGGAACTCGGGGTCTTGCGGGGTCCCTGGGTGTGTGGGACTGGTTGCCTCACGCCAACTCCAGGTCCCCGTTGGGTGGAGGTGGCAAGGGATATGGAGCAGGGGGCGATGGGGGAGCCGGCAACCAACACCTCTTACCTGGGAGGCAGCCGGAGATGTCAGGAGGGGGACCACATGTGAGCTGAGGTACCACAGCCCCAGGGGCCTTCACTTACGGCTATGAATGAGTGTGTCCCCACTGCCGACAAATTCATGTGTGGAAACCCTGACCCCCAAGGTGGTGGGGGGGGTCCTTATTCATAGGAGGTGGGGCCTTGGGAGACATTAGCATTAGATGAGGTCATGAGGGTGTAGCTCCCATGATGGGATTGGCATCCTTCGAAGAAGAGGCCTTCACGTTCCCTTGGCAACACTGTAAAGTTGTGGCTACAGGAAAGGATGTGTCTATTGACAGACCCAACTCTACCCAGTAGCCTACAGACTGCAGTGTTTGAAGCCTCAGGCCAAACAACTGGTAAGACAGGAACACCATCCCACTCACCAAAAAACGGGGAAAAGAAAATGAGATGGCAAAAAAAAAAAAAAAGTGTCACAGATGAAGGAGCAGGGTAAAAACCTACGAGATCAAATAAATGAAGAGGAAATAGGCAATCTACCCGAAAAAGAATTCAGAGGAATGATAGTAAAGATGATCCAGAATCTTGGAAACAGAATGAAGGCACGGATCAAGAAAATACAAGAAATGTCTAACAAAGATCTAGAAGAATAAAGAACAAACAAACAGAGATGAAAAACACAATAACTGAATTGAAAAATACAGTAGAAGGACTCAATAGCAGAAGAATGAATAAGTGGGTTGCAAGGCAGAATGGTGGAAATATCTGCTGAAGAGCAGCATAAAGAAAAAGGAACGAAAAGAAGACAGTCTCAGAGACCTCTGGGACAACATGAGACACACCAACATTCAAATTACAGGGGCCCAGAAGAAGAGAAGAAGAAAGGGTCTGAGAAAATATTTGAAGAGATTATAGCGCAAAACTTCCCCAACATGGGAAAGGAAATAGTCACCCAAGTCCAGGAATTGCAGAGAGTCCCATACAGGATAAACCCTGGGGGAAACACACCAAGACACATATTAATCAAACTAACAAAAATTAAATTCAAAGAAAAAATATTAAAAGCAGAAAGAGAAAAACAAAAAAGAATACACAAAGGAATCCCCATAAGGTTATCAGCAGATTTGTCAGCAGAAACTCTGCAAGCCAGAAGGGAGTGGCAGGATATATTTAAAGTGATGAAAGTGAAAAACCTACAACCAAGATTACTCTACCCGGCAAGGATCTCATTCAGATTGGATGGAGAAATCAAAAGCTTTACAGACAAGCAAAAGTTAAGAGGATCCAGCACCACCAAACCAGCTTTATAACAAATGCTAAAGAAATTTCTCTAGGCGGGAAACACAAGAGAAGAAGAAGACCTAAAAAACAAACCCAAAACAATTAAGAAAATGGTAATAGGAACATACATATCGATAATAAGCTTGAATATAAATGGATTAAATGCCCCAACCAAAAGACACAGATTGGCTGAATGGATAAAAAACAAGACCCATATATATGCTGTCTACAAGAGACCCACTTCAGACCTAGGGACACATACAGACTGAAAGTGAAGGGATGGAAAAAGATATTCCATGCAAATGGAAATCAAAAGAAAGCTGGAATAGCAATTCTCGTATCAGATAAAATAGACTTTAAAATAAACACTGTTACAAGAGATAAGGAAGGACACTACATAATGATCAAGGGATCAATCCAAGAAGAAGATATAACAATTATAAATATTTATGCACCCAACATAGGAGCACCTCAATACATAAGGCAAATGCTAACAGCCATGAAAGGGGAAATCAACAGTAACACAAGAGTAGGAGGGGATTTTAACACCCCACTTACACCAATGGACAGATCATCCAAATAGAAAATAAAAAAGGAAACACAAGCTTTAAATGACACAGTAGACCAGATAGATTTAACTGATATTTATAGAACATTCCCACCTAAAAGTGGCAGAATACACTTTCTTCTCAAGTGCACACGGAACATTCTCCAGGATAGACCACATCTTGGGTCACAAATCAAACCTCAGAAAATTTAAGAAAATTAAAATCGTATCAAACATCTCTTCTGACCACAACACTATGAGATTGAAAATCAATTACAGGAAAAAAACCCTGTAAAAACCACAAAAAAATGGAGGCTAAACAGTGCACTACTAAATAACCAAGAGATCATTGAAACAAACCTCAGAAAATTAAAATCGTATCAAACATCTTTTCTGACCACAACACTATGAGATTGAAAATCAATTACAGGAAAAAAACCTGTAAAAACCACAAATACACGGAGGCTAAGCAGTACACTACTAAATAACCAAAAGATCACTGAAGAGATCAAAGAAGAAACAAGTGGCAATGAGAACACAGAGACCCGAAACCTACGGGACGCAGCAAAAGCAGTTCTAAGAGGGAAGTTCATAGCAATTCAATCTCACCTCAAGAAACAAGAAAAATCTCAAATAAACAATCTAACCCTACACCTAAAGCAACTAGAGAAAGAAGAACAAAGGAAACCCAAAGTCAGTAGAAGGAAGGAAATCATAAAGATCAGAGCAGAAATAAGTGAAAAAGAAACAAAGAAAACAATAGCAAATATCAATAAAACTAAAAGCTGGTTCTTTGAGAAGATAAACAAAATTGATAAACCATTAGCCAAACTCATCAAGAAAAACAGGGAGAGGATGCAAATCAGTAAAATTAGAAATGAAAAAGGAGAAATCACAACTGACACCATAGAAATACAGAGGATTATAAGAGACGACTACAAACAACTATATGCCAATGAAATGGAAGACCACGAAGAAATGGACAAATTCTTGGAAAGACACAATTTTCCAAGACTGAACTAGGAAGAATTAGGAATTACAAACAGATGAATCACAAGTAATGAAATTGAAACTGTAATTAAAAATCTTCCAGCAAATAAAAGTCCAGGGCCAGATGGCTTCACAGGCTAATTCTATCAAATATTTAGAGAAGAGCTAACACCTATCCTTCCCAAACTCTTCCAAAAAATTGCAGAGGGAGGAACACTCCCAAACTCATTCTATGAAGCTACCATCACCCTGACACCAAAGCCAGAAAAAGATATCACTTTTAGACCAATATCACTGATGAACATAGATGCAAAAATCCTGAACAAAATACTAGCAAGCAGAATCCAACAGCACATTAAAAGGATCATACTCCATGATCAAGTGGGGTTTATCCCAGGAATGCAAGGATTCTTCATTATACACAAATCAATCAATGTGATACACCATATTAACAAGCTGAAGGATAAAAACCACATGATCATCTCAATAGATACAGGAAAATCTTTTGACAAAATTCAACACCCATTTATGATAAAAATTCTCCAGAAAATGGGCATAGAGGGAACCTACCTCAACATAATAAAGGCCATATATGACAAACCCACAGCAAACATCATTCTCAATGGTGAAAAACTGTAAGCATTTCCTCTAAGATCAGGAATAAGACAAGGATGTCCACTCTCGCCACTCTTATTCACCATAGTTTGGAAGTCCTAGCCACGACAATCAGAGAAATAAAGAAATAAAAGGAATACAAATTGGAAAAGAAGGGGTAAAACAGTCACTCTTTGCAGATGACATGATACTATACAAAGAAAATCCTAAAGTTGGCACCAGAAATCTACTAGAACTAATCAATGAATTTGGTAAGGTTGCAGGATACAAAATTAATAAACAGAAATCTCTGGCATTCCTATACACTAACAATGAAAAACAGAAAGAGAAATTAAGGAAAAAATCCCATTTACCATCACAACAAAAAGAATAAAATACCCAGGAATAAACCTACCTAAGGAGGCAAAAGACTTGTACTCAGAAAACTGTAAGACACCGATGAAAGAAATCAAATATGACACAAACAGATGGAGAGATGTACCATGTTCTTGTACTATAAGAATCAATAATGTGAAAATGACTATACTACCCAAAGCAATCTGCAGATTCAATGCAATCCCTATCAAACTACCAATGGAATTTTCCACAGAACTAGAACAAAAAATATTACAGTTCGTGTGGAAACACAAAAGACCCCGAATAGCCAAAGCAATCTTGAGAAAGAAAAATGGAGCTGGAGGAATCATGCTCCCTGACTTCAGACTGTACTACAAAGCTACAGTAATCAAGACAGTATGGTACTGGCACAAAAACAGAAATATAGATCAATGGTACAGGATAGAAACCCCAGAGGTAAACCCACGCACATATGGTCACCTTATCTTTGATAAAGGAGGCAACAGTATACGATGGAGAAAGGACAGCCTCTTCAGTAAGTGATACTGGGAAAACTGGACAGCTACATGTAAATGAATGAAATTACAACACTCCTTAACACCGTATACAAAAATAAACTCAAAACGGATTAAAGACCTAAATGTAAGACCAGACACTATAAAACTCTTAGAGGAAAACATAGGAAAAATACTGTTTGACATAAACCACAGCAAGATCTTTTTTGAACCACCTCCTAGAGTAATGGAAATAAAAACAAAGATAAACAAATGGGACCTAATTAAACTTCAAAGCTTTTGCACAACAAAGGAAACCATAAACAAGACGAAAAGAAAACCCTCAGGATAAGAGAAAATATTTGCAAATGAAACAACGGACAAAGGATTAATCTCCAAAATATACAAGCAGCACATGGAGCTCAATATCAAAAAAGCAAACAATCCAGTTAAGAAATGAGCAGAAGACCTAAATAGACATTTCACCAAAGAAGACATACAGAAGGCCAAGAGACACATGAAAAGGTGCTCAACATCACTAATTATTAGAGAAATGCAAATCAAAACTACAATGAGGTATCACCTCACACTGGTCAGAATGGCCATCATCAAACAATCTAGAAACAATAAATGCTGGAGAGGGTGTGGAGAAAAGGGAACCCTGTTGCACTGTTGGTGAGAATGTAAATTGGTGCAGCCAGTATGGAAAACAGTATGGAGGTTCCTTAGAAAACTAAAAATAGAACTACCATACGACCCAGGAATCCCACTCCTGGGCATATATCCTGAGAAAACCAGAATTCAAAAAGAGTCATGTACGACGATATTCACTGCAGCTCTATTTACAATAACCAGGATGAGGAAGCAACCTAAATGTCCATAGACAGATGAATGGATAAAGAAGATGTGGCACATGTATACAATGGAATGTTATCAGCCATAATAGGAAACGAAATTGAGTTATTTGTAGTGAGCTGGATGGACCTAGAGTCTGTCACACAGAATGAAGTCAGAAAGAGAAAAACAAGTATGCTAACACATATATATGGAATCTAAAAAAAAAGAAAATGGTTCTGAAGAACCTAGGGGCAGGACAAGAATAAAGACACAGACGTAGAGAATGGACTTGAGGACACAGGGAAGGGGAAGGGTAAGCTGGGACGAAGTGAGAGAGTGGCATGGACATATATACACTACCAAATGTAAAACCGATAGCTAGTGGGAAGCAGCCACGTAGCACAGGGAGATCAGCTCGGTGCTCTGTGACCACCTAGATGGGAGGGATAGGGAGGGTGGGAGGCAGACGCAAGAGGGAGGGGATATGGGGACATATGTGTGCATATGACTGATTCACTTTGTTGTACAGCAGAAACTAACACAGTCTTGTGAAGCAATTATACTCCAATAAAGATCTATTAAAAAAAACAGACACATCAGTTTGGAAATCTGAATTTCCTAGATGGTCATAACACGTTGCCAAGTGGTCAGGTTCAAACAACACAAATTCGTTCCATCAGGGTTCTGGGGCTCCGAAGTCTGGAACAGCCCAGAGGCCTGCGTTCCTCCTGGAAGATCCGGGGGAGAATCTGTGTCCTGGTCTTTTCCAGCTCCTAAGGGCACCTGCATTCCTGGGCTCGTGGCCCCTTCCTAAAACATCTCTCCTGCTCTCTTGGAATTTACCAGGTGACTGCAGGCAACTTTGTCCCCTGGGCTTCTCCTGCTTCCCCGGCTCTAACCATCTGGGGGATGGTGCTGTCTGGGGGTATGCCCTGTGACATCTGTCGGCACCCGGGGAGGTAAGGTCCTGCCCCCCACACCTCCTGGGCCCCAGAGCCCAACCCAGGTAGCAGCCATCACCGTTCTCTGTCGTCCAGCTTCCTGGAAGACCCACCCAGGGACGCTGCCTCCACAGAAGAGCTGGGTTTCTGTGTGTCTACCACACAGCAGAAGCCGTCGGCACCCAGGCCTGAAGGTACGTGCTCGGGGAGCGGCCTTGGGGATCCCCAACACCGGTGGCCGACGGTCGCCGGACAGGACTTGCGGCTCCTAGGTAAGGACAGGTTTCTCAGCTGCTTATCCTGGTGGATTCACTGCATTCACAATCTGTGGGTATAAAAGATGTTAATGTCTGAGGAAGTAGATGAGGCAAGATGGTCCCACACCCACGAGCCCACCCGGGCAATGAGCCATCACCTCAACTGTCTATTTCATCCGTTGGAAAAGCTGTGATTTAGGTACCGCCAAACGTTAACACTTTTTAATGTAACTGCACCCAGTGGTGCTTTCACTTGAGGCCAATTCCCAGGCCTGACACACACACACACACCCCACAGACTTTATAACTGCGGGGCAATGACGATGCAGTGACAGAGGCTTGAAGTAACTGCACGTCTAAGACGGAAAGGACGTGCCTCCTTCCTCCACAAGAGCCCACGGAGGAATCGACATCTTTCTTCCAAATATTTTTCGCCCTCATGCTTTCTGGATGTTTTTGAGATGTGCTGGTGTAGCCATTACGGCATAAATAACAGAGACTGACGGACGTTTGGCCAACAGAATGCATCAGGACTGATCGAGATCAAAGATCCCATCTTTCCACCTTTATCCCTATGACTCCTGACCCCCATAACTGCCCTCCCACGTGGGTGATTTTGAGACCAGCTCCGGGCAGATTTCTGCTCAGCGCCCCTCCCCATTTTGGGTTTTGTTGTTTTGTTTTGTTTTTAGCTTTTGTGAGGTATCATGGACAAATAAAAATTGTATGTACTTAAGAAAGGTGTGTGACTTGATGGTGTGATATGTGTCCACGCTAGGAAAGCATCACCCAAACCCAGCTAATTAACACACCCATCTCCTCCCATCGTGACCTTGTGTGAGTGTGTGTGTGTAGTGCAGAGACTTAGGAGGTACCCCCTTACCAAATGTCAATCATGCAATGCAGCATTATTAAGTCTCTTTCCCATGCTGCACATTCCATCTATAGAATCGATTCCTCCCACAGCTGGAAGTTTGTGCCTTAGACCAACACCTCCCCATGTCCATCTCTCCCAGTCACTGGCAACCATCCTTCTCTGCTTCTGTGAGTCTATCTTAGACTCCACCTAGATGTGAAATCACGCAGGATGTGTCTTTCTCTGTCTGACTTGTTTCACTCAGCATAAAGCCCTCCCAGTTCATCCGTATCGTCACAAATGGCAAGATTTCCTGCTTTTTTAAGGCTGAATAAGAGTCTCTTGTGTGTGTTTAGACACACACAGGGGACTATTATATAAATACTTTTTCTTACCCATTCGTCTGTCAACAGACACGTAGGTAGGTTGTTTCCGCATCTTGGCTCTTGTGAAGCATTATTCCAATTATTGAGACGCTGTTCTTGAACCACTAGCCCTCCCCCCACAAAAAACCCCAGAATTTGCACTTCCAAAAAATGATTGCTTTGCCTGAGTCCTAGCTCAGACCCCAAAACGTGGGCGAATTCACTCAATCTGCTTATAATGTCTCAGAGAGAGAAATGAAACCGTTTTCTTCTCTGATCTGAAAGACCAGACCCATCATTTCTTGCCTAGGTTGGCAGAGACCATCAGAGCCATATGGTCGATGCTCAGAGAACAGGAAAATCTGGCCAGGGCCCAGGAGACCCCCACCCCAAAAGATGGGAAGGAAGGACAATGGCTTCCTACATGCATTTGCCCAAAATGCACAAACTGGGCACCCAAAGGAAACCATCTTAGCATTTTGCCAAACAAGAGGAGAGCAGACAGCATAACCAGTTTTTGAGTTGAGAAGTCCCTTCAGGAGCTCTTGGTGCAAAATCCCCGTGGGTAGAGCTGGCACCGTGACTAGCAGAGCTGGAGAGGGGTGAGGCTTCTGGGGTCCTGTGCAGGCATGCAGGATGCAGGGGCTGTCCATCAGGACCCAGTTAGAAACAGAGATTACCATCCACGCGTACGCACACCCAGCAGAGCGTGAAGACCTATCTTTCTCCATCACTGTTTCCCCAGAAGCCAGTCCTCAGAAATGAATTATGTAAAAAAAACAGATCGTGTGCATTTAAACCCCTGAGCGTTGTCTGAATCCTCAGGAGCGGTGAGGAAGGGAGTGCGTAGGTCTGAAAACTCCAGGGAGAAAAGAACAGACGGGGTGCCAACATTCTGACCCAAAGTATCAAGTGCTCTCAGAACCCTGAACAGGGCCAAGTCCACCCTCCTCTCACTGTTGGATCCTGTCCCCTCACAAACCTGTGAAAGTCCTATCTCCCTGCATCTCAGATATCTGTGAAGTCGGTCCTGGGAGTGACTCGGTCTTTTATCCAGAGGATGTTGGAAGTTAACTGGATTCAGATGGCACGGAGAACAGGGTAATGACTCCATAGAAAGTGGACGGAGGCCCAGCCCCTCTGTGGGGAGAGAGAATGAACACCTCTGGGTTCACTTAGGTGGGATCTTCGACATACCCCACTAGCTGTTATTCGAATAATGTACACGCCACCCAAGTTCGAATGCTAAGCGTGACTCCACGGGCTGTCCTGCGGGCAGACCTTCTGGACAGACGCCCGGCCACGCCGCGTCCTCCTCCGTGTACCTGGCGGGGAGGGAACCACCCGACAGAGGGAGAGGCCGCGTGTACGATGGGCAAGCACCGAAGTGCTCTTTATTATCTCGGCAAGGATAATACGCCACCCATCTCCGAGGAATAAACCTGCGTCGGTCACGTGGATTTCCTTCACCGCCGGCGGAGCGGCAATTACGAAGTCAATCTCGTTTTTCACTTTGGAGGAACTTTGAACGTCAGGGCGCCCTCACCTCTGGACAGACACGCAGAGGACAGACAGGGTGCTGGCCTTTGCCTGTCCTGCTGTCTGGCTGACCACCGGCCACAGCTGACCCACAGACGCAGAAGGTCAGCCGCTCCGCTCTGTCTCAGAAAATTGGTTTTGCTTACTGGGAGCGCCTGGCCTCGGCTCCGGGCCCATCTCTGGAAGGAGATCTTTTAATTACCCCTCCCCTCCAAAGACGGCCGCACCACTGGAGTTGTGGTTCAAGACATTAGCAACTGAATGGGAAGCCTTCTTACTGTATATCATTTTAATCTTTCATGTCCTGAGGAAGCCAGATGGCTTATTATTACAAGCTCTGCCTCGGAAGAAAAAAAAAAAAAACAAAACCCAAACTTTCTATCCGAGGATTTGTGAGATGATGGGAAAAGAAAAAAAAAAAAAAAAATCGGGGGAAAGGGTAGGAGGAGGGGGTGGCCTCCTGTCCCACCAAACGGCCTGAATTTTAATGACATGTCTTCCGTGGGCAGTAATTTCCACTTAATTACCATTCCTGGTAAATGAATAGGTAGATTAGATGGATAACTAAAATGGCATTGAAAGCTCCCAGGCATGAGATTGGTTTCTAAAATATGGACTCGCTAAGCAAAGTTGTCATTGCCTTGTGTGGAAATCTCAGGGCGTCCAAGCTCGGGGCCACCCCACAGCTGAAATTTTGAAGGTTCTCGCTGTCTGGCTGTTACAACTCGGCAATTCCAGGGTTTACGTATCAGACCACATGGCCATAAAAGTCTTCCCAATGAAAAAAATTACTTTGGTCATCATTAAAAGAATTACTACAGGATTTTTATTTTAAGATTTTTTTTTTTTGGACGTGGACCGTTTTTAAGGTCTTTATTGAATTTGTTACAATATTGCTTCTGTTTTATGTTTTTTGGCCTCGAGGCATGTGGGATCTCAGCTCCCCGACCAGGGATGGAACCCCCAGCCCCTGCATTGGAAGGCAAAATTTTAACCACTGGACCACCAGGGAAATTCCACTACAGGGATCTTAAGGTGCCCCGGGGTGGCAGGATTCAGTGAAAAGGCAGTGTTTCCACGTGTGAGATCTGGCAAAGCATTTTTCAAATACCCAGCGTGATCTAGAAAATGTTGGACCTGGAAAAGCTTCCCCTCCTTTTAATTCCAGAGTGTCTTTCTACATTCCTTTTTTAAAATGTGTACATTTATCCTTGAAAACCAAATTAAAATGAATATAGGACTTCAAGAGGGATTCATTAAAGGACCGTGACTCAAATCTCCCACCGTGGGTCAGAGATGGACTCGACTGATGCCTGGAAATAACACGACCGCTAAACGTCTGCGCCAGGCAGAAAAGACATCCGTTGAGGGTGTAACTGTGCAGGCAATGCTCGGTTGTCCTCATGTGTATCCTGTGTCCCCAGCTTGCATCCTAGGAAGAAACAGTCAGTAAGAGGTACAACACTTTTAAACGTGGTGTAGCATTTATTTAAAGAAAAAAAAGAATACAAAAAGGATATTTCCTTCCATGTGTTAGGAGGGTGGATGGCAAGACAGAAAGTTCCGGAAGGGGGATGGGGGCAACAGCAGCTAAGGCTGAGGGTCCTCCAGCACTGAGGTTTCCAGGATGGGTGAAGGGGGGACGGCAGTTATTTCATGATTTCCCTTTTATTCCTCAGCTCTGTGCCCACCGGCAGGGTTGACTCCAAGCGGCGCTCTGCTGCATGGAAACCCCCTATCCATGGCGCATCCTCAAACCCATCCCAACAGCTGACTGCAATTTTCCTACAAGCAACGCACTCTTTTCTTGGTGGTAAGTCTGTGCATGACAGCATGTTGGTAAAACTATTTCTGTTCATCTGTGAAGCATGACTAGCTGTAGCTGGGCCCCCAGGAGCCCCCTTTTCACCCTCCTGGGGCACACCCCCCGAGCCCAGAGTCCGTACCCACGCCCCATCATTCCTGTTGTCTTGAGCCTGAGCTCCGGGCAAGCAGGTCCAAACTCTGGTCCTCTGAGCCCTGCTGGGCTGTGCTCTGGGACCCACGGGGATGGCGAGGGTGGCCCTGTGTGGGCTCCTCAAGCATAAGAGGAGGGTTCTGGCCCAAGACCTCACAGTGGATGAGGTGGGACTCGTCTGCAGGCCCTGGGAGCCCCCTGCACACTGGCTTCTGTGTGGATCGGATGGGCAGCAGGACCACGTGTGCAGGTGAGGGGTTTTCTCCTGTGGCCTCATGGGACACACTGCCCCACCCTGTGGGCAACGCACACACACCCCCGCCCCGTGACCTCCGGGCCCCTCTGTCCCAGGAGTCCTTCGCCTCTATGGATGCCCCTCCCGGGCCCCGGCCACAACCACCGTCCCCTGGGCGGGCCCTTCTCTTCCTGGACCAACACCCCCTGCACTCAGGTGCGTCCCAGCACCGTCTGCAGCCCAGGTCTGGACACAAGTCTCTGTGGACATACGTCCCTGAGCCAGAGTTCATCCAGGCCTCCCCTTCCTGTTCTCCTACAGCCCAATCAGGGCCCTCAGCCCTGGCTTCCCTGCGGACCCCTGCATCTCCACCCGGCCACCCGGTCTCCGTGCTGGAGTCTCTCCCCTGTGCCCACCTGCGCAGGGGCTGAGTGACAGGCTGAGCCGTGTGTGTGTGTGCACGGGGGTGTGTACATGCATAGATAAGTGCACGCGTGTTCATTAGATGCAGCTCTGAGTGACCGAGCAGATGTCTGCACGCACACGTGTATGTGTGTAACCGTGTGAGGCTGGGTGCAGACACATGGCTGTGTGTGCATGTTCTTTGTGTGCGGCTGTGGACATTTGCACGTGTGTGTGATGATGTGCGTGCATGCCCAGGGGTACCTGTGAGCATGTTTATTATATGTGGTCTGAGCACGTGTGTGCGTGCCTGCATTTTTGCAGGTATGTGTCGACGTGAGTGTGCGTGTGTGTGGGTGCGTGACTGCCGACACACGGGTGAGTGTGTGCATGTTTATTACACGTGACTGTGAGAGAGACCGTGCATACCCCTGTGTGTGCGTGTGTGCACGTGTGTGGCATCTGAGTGCACACGCGTGCGTGTCTGTGCACGAGTGCGTGCCCTCAGGTGACCCCTCCCACCGCTGCCCCCACTGAGCCTCTGCTGCCCGTCTCCTGCGGGTCCCGTCTCCTCTCCTCTCAGAACCACTGGCTTTCAGGACGAGGAGCCCACGGTCAGAGGTCACTCCCGGCCTGCAGCTGGGAAGCAAAGGAGCAGGGTCACACCCCCTTCAGTCTGGCCCCAGAGGATGTGGGACATCTGGCTCGTGAGTAATTACGGTGGGAAGACAGTTCCTGTGCCACCCGGTGCCTACGAGCCAACAGGGAGACGCATGTTCAGGTTTCCCTTCTTCTCTCTCTGGCAGTAAAGGCGCTGAAACCCTCCTGTGACGTACCATTGCCGCCCCAAAGGTAACCCTAAGAACTAGGTGAGCTTGGTGAATGGCACACTCACAGCCGCTGCTGTCTGCCCCGGAGGGGCCTCCATCTGAGAGCTGGGCAGGGAGAGCGTGTGCTCCTCTGTGTGTGCCTCTTGGTACGTGTGTGTGAGCACCTGTGTGCAGCTATGTGCAGCTCTGAGTGTATGCGCACGGTGCCTGTTTGTGCCTCACGGGTATGCACACGTGTGTGCCTGCAGGCACATAGGGGCCTGTGCGTGTTGTCATGTTTGTGCGTGTGTGTGTGGATGTGCAGGGTGCATGTTTGCGTTTGAGGTGGTGCGGGTATGTGTATGGAGTTCAGGCCCGTGCGTGCACATGTGTGTATGCAAGCGTATCCCTGTGGGTGTGCACGTGCGTGTGAACATATGTGGTTCCCTGAGTGCAGGTGGGAGAACGTGGGTGCGTGTTTACGTGGGGTTGTTTGTAGGTGCGTGTGAGAGGCTCTGTGTGTGCGTGGTTGCCTGCATGTCCATGCAGTGGCGTGTATGCTTGCGTGAACATGCATGTGTGTGTGACTGTGCCTTGTGTGGGCGTGTCTGAATATGTGCTTATACCTGCATTTGCATGTGTGTACGTGTGACCATGGGTGTGTGTCTGTGCGTGCATGTGAGGGTGTGTGTGTGTGTGTGTGTGTGGAGTGTGAAGGGTGGCACCGTGCTGTGCCCAGCTTCCTCGCCTTCTATCACCTTCTCTCCATCTCGTGCCCTAACGGCCCGAGCCCACTCTCCTGAGTCCCCGCTGAAACCCCACCTCGCTCACTTGCTCCACCCCCTGCCTCAGGGTTAAGGGACAGCGTCTTGATTACTGTTAACAGTGTGAAATGCCAGGTTGCTGTCCTTCTCCTGAAGCCCTCAAAGGGGGCCGATTGCTGATTGGAATCAGGAATCAGCCCACCGGATTCCTTCGTTTGGTGACGAGGATTCTAGCTGACACGTACCCCCGTCGAGGGCACCCGCCCGGTGTCCGTTTTCTGCAAGTGGGCACTGACCCCAGACCTGGGGAGGCCTGTCCCCAGCAGGGCAGCTGCCCACACTCCCTCCTTCCCGGCCCCGTTGCTCCTTCTCTCCCGGCTGCACTGTCAGAAACTCCCACCCAAAGACTCACCGCCCACCTGTCAGGTGCTGCACACACAGGAGCTGGTGGGAGCGAGTTCCCTCCGGAGGGTTCAGGTCTCGTTGGCATCCGGCTCCGAAAAGAAGTCTGTTTCCCTCCTCCCGGCTCCATTCTCCCACTTCCATCCGCTGCTGCCCTGGGACTCGCCTGATTCTTCTTTAAAAACATCTCGCAAATCACATTGTCCATTTAAAGAAATTTCTGAACAGTCGTTGACGAGCGTCCAGGTCCCTGGGTCCCGTGGGCTCAGTTAGTGCCTGCGTTCGGCGTGGGCCGTCAACACCAATACTGGCCGCTGCCCTCATGCCCAGGCCAGCTCAGGCCGGATAAGGTGCCTGCCACTCAGATGTCCAAAGTATCAAATTGGTAGCTCGAGGGCACTTAGGGCAGCCCCATCTCGGCGTCCCTGACGCAAAGAGATGTCACGGCACTTCCTTCTAAGAATGTTTTAGCAAATGTTGAACTGATGTTTGTTGAGTGCCTGGGCCCTGGGTGTTTAACAGGTGTATTTCTCTAAATCAAAAGTCCCAAACTCAGATGCCAGCAGGAGTAGGCAGGTAGTATAAGGATGTGAGGCCAAGGCACTAGGGAGAGGTGGGGATGGGCGAGATGGAGCTCCTGCGTTCTCTGTAAAACCACAGCCCACGTCCAGGCCGCCGTTGTCAGCAGGACCCAGACACAGGATCGCCGCCCTTTCCAAATTAGTCTGGGAACCTCGGCACTGGGTTTTCATCAGACACGGGCCAATTTTTAAAATATTAGCAACTAATTCAAGATTTCAAATGCATTGTCTGGCCAAAAGAAAAGTGATGGGCCATCAGTTTATAACATTTTCTCTGGATCTTTGCACCCGTCCTAGGAGTCAGGAAGTATCAGACAAAAATCTAATTTTAGGTAAATTTCATAAAGTGTAAGGACTGGGCTGGGGAGGGTGGGACTTGGAATTTGAACTCAGAGGCTGGATGCGAGAAAGCTGGATGCTCGTGAACACAGGTGTGTGTATGTGTGTGTGGTAAGGGATTAATAGATACAAACTACTATACATAAAATAGATAAGCAACAAGGATTTACTGTATAACTCATGGAACTCTATTCAATATCTTATAATACCCTATCATGGAAATAATCTGAAAAAAATATATTTTTTTTACATATATATATGTATATATATATGCACAACTGAATTACTTGCTGTACACCTGAAACTAATACAATATTGTAAATCAACTGTATTTCAGTTTTTAAAAAGCCAGTGTCTCCTTCATGTACCACCCAACCCTCAAGAAACGCTCTCCATCTGAGGATCGAATTGCTTTCAAAGCTTTTGTGCTTAAGGAAGCAAGCTGAGGTCCCTGGATAATTAAGTCACGTGAAGACGTCCTCCTAAGATACAGGGCAAATGAGGCGTTACCATGCTTTGAAAGAACAGGATCCCCCTCCCCTTACGCGGCATCCAGTCCCTCACTTGCACCCATCACAGAATCAGGCCTGGGCATCTCTGCCACCAGGCTGTAAAGTTTGTTTTCTGACCCCTTGGTCCCGGGTGGCACTGTGTAACACATCTGGACGGTGCGGCAGTTCTGAGCTAGGACTCAAGAAGCCCTGAGTTCATCTTCTGTATTTCTTCTGCTCACCCACCATGTGAGCAAGTTCTGGTGGGTCTTCTTTGGACAAAAGGCCACGTGGAGCAGAGAGGAGTCACCCCAGCTGAGGCTATCCCAGGTAGGCCAACCCCTAGCCTGCCGGGTATCCCATATATGGGGAAATATCCCCTTTCAACCCACATGTCTTGTGCTGCTTATGGGGAAAATAATAATGTTGATAGGAACCCACACTTTGTAGGATCTCTCTTAGTAGATCAACATGCTTTACGCCAAAATCAAACCATCCACGGAGGTGACCTACCAGGCTGTCTTCCTCACATCATGGACTGAGATATTTCAGTGTGAAGAGGTAAAAGGATAAAATTAACCAATAACAAACGTGGGCGTGAACCTCGAAGTTTGGATAACCAGCAACCAACAGTCAAGTCTTTCTGGGCTCGGGGGGCATCAGACGAGAATACAGAGAAGGTTTTGGCTTCAAAGCATCTGTGTTCCAGTGGATTAAAATGTAGATGAATATTAAATCTCTCCATCGAGAAGGACTTTCTTGAATTAAAACAACAGAAGTAATTATATGGGAAAAACTGATCACTTTGTTTACTTGCAAATTTTAAACTCTTCATGTCTAAACAATCATAAACTCTATTTAGCATTATTTCTAAAAACCATAAACAATACAATAGCATAAAAGCTGATGGAAAATATTTGTAAAATATATGACTGATAAAGGGCTTAGGTCCTTAATATATAAAAAGCTCTTACAAATCAATAAGAATGACAATTATTTACTGAATGCTTTCTGTGCACTAAAATTTTACTTATGTGATCTAGTTCAAACATCATTAAAAAAAAAAAAAAACAGGGCTTCCCTGGTGGCGCAGTGGTTGAGAGTCCGCCTGCCGATGCAGGGGACATTACAGATTAGAAAACTGAGAATTAAAGACATTAATTAAACTGCCCACAGTCACAGAGATAGTAAGCTGTGGTTTGGAATTCAAACCCAGGTCCATCAGACTCCAAAGCTCATTGTCCTAAAGACTGCTATCCTGACCCAAACACACACTAGAAACATAACCAACCATCCTAAATAATTTACAGAAGAGAGATACACAGGGGGAATAAACATGAAAAAAAAACATGTTTGCCACTAAAAATCAAAGAGTGCAAGTCAAAACAATGGACGCCATTTAAAAACTGTGAAATTTGCAGAGCTCATTTTTTTCTTTTAAAATAAAATTCAGTGCTGGACTCCATATAACCTCACAGACAACACCATGCTCTGTCGGCATCAGTATAAATCAGTACAACCTTCCGGGAAAGCCACTTGACGGTATGAATTGGGCTTTTCACAAGTTCACGTATTAAATCCATTAATTTCATGTCTAGATGTGTCTCTGAAAGTCAGAGTTTTATATGGCAGGATGGATCTGGAACAATGTAACTTCCCCCAAATAAGTGCAGAGTCGAGTAGATGCTGATGCATCCATGTGTGCAAATACCATACGGCTACCAAAAGTCATGTTTTTGAAAAATACTTAGTGATATTCCATGTATACAACTTCTGAGCCAATCTCACCATTCCTCCCCAAAGTGTACCAAAAAAAGGGCTGAAGGCAAAGACAGATATCTTGTTCATCGCCAGGTAGAGGGGCATCCTGGAGCTGACACTGCCTTGGTTACCAGGCCTACCTGTCCCCTCATAACTAGTAACAGAGGCCCTCTCCTGCCCCCAGGTCCCCCCGTTCAGATGAAGGTAATACAGTCTCTGGAACTGGAAGCCCCATTTATTTCCCGTTCTGTATTGGTTTGGGGCCCTGTCATCATGAAGAGTTGCTTTTATAAGGAGAAAAGATACCCCACCTCTCCCCGCCTGATTGATGATCACCCACATACAGTTCAGTCCGTCTCCAGGCCCAGATCAACCATCAGTCTCATTCCTCAGCCTCCAGAGGGAGGGTCATGGGGACACGGTGGGAGAATGCCCTCTCAGGGCACTGAGGACAAAGGGCAGACACGGCGATCCGGCAGATCACAAATGCGAGGACCCTCTCCATACCAGATGGGCCGCAGGAAAGCCCTCAGCCTACGGGAAGCAGCCAGAGCCCTCAAGGGTGGCCCCGGGGAGCCAGGATCCCGTGAGAAGGCCTTTCTTAAGGACCGGGAGCCGCAGAGGCAGGATGGTCTGAGGATGTCCCCATGCAGGGAGACGCAGGTCAAGGGCCAGCAGGTCACAGACCAGCACAGACCTCTTCACTCTGCATGCCAAATACAATAGAAAAATGAATTTTCCTTTGAAAACCAGCCAGGCTGGGTCTGTTAGGTAACCACATCTGTGAGCCACCTACCACGATCTCAAGAAGGACGATTTACCTGTAAATATAAAATATGCCTCGGATTTTAGCGTGTGTCTTTAAGCACTGAGCACACATGCACGTGCACACACATGAAACATATACTGTGTATATGTAACATCTATATACAATGTTACATATAACATCTACCTATAAGGTGTAAATACAATGTTTACATACAATGTCAATAAGTAACACCTACATACAATGTTATATATAATATCTATATACAATGTGTATATGTAACATCTATATACAATGTTATATATAACATCTACCTATAAGGTGTAAATACAATGTTTACATACAATGTCAATAAGTAACACCTACATACAATGTTGTATATAATATCTATATACAATGTCTACGTACAATGTCTATATGCAATGTTTAGCTATGCACACCTATTTATAATACCTATATATAATGTCTACATACAATGTCTATATATAATATTTACATACATCTATACACAATGCCAATATACAATACTTGTATATAATGTCTGCATATTGTGTTTATATATAATGTTCCTATACGATACCTATACAGTCTGTGTACAATTTGTATATAAAATGTCTACAATGTCTACAATGCATATACAATGTATATGCAATGTTTACCTATATACATCTATATATAATATCTATATATAATGTCTACTACAATGTCTATATATAGTATTTACATAGCCTGTATATAATGTCTATATATAACACATATATATAATGTCTACATACATTGTTTATATATAATGTTTCTATACAATGTCTCTACCTGTAGCCTGTATACAATTTCGATATAAAATGTCTATGCACGGGCTTCCCTGGTGGCGCAGTTGTTGAGAGTCCGTCTGCCGATACAGGGGACACGGGTTCGTGCCCTGGTCCGGGAAGATCCCACATGCCGCGGAGCAGCTGGGCCCGTGAGCCATGGCCGCTGAGCCTGCGCGTCCAGAGCCTGTGCTCCGCAACGGGAGAGGCCACAACAGTGAGAGGCCTGTGTACCGCAAAAAAAAAAAAAGTCTAGGCACAATGTCTATATATTTGTATGCGTATACATGTAATTTTATATATACACTTAAACACACACACACACACACACACACACACACACACACACACACACACACAATGATTGGAATGCAACTTGACCAGAACAAATTGTCCACAAAAGGAAAATGAATGGGCAGGTTAAGCTGAAATGACGCCTCACAAGTCAGGTCACCATGGAAAACGCAGGTGTTTGGCCTCCATCTGCATATTCAGACCCAGCCAGACAAGCAGCTGAATTTCCTGAACATTTTTCCACCAGATGTTTCCCTTCCTGTCCCTGCAATTGTAGCCTTTCCTCCGTGAGCCTGTCATGACCAGGAGAGAGGCCCTCTCTTTATTCTATTTTATTCTAAATAAATGACGGGATTTATCCTGTACCTCTGCTCCGCACCACATAACTAATGGTCTGAGTGATGGCGCCAAGTATCATCTGTTACCAGCCTTGAAATACAACACCCAACGTCAACGGATGTGTCTGAGCACAATATCATTGGAGCGGCTCCATTTCAGAAAAGTTTCGTCCCCGAATCCCCTCAAAAGAAAAAAAAAAAAAAAACCACGGGAGGAAAACACACGTTGTCGGTCTCCATCTCCATGTCACTTTGTCTGCTGCGCTCTTTTGCATTTCAGGACATTTCTACTCACCTTGACTTCCAGGTTCAAAAAGAAACAATAAGTTTAATCTTCTCACTTGACAATGATGTATGGTTCGGGAGAAAAACACTTTTCAGAGGTTATCATTAAAAAGTCTTCTCCCTGCCCATTCCCCCCTCCTGCCCGCTCCGGTTTCTCCCCACTCTTTATACAATAAGCAATGCACCGAGGTTCTCTCCGGAGGCCACCAGAGTCGCTGCCGCGTCATGCCAGATGCCGTGGGAGCCAAGCCTTTGGCCGAGACAGGCACGTCCGAGCCCTGTGGGGAGGTTTGACCCCATTCCCCTGGACGAGCAGTCCCCGGCTGCTGTATTCATCTTAGAGGCCGGGGACCATGGGCCCTCGCCACCCACCCGGCCCAGCCCCAGCCCTACCCAGATGACCTCTTCCTGGTGAGCACATTTGCCGAGCACGGCCTCTTAGGCAGCTGGCTTCCATTAGAATTCCTCCTTCTTGTTTTGCGTTTTCTTTGCAGTTAGCTACGTATTAGCATCCGTCCAGGCAGTGGCGGGTATTGGGATGTTGGACACAGTGCAAGGACCCTGCAAAACACTCGGGGTACCTGGGATGGGAGGAAGGGCCTCCACCCACATCCCAAGGGTGAGTCCCTTTTTCTCCCTATAGCTCAGGATTTGCTGAGTGGAAAGCACCAACCCATCAAAGCAATGGAAGGGGAGGAAATCTTTCTCCTCCATCCATTTTACATTTATGTGAGGGGCGTGGGAGACCTTGCCAATAGACTGACAAAAGACAGACTGGCAAAAGAAAAACAGAATTTACATACACACACACACACACACACACACACACTCAGTGATGAGCATGTCAAAGCGATGGTTATAACACAGGCACATTTAACATCTCCACAAAGAACATTAGATTTGTGAAGACAAAACGAAGGAGACGAGTTCAGGCTTCCACAGATGGAGAGCTTTGGGGAAGTAAACAAGTGGGGAAACTGATGGAGTGAGGTGTGTTAAAAAAAATCCCACTGAGTATATTTGAAGATCTAATTGGCTTTGTCGGGCGACCCATGAATCAGGCGGCACCCCATCCAGGAAGGAGACAGGCTCTCCAACAGGATGCACAAAGTGGGAGGTTTTTATCGAAAGGAGGGTTGGGTGCAGGAGCTGAGAGCAAAAGAAAAGAAAGGGTTGTTTGTAAGCCAGGACCCCTTCTTTTGCGGGGAAGGGATTGGCAGGGAGCTTTATCACCCAAATCACCTCCATCAGGTGGACCAGGAAATTTCAGAACAAGCATTTCTGAGATCAAGTTTCTGAGAGGGGTTGAAACCGCAATCCAGTCTTGCTTTGCTGCCCTGGGGGCAAAGGACTCCATAAAGGGCTGTGGTTCCTTTTTAATAAGTGTGTTTGCGCAGGTCCATCTCCCTGCCGATGTCCCAACCTCTTCGTGGCCATAAAGCTTCCCCAGAGAGGAGGTTCCTGGCGGTCCTCATTCTGCAGAGGCATCTGTGTTTAGTCTGATAAGGGAGGCTCTGGGAAGTGGTCTTTATGAACGTGCTTCTCCGTCGCCTCCAGCTCAGAACAAATCCTGATGCCAAAGGGCAGTGTCTGGGTGCATATTCTGCCCGTACAGCAAATGTGCTCATTCCCACAGGAAGCTCAGAACTACCCAACCTGACCGAGTTGGAGCAAAGGCTCTTCTGGGGACGTTTACATTTCTTGCTATTGTTATGGTCATGGATTAAGGTGAGGACGGGATTTTTAAAGGGGCACATGAAAAGATGCTCAACATCGCTAATTATTAGAGAAAAGCACATCAAAACTACAATGAGGTATCACTTCACACCAGTCAGAATGGCCATCCTCAAAAAATCTACAAACAACAAATGCTGGAGAGGGTGTGGAGAGAAGGGAACCCTGTTGCACTGTTGGTGGGAATGTAAACTGATACAGCCACTATGGAGAACAGTATGGAGGTTCCTTAAAAAACTAAGAATAGAACTACCCAGCAATCCCACTACTGGGCATATACCTGGAGAAAACCATAATTCAAAAAGACACATGTACCCTAATGTTCACTGCAGCAGTGTTTACAATAGCCAGGACGTGGAACCAACCCAAACGTCCATCGACAGATGAATGAGTAAAGAAGATGTGGTACACATATATAATGGAATATTACTCAGCCATAAAAAGGAATGAAATTGGGTCATTTGTAGAGTTGTGGATGCAACTAGAGTCTGTCATACAGAGTGAAGTAAGTCAGAAAGAGAAAAACAAACATTGTATATTAACGTATATATGTGGAATCTAGAAAAATGGTACAGATGAACCTATCAGCAGGGCAGGAATAAAAATGCAGACATAGGGAACGGATTGTGGACACGGCAGGGGGAGGGAGGGACGGGGAGGGTGGGATGAATTGGGAGATAAGGTTTGACGTAAATACACTACCATGTGTAAAATAGATAGCTAGTGGGAACCTGCAGTATAGCACAGGGAGCTCAGCTCGGTGCTCTGTGGTGACCTAGATGGGTGGGATAGGGGGTGGGAGGGAGGTCCAAGAGGGAGGGGATATATGTATACGTATAGCTGAATCTCTTCATTGTACAGCAGAAACTAACACAACATTGTAAAGCAATTATATGCCAATAAAATTTCAAAATTTAAAAAATATTGGGGAAAAAATAGTGTGAACTTGTACACACATGTTCATAGCAGCCCCATTTACGATAGCTGCAAGGTGGAAATAACCCAATTGTCCATCCGCGGATGGATGGATACACGGAATGGAGTCCATCCACACAGTAGAATATGACTCAGCTGTGAAAAGGAGTGAAGCTCTGACACAGGATACAACGTGGATGGACCTTGAATACACGACGCTCAGTGAGAGAAGCAGACACAGAAGGACACACAGTGTGTGATTCCATTTATAGGAAACATCCAGAACATGCAAATCCATAAAGACAGAAAGTAAATTGGTGGTTGACAAGGGCTGAGAAGAGGGGCTCATGAGAAGTGACATGGAGTGGTTTACAACAAATTTAATACAATACGTTCCTATTTGAAATTTGTTAACTTTATTTAAGTTTAATAAACTTCCCCAACCACAAAACGATCCTAGCAGTGGTCACCCCACCTGCAAACTGTCTGCTTCTCCTTGTGAAAGTCTAAGGAAGGACCACTGTTCAGGACCCCTGACCTTCAGAGCTGCTGTGCCTTCCCTACCTCAAGAGCCTGAAAACAATCACTCAGCTCACTTGTTTACTTTTAGTCTCTGACATTGTGTGGGCTCCTTGTACGTGTCCACTTCATGGGGCCACGGGGGGCGAGGGGTGCCAGATAGCTGGTTAAACTGATTCTGGGTGTGTCTGGGAGGGAGGGTGTTTTTGGATGAGATGAGCCTGTGAATCAGTGGACTGAAGAAAGCCGATGGCCCTCCAATGTGGTGGGCCTCATCTAATCAGTTGAAGGTCTGATCGAAGTAAGGTCTGAAAAAAAGAGAATTTCCTCCCATGGCCTTGGAGTTGGGACATCAGCTTTTTCCTGCTATTTGACTCAAACTGAAAAACCAGCTTCTCCTGGGTCTTGAGTCTGCAGGCCTTCAGACTGGAAGTTACACCATCAACTTTCCTGGGTCTCCAGTTTGCTGACTGCAGGTCTTGGGACTTGTCAGCCTCTAATAGCTGACCTGATTCTTTATAATTAATAGTGCCCTCTCTCTCTCTCTCTCTCTCTCCACACACACACACTTACACACACAATGCACTCACACACATGCACTCACACACACACACACACACACCCCACCAGTTATTTTTCTTTTGAGAACCCTGACTGACACAGACCATTTCAAAAGTGGAAAGAAAATTGTCACACTGTGTTCCCTCTGTCCACTCGGGTGCACCCAGGAAGTCCTGGCCATTGTCACAAAGTCACCACCATGATGACCACTGGCCCTCCCTTTGCCACTGTCCACTGCTTTGTGAGATCAACAGTACGAGCAAATATTGGTGTGTGCCAATAGCTATCTGCCTCCCTTCTGGAAGGAAATATATATACCTAAATCTTCAACATATGAAACAGCTTCCTCATTACTTCACTGCAGAGAACATTTTGTAACCATCCACTTTTGGTTCCAAAGCCTCAAAACCCATGACAAGTGACCTCTTTCCTGATCTGCACATCTGGGGTCCAGGAATGAAAATAAAAACCACGTGAAATGGACCAAAAAAAAAATAGGTATCCATCTCAGATTAGTTCTTCAAATTTCCCCAAAGACAGAATGCCATTGGTGGACCATTGAAAATCCCTGTTCTGTAAGGAAGAGGGGACATTCCCACGTGTATTCAATTGTAACATCAGAAACCCCAGGGTTCGTTAGATGACAAAGTCCCATCAGGGTCCCCAAGCATTGGCCGGTGGACTGTCCCTCACCACCCAGGCTGGCCAAACACTCTATTTAGAGCAGATTTACCACCTTTTCCACAAAACCCCTCTTTGAGGCTGGCTTCGGGCAAAGCAGAGAGGCTCCATGAACTACTTTCTAACCTCCCCCTTTGGGGCACCATTGGACCCTCTGTCCCAAATCTAAGCCCCCCAATGAGCCGCTTACACCCATGTCTTATTTCTGCACACACTCCTCTCTGTGATGTGGCATCAGTGGAGGTGCCAATGCATTATCTTTCCCAGGTGTCCACGTAAGACATTTCCTACCTGTGAAAGGAAACAATCTTACTCCACTAAAGGGGTCCAGAGATGTAAGAATGAAGGAGGCACCTTGCCAGAACTTTGGGAAGCGCTTTAAGCAGATGGTCGTTGGTCCAGTGGTATCATTTATCGCCCTAACCAAGACCCCATAGACCAGGTTCTCACAATTTCATGCGGGTTATGTTAATGTGAGGTAAATAGTGGGGCCTGAGACTGCATTCCCACCATGTATCACGTAAGTTATGTTAAAATGAAGTAAATAGTGAGACTTCAGACGGGGCCCCCAATGTACTATATACCAAAGATGTTCTGGATCAGTGTTCTCAACTTTTCCTTCAGTATTATCTCCCTAAAGATACTTCTCAACTTTTTTTCCTAATCGTCCTGCATAAAATTTTAACATCACAGATATGCTGTATATCGATTTCTGAATTCTCTCTTTATCTGGACTTTATACACAAAAAGAGTAAGACAAGTTCACCAGCCCTCCAAGAACCCACCTCTGCTCCTGAGAGGTGATATTACCCCCTTTGAGAAGCATGTTCACGATCATTTAAAGCCCCTCCTGGGAAACGTTAAACTAGAAGCCAGTTGGAGACAATGGAAGAGAATTCTTTGTGACCTGGCAAGGCAGGAAAGAATCTTATGTAAGACCCCCCAAACACTAACCATATGGTTAAAAAAAAAAAAATGATGAGCTTGATTACATCAGAATGAAGGAATTTTGCTCAGCGAACGACACTATAATCCAACTTAGCAGAGAGTTGACATTCGGGGAGGCAATGCTTACAAAGTTTAAAACCACAGAGTGTTGCTTCTAGAACATATAGAATTTTCTCGCTCTCCAACAAGAAAGAGAAAACCCAATGAGGGACAATGGGTATAAGAAGTTGGGAGTTAACAAAATAAAAATGGTTACATAATATTTGAGAGATACTCCAATGTGACAATAACCAGAGGTGAGGTTTTTATCCTCTGGGTTCTGCAGATGGCCACCTTCTCTCTGTGTCCTTACCTGGTGAAGGGGTCAGGGGAGCTCTCTGGGGGTCTCTTTTATAAGGACTATAATCCCATTCCCGGTGGCTTCACCCTCATGACCTCGTCACCTCCCAAAGGCTCTACCTCCGCATACCATCCCACTGGGGGTTAGGGCTTCAACTTATGAATTTTGGGGACACAAACGTTCAGTCCCTAGCACACCTCTCACAAACTAACAGAGGGTGTGACGAGGAGTGGTCATCTCTAGGACACTCGTTAGTAGTGGACACAGAGCTTAAAGAGGAAAAGCTTGCCGTGACCTCACATCCAGAGGTTGTGCTTCAGATGGCCAGGGAGGGGCCCGGGCACATGCCATTTCGGAAGGCTCGGTGGGTTGTGATCCCAGTGTGTTGGGGACAATTCATTACAGGTCGAGGCTGACTTCACCTAGAAAGAACTGTGGACAAGTCAAGAAAGAAAGGGATAAACATCAACAGTCTTGGTGTGACAAAGGTCAACCTGCCCCACACGGGATGGGAAGTCTTCTCAATAAACGGTGCACATATCGCTGATTCACTTCCTTGTACGGCAGAAACTAACACAACAATGTAAAGCAACTCTACTCCAATAAAAAAGTAAAAAAAATAAACAGTGCAGAGTAGACTGGATATCCATGTTGGGGGAAATATGTCTGCAGCCCTTTGTTTCACAACAGAAACATAAATTAATTCCAGGCAACATAAAAAATAAAACAATAATGCTTCAAGAGGACATCCCAGGAGGAGATCTTCCTGACCTCAGGACGGGCAGACCTTCTCTTCCTTTCCTTTTCATTTTTCAGCTGCGATGCACGGCTTGTGGGATCTTAGTTCCCTGACCAGGGATTGAACCCAGCCCCAGCACTGAGAGTGCTGAATCCTAACCACGGGACGAGGGAATTTCCAGGCAGACATTTTCTAGGATGCGAAATGAACTGACCTAAAAGAAAATGGTTAACACATGGAATACATTAAAATTAAGAACCTCTGGAGACTTCCCTGGCGGTTCAGTGGCTAAGGCTCCGTGCTTCCACTGCAGGGGCACGGGTTCGATCCCTGGTCAGGGAACTAAGATCATGCATGCCGCATGGTGCAGCCCAAACAGAAAAGGTTAAGAAACTCTGTTCTTCAAAATGCACATTAAGAGGGTGAAAGGGTACCAAAAGCCAGAAAGGGCAATATGAAAAAAAAAAGTCAATCTTATTTACAAACATGTAGTAAAAATTCTAAATAAAAATAGTATACACATAGCTGATTCACTTTGCTGTACAGCAGAAACTGACACAACATTGTAAAGCAACTATAGGCCAATTTTTAAAAATTGTAGCAAATCCAATCAACTATACTTCAATAAAATTTTTAAAAATCCTATATATATATATTAAAAAAAAAACAGTGAAAAGGCAACCTGTGATTCAGAAGATATTGGCCAAACCCTCAGATCTGGAATATGTAAAGGACTCCCACGAATCATCAAGAAAGAGACAAATGAGTGAGAAACAGATGAAAAGACTAGAACTGGCCCTTCACCAAGGGAGATGTGGGAAAGCCCAGGAAGCCATTGGTGGTAAAAGCATGATGATGCCAGGGGTCGATGCTATTCTTCTACAGTGCTGCTGGGGTGCCAACGGGCACAACTACTTTGCAGAACTGTCTGGCATCACTTATCATAATGTACAGAGCACTATGGAATATTATGCAGCCATGAAAAGGAGCGAAGCCTCTGACACGGGCTACAACGTGGATAAACCTTGAACACACGATGCTCAGTGAGAGAAGCAGACACAGAAGGACACACAGCGTGTGATTCCACTTGTAGGAAACGTCCAGAACATGCCAAGTCCACAGAGACAGAAAGTGGGTTCATGGTACCAGGGGCTGGGGCAGGGAGGTGGGGAATGACAGCTCATGGGGACGGGGTCTCACTGGGGATGAGAGTGCTCTGCAACCAGACAGAGACTGTGCATGTGCTGCGTG
Source organism: Neophocaena asiaeorientalis asiaeorientalis (assembly GCF_003031525.2). Lineage (NCBI taxonomy): Eukaryota > Metazoa > Chordata > Mammalia > Artiodactyla > Phocoenidae > Neophocaena > Neophocaena asiaeorientalis. Next base: position 864,829 of record NW_020175454.1, read on the forward strand.
CTGTAGAAGGGTGAGTTGTGCCTCCACATTTTTAAGAAAAGGAAACTTGGCACAGTGCATGGCTCAACACTTCCACTCCTAGGTGTATTCCCAACAGAATAAGCACACAGGTATATGTTTACCGAGAAACGTGACAAAGAAGGTTGACGGCCACACAGCTCCTGCTGCTCCAAGATGGAAACAGCCCCAAGGTCCTTGAACTGCAGGATGAGAATGTAAACAGTGACATCCTCGTAGGTGGACGTCTACACAGCATGATGTGTCGTACAACACGGGCAAATCCCCACACGCCTCGATCCCAAGAAGAGACAGACGTAAAAGTGCGTTCCCATTGACATGAAGTGGGTTTTTTTTAATATAAATTTATTTACCTATTTATTTATTTTTGGCTGCGTTGGGTCTTCGTTGCTGTGCATGGGCTTTCTCTAGTTGCGGTGAACGGGAGCTACTCCTCATAGTGGTGCGCGGGCTTCTCATTGCGGTGGCTTCTCTTGTTGCAGAGCACTGGCTCTAGGCGTGCGAGCTTCAGAAGTTGTGGTACGCGGGCTCAGGAGTTGTGGCACGTGGGCTCAGCAGTCGTGGCTCGCGGGCTGTAGAGCGCAGGCTCAGTAGTTGTGGCGCACGGGCTTAGGTGCTCTGCGGCATGTGGGATCTTCCTGGACCAGGGCTTGAACCCATGTCCCCTGCATTGCTAGGCAGATTCTTAACCACTGCGCCACCAGGGAAGTCCTGACAGGAAGTTTATAATCAGCCCAAACTCATCTAAACTGGAAAAGACCAAGTGGCCATTACCCCTGGGAGGGGAGGTAGTGGAAGGGACGGCAGAGGGGCTTCTCTGGCTGCTGGGGCTGAATTCCTAACCTTGGTCGGTTTGCACGGGGCATCCAGGTGGTGGAAATTCATACAGCTGTGCACTTATCACTGCTCTACTTTACTGTCTGTATTTTTTAAAATTGAAGTATAGCTGGTGTACAGTATTACATAAGTTACAGGTGTACAACATAGGCGTCCACAATTTTTAAAGGTTATACTCCATTTATAGTCATTATAAAATACTGGCTACATTCCCCTGTGCTGTACAATATGTGCTTGTAGCTTATTTTATACTTTGTATAAATATATCCTTGCAGCTTACTTGTATAAATATATCCGTGTAGCTTATTTTATACCTTGTAGCTGATTTTATATCTTACCCCTATATTTTACACCTTGATGAAGACTTTGCTTTTTTTTTAAAAAAAGTTCACCATCAATATCCTGAAGGGTAGAAATCTATAGCCCAGGGTCGAAGGAAAGGATGAACAGACCTGGAGAACGTAATGAATGTTAGCTCCCCGCCAGTAATATCCAGGAAATTGGCCGTTCATCATAATTAATGGATTATTAGCGGGCATTCAGGCACCCCAGTAATCAGAGGGCACGTCGTGATTTTGTCTAATTGAACAGTGAGCCTGGGGAGGGGATCCCAATCTCCCCTTCCCGGCCCCTGGCTTCCTCCTGGGGAGGCCGGGAAACGGAGGGTGCCTTCTGCCCCACGGCGACTTACGTTTGGGGAAGAGATGAAATTTCAGCAGAGACAGGGAAACACTGAAGTGAAAAATCAGCCCCCAAATAATTAGAAACAGGATAAAGTAAGGAGGTCTGACCACAAATCAAATACACAGGCATCAGTTAAAGTCAAAACCTGAAGCAAGAAGGGGCCAGCGGGGAAAGTCAGAGGCGGAGATGGACTGGGGACCCTCCCAGCACCTGCCAACCCAGCGTCCAAGCCCTGTCAGCCCTCACTCCCCACTCGGTTCATCCAGAGCACAGGGGTCCAATGTTCCTTCTAAGGGGGTCTTTAATTTCTAGGTTTAAACTAAAAACAAATAGCACAAAACTCTGAGAAGGACGGGGTGACGGGGCCCTGGTGAGAACACGGCAAAGATGGGAACCATAAACCCACCTGACAGGTGAATGGATGAAGAAAATGTCTCTTTAGGTGCGATGGGATACGATTCAGCCTTGAAAGGGGAGGGAAATCCTGCCACTTGGAACAACCTGGATGGACCTTGAGGATATGACGCTCAGTGAGAGAAGCCATACACAGAAGGACACACAGCGTGTGATTCCACTCATAGGAGGTCCCTAGAGGAGTCTGATTCCATAGCGACAGACAGTAGGAGGGTGGGGGCCGGGGCCTGGGGGAGGGGAATGGGGAGTGAGTGTTTCCTTGGGACAGAGTCTTGGTTTGGGAAGATGGAAAGGTTCTACAGATCTGCTGTATCACACGCTACCTACAGGTTGCAGTACTATTTATGCAATTAAACTCCTTTAAGAGGGGAGATACACCTTCTGACAGCAATCAAAGAAAAAAGAAATTTTTTTAAATAGAAAAATGCACCTCCGGGGCGGGAGCCCAGGTGAGGCTCTCGCTGGGCTCCCCCCACAGGGGGGCTGGTTGTTCTGGGCAGCCCGGACCGAGGGTGGAGGGTGTGAGCCGGCCAGGGACCGCAGGGCTGAGCCATCTCTAGGCCGTCCACGGAGTGCAGGGTTCTGGGTTCCCGTGCGGGGTCACTGTGTTCAGTGGTTAACAAGTGTTTTGAGCAGCGCCCCCCACCATCCCATACTGTGAGGATCTGATGCCCTGCTGGGGTGGGTAAGGGCAGGGCTTTGGGGCCTTGGGGTGATGGAGACACAGACAGCTGGGATGCTGAGGGCGCCTGGAGTGAGTTGAATGGTGGCCCCCTGAAAGATATGTCCACCTCAATCCTGGGAACGGGACCTTATTTGGAAATGGGGTCTCTGCAGATGTGATGCAGTGAAGGGTCTGAGATGAGGTCCTCCTGGATGAAGTGGCCCTACATCCAATGACAGGGTCCTTTTAAAGACAGAAGAGGAGAAGCCCCGTGAAGACGGAGGCAGAGACGGGAGGGATGCAGCCACAAGTCCAGGGACGCCTGGAGCTCCCAGAAGCTGGAAGAGGCGGGAAAGACCCTCCCCTGGAGCCTCTGGAGGGAGCTCAGCCCTGGAACACCTTGACCTCAGATGTCTGGTCCCCAGGGCTGGGGGAGGATGCATATGGGACATTTCACACCTCCCCTTTTGTGGCCATGGGTGACGGCTGCCCCAGGACACTCACCCAGCACCTTGGTTTGAAATTTCTCAATCCCCCCCACTTTTCCTCCTCAAGTCTGGTAATGGGGCTCCTGTTGGCAGGAACGCTGTCTCGTGCAACTTCCCTGGGGACCCCAGAAATAACTAAGGGAGGGGCTTTGTTGCCCGGGAGCCCAGTGTTAGGTTTGCAGCTGGTTCCCTTCACCCTGCCAGGAGTCGCCCAGATCACGGTTACACCTGATGGCGAGAGACAGCTCCTGACCCAAAGGATGAAGACAAACCATCCAAAAGGATGAGAATCACGTGTTCCAGGGCATTAAGCCACCACGGGGAGGCTGACAAAGGCGAGTGTCTCAATGCCGTCATCTGCTACCACCGAGTACTTAGCCGTGTGCAGCCATCACCCTCACAACCACAGGAGGAGGGCTGTCCTCAGGCACTTCGAGGAAAACCAGCCAAATCTACGTGAACTTCATTCCCACATCATGCAGCAAACGCACACATTGGGCTGAAAATTAGGGCAGAACTGTAAACGTGGGAGAATACATCTTCCCTTGGAGCAGAATGGGAACTTGGAACTAGAATCAGGTACTTTCCTTGTCTTTCCCTGAGGTATCTGACCCATCTCATCCCTCAGACGGATTCCTGGCCATTGTCACCCAGAACAAGAAATTGCCTAAAGTCGCTTACTTTTTTTACCAGCTGATCTCGGGGGACAGGGGATCACGTCTGTCCTTCTATCGCCCAAGTGTTCTCATGATTTTCTCCCTGCCACAATGTCTTCTTCAAACATTAACATTTCATTCTTTTTCTTACGTAGTTTTATTTTTAAAATTTCCTCCGAGACGTGGCCCTGTTATAAATTGTCAGTGGAAGAGTTCAGAGGGTGCCATGGATTCACCTGTGTGACTCACCTAGTCTTAGAAATAATCATCTGATCCCATCTTGTCTCCTCTATGGTGGCCAACATGTCAGCAGAGCCCCAAATCCTAGTGACAAATTTGCTCTCCGGGAGGTGCCCAGGGACACACCCTGTGCTTGAGAATCCCTCCAAGGTCAAGAGATAGACAAGAAAAAGCCAGGGAGGGGGCAGGGGGGAGGGTCTGGGTCCTATGTCTCAGGACACCATCCATGGGGACAGGAGTGCAGGACCAGAGACTAGGCAGTGTTCTCAACAGCCCAGGTGCTCAGGGCCCAAGACCCTGAGGCCACAGTCATCCCACTGTCCCCTCTACCAGCCCACAGGGACCCCACGAAAGTGGGTAGAAATGCAGCAGGTGCTCATTTGTCCCAAGAAGTTACCTGGATACATTTGGAATCACCCGCTCTTTGTGCCACTTCTGTACTTGCTTTTGCAGGGCACCCCCCTCAATGGGCCCTGAGACCTACGAGGACCGAGGCACCGGTTCCTCGGGTTTTGCAGCAGGTCCCAGGACCGCGTCCGCTCCTGCACGGCACCCCCCGAGGTGGCCACACTCCCACCGCACACAAGAGCACCTGATCCAGGTCAGGCCCCTCCCCACGGTGAGCGCCATGGCTGTGCCTGCTCAGAGCTCGTGTTCTCAGGAAGGATCAAATGGTACGTGGGTAACAGATGCCACGGTAATGGGGAGTAGAGATTCCTGCAGGGAAATACCTGGGGGGAGACAGGCTGGGGGTCGTGGGATGGCGGTTGGGGAACGGCCCCTCTGCAGAGCTGACATTTAGAAAGAGCTGATACCAGGAGAAAGCATTCTAGACACAGGAGCAGCACGTGCAAAGGTCCTGGGGTGGGTGTGGACATCAATGCCGAACAGAGTCAGGGGGACCACGGGCCTCTTAAAGGGCCTTGTGTAGCATCTTGTAGGGCAGCAGCGCCCGAAGTTTTTCCCGACTGTGCTGAAGGATCATAGTTACCCTCCATCGACTCTGCCCGGGCAGATGGAGCCTACGGATTTGTGCTGAAACTCAACTCTTCTAACCAACAGCCAGGTGGTCTTGCCCAGACCTCGTCCCAGTTCCTAGGGCCCGCACATCCTTCTCTTTCCCCTGCCTCCACGATGCTTCCCTGACCCGTTTTGCTTCATAAAATCGAAGTGAAAAATTAACGCTCTGAGCCCCCGCCTGCACGGAGCTCATCCCCAAGGGGGTCTGCGTGAGGAACCCGAAGTTGGGGGTGTGTCCTGTGTCCTTCTTTCCCTGTGGTCCCCGATCTCCCCGCTGCAGTGCTCTGTCATGGCCTTGACGAGACTTTTTTTTTTTTTATAAAGAGTCAGCTCCAACTACCTGGAACACTGAGGCTGGTTCCCTTTTGTGAACCTAGTTCTTTTTTTTTTTTTTTTAAGAAGATGTTGGGGGTAGGAGTTTTTAGTAATTTATTTATTTATTTTTGCTGTGTTGGGTCTTCGTTTCTGTGCATGGGCTTTCTCTAGTTGTGGCAAGCGGGGGTCACTCTCCATGGCTGTGCGCGGGTCTCTCACTATCGCGGCCTCTCTTGTCGCGGAGCACAGGCTGCAGACGTGCAGGCTCAGTAGCTGTGGCACACGGGCTTAGTTGCTCCACGACATGTGGGACCTTCCCGGACCAGGGCTCGAACCCGTGTCCCCTGCATTAGCAGGCAGATTCTCAACCACTGCGCCACCAGGGAAGCCGCTTGCGGAGACCTTTGAAGCCTCGCCTGGGACAGGCTGTTCATTTCCTGCCCTTCTCCCTGAAATAACTCAACCCTTTGCAACACCCAAAGCAATTGGGGCGGCTCGAGGATTAATCACCGCACAAATTTCTTCTTTGGAGTCAAGGTTAATTTTAAATTATCACAAGGCAGAAGAGGCTTTAATTACTGAGAAGCATGGGGGCCCCGCACCCCCGGGAGTGGCCACCACCTCCCGAGGAGACGCACGGGATTTCCAAGCAGGTTGGAATAAAATATGAAACTGAGCTATATTTGTAACAATGGGCAAATCAAACCCCGCGTTTAATTTTCACCGTGCATTTTTTTGGGGGTGGGGGGCATGGAAATCCAGTTCGGGGCATTCTCCTCCAGCTTCCAAATGAATGAGCGCCTCGGGGAAAATCTTCTACCTGCCTGACACCCCTGCAGAGTTTCCTAAGGAATTTGCTCACCTTGTGACAGTCACCGGTCGATCCCAGCTGGCGGGCAGGTGGCCCGGCTGGCAGGGCAGCAGGGGTGGGGGCAGGGTGCCTCACGGCCTGGATTCCGAAGCATCCCAGTGGTGCTGCTTCTGCGACCCCTTCCTTTCCTCTTTGTCTTCAACCCCGCGCCCGCCCGGAAATTACCGGAAAAGCTTCGACCACCACTCAGTAAACAAAAACGTTTTGGTGCAGGGGCACCAAGTGACAAGGCTGTGATTCACTGCATCTCGTTCTAAAGCCGGGTCTGGAGTGAATGCTAACCCTTCATTATGTAGGATGCATTGGGTTTTCTTTCCTTTTTTTTTTTTTTTACCCTTTCTGCCCTCTTTTCTTACTAAAATGACAGTCAGGCTGTGAAGCCTAATAATTGTCCGTGAGTGGGTCTGGCTGATTGTCCGTCTTGATTTTGCCTCTGAGGCAGGCTCCTTACTCCGCGGGGGTCAGGGGTCTCCTGCTAAATCATGCATACCCACAATCCCTTGTGAATTACGCGGCTGACAAGCCGGCGCTAATGATTAAACCAAGCTGCATTGAACTCCGGCACTAAATTGCTATTACTTGCGTGATGGATTACAGTCCTAATGAGCTGATTATTGCCGCAAGTGACCTTGTGGCTGAGAGAGCGCTTCAACAGGGCCAACATCTCTGACACGCCCGGTGTCACCGCGGCACAGACGTGTCCACGCGTGTGCACACGTGGGTGTGAGTACATGTGTGCATGCGTGCGGGCACCTGTGCTTTATCTCTTTTTTATCCTGGATTTGTTCCTCGGTTTTTCCACTGCTCATTGGAGCAGACACCCTAATGGGACCCGCCATCTGAGGTGTGCCCCTCACTAGGGAGTTTTAATAGACATGAAATTAAAATGTCCAATGACTAGTACGTGCACAGCGTAAACCGGGGGGTCCCGTGCGTGTCCTCCCACTCCACAGCAGGGTAAGAAAAAGGACCTGGGGAGGAATAGATGTTCTCCAGGAAGCCGCGCACACGTTCTCCAGGTGGGAAATGCATGTGGAACGGGCACCAGTTTGAAGCAAAGCCTTAAAACTTCCTCTGAAGTTAAACTCGCCTGCAAAAGCCCATAATGACCAACGGGCTCAGGGCATGGGCCCAAAGAGGGGAATGAGGTGATAGTGTGGACGGAAGCCCATCACCCTCAGCGAGGGACGGGTGGTCCCCACGAGGGCTTCGATGCAGTTCAGAGGAGGTGGGAGTTCGTGAAAAGCCACCCGGTGTCCCCAGGATCTGTGTTTCTGCCGAGCTCAGGGTGTGCCCCTGTCGACTTAAAAAAAATGCACAATGCAAGAGTCATGAGTTAAGTCTTATTTGGGGCAAAATGAGGAGTACAGCCTGGTGAGACAGCATTTCAGACAGCTCTGAGAAACCGCTCCAAAGAGGTAGGGGGGAAGGTCAGTATGTATGGGACTTTGGTGAAGGGGGAGTGCGTGCATTCAAGCACATATTTTGCAGAAGGTTTCTGCTAGTCTCGTGCAGCAGACGTCACCAGAAAGGATTTTAGTGCTTTTCTAGATACAAGGAGATGCAAGCATTGGGCTCATAAAATCATCTCCTGAAAATCTCTAACTATCTGAAGGCCTGTCCCGCCAGTTTTTGCCAGAGCACAGAGGGCCTCATTCCTGGTCTCCACCCTGAGCTCCTTTCCGGGGGTGTTGAAGCGGCTCTTGATTTAATCCTTGTAGAGGTAGACGGCAAGGGTCAATCTGTAGCTGACACCCTCCATGGGACGGCCAGGTCAGCCTGGCAGGGGGGGCGGCCCACGGGATGCCCCAGATCTCAGGAATTGTTGATCCAACCACGTGGCTGGCTGAGGGTGCATCCCAACCGAGAGAGACCTGGGGCCCTACCGAGGGGGAACAGGTGCTTCTGGGGACGGGGAGGCAATGACCATCTTCTGGTTCAAACAAGCCAACCACCAAGACAAGAACAGGTCTCCGTGGCATGTGGTGGTGACCACTGTGGGAGCTGCAGTTGCTGCACCATCTTGAACCAGCTTCTGCCACTTCCCCAAGTCGAGGCTCCGAGATCCCATTGAAAGGAGGGTGTCACAGGAGAAGCTGAGAGTCCAGGTTTCATTTGGGCCACCATTCTAGAATTCTCCACACGCTTCAGAGGACAGTTTCCTCTTCAGCAGGACACAGCTGTGTGCTTCCTGGGGCGGCCATGATAAAGTGCCATGAACCGGGAGGCCCAAATTATCCCATATCCTCCCCCATCCTGGAGACCAGGACTGAGGGCAAGGTGTCCCAAATTATCCCATATCCATCCCCCATCCCGGGGACCAGGACTGAGGGCAAGGTGTCCCAAATTATCCCATATCCATCCCCCATCCCGGGGACCAGGACTGAGGGCAAGGTGTCCCAAATTATCCCATATCCATCCCCATCCCGGGGACCAGGACTGAGGGCAAGGTGTCCCAGGGCCAAGGTCCCTCCAGAGGCTCCTGGGGAGGGTCCTTCTCACCTCTTCCAGCTTCTGGGGGCTCCAGGCGTCCCTGGGCTCATGGCCGCATCCCTCCCGTCTCTACCTCTGTCTTCCTGGGGCTTCTCCTCTGTGTCTGGGTCTCTCCTCTTCTGTCTCTTAGAAGGACCCTGGCATTGGATGTAGGGCCACCCTCATCCAGGAGGACCTCATCTCAGACCCTTCACTGCATCACATCTGCAAAGACCCTGTTTCCAAATAAGGTCCCATTCCCAGGTTCTTGGTCTTTTATGGGCTGAATTTTGCCCCCCACCTAAATTCACATGTTGAAGTCCTGGCCCCCTAGGCTCTCATAATGTGACTATTTGGAGACAGCAGTCTTTAAAGAGGTGATAAAGGTACAATGAGTCCTGATCCCATAGGACTGGTGTCCTTATAAGAAGAGGAAATCAGGGCACAGACACACACAGAGGGACGACCCTGTGAGGACACGGGGAGGAGACGGCCATCTACACGCCCAGGGGAGAGGCCTCGGGGGGAACTGGCCCTGCTGACACCTGGGATCTCAGATTCCAGCCTCCAGGACTGGGAGACATAAACGTCTGCTGCTTAAGATCAAAACGCATAATCCAACTCTATATTGTCTACAAGAGACTCACCTGAGATCCAAAGACAGAAATAGGTTGAAAGTGAAAGGATGGGAAAAGATATCCCTGCAAATCATAACCGAAAGAGAGCGGGGGTGGCTGTACTGACATCAGACAAAACAGACTTTTTCTTTAGAAGAGTTTTAGATTTACAGAAAAATTATATATATAATTGTGTGTAACTATATTTATAAGTACTCTATGATTTTATAATATTAGAATCATTCAAATTGTCATTTTGCAATTATTATATTATTTTAATCAATTTTATTTATATATTCTCTAGAACTATATAAGTACGTGTATAATTATTTAAATGTATACATATGATGTATAATTCTATAAATATATAAAGTTATATGACATAAACATATGAATGTATAATCATATAAATATATATTATAATTTATATAATTATACGACTATATAATCACATTACATAATTATATAATGTATAAATACATCATTATATTATGTAAACATACAATCTCATTTATACTATATGTAACTACATTATATAATATATAAATATAAAATAGATTAAATTATCTTATATGTAAATTATATGTATATAAAATTTCACACACACAGTATGTATGTAGAGCCTGACTCCCATTTGTATGGCAATGCACATATTTGAACACACAGAGAAAGGACATCTACCGAGCATCAATAACGGTTGTGACCACGGAATGAGATTATTGGCGATTTTTCCATTTACTTCCCTGTGCCTCTGGGCACTTTCTCGATGCCCCATGGTGACCGTAGGGTCATTAGCTGTTGTCTCCAAAGCACTTACAGAAGGAAGAGTCTGGGGATGGGGAACAGAGCTGGTGCAGGGTCAGGCGCCGGGCAGGCGGTGGGAAGGATATCTGAGGTGACACTGCCCTCTGAGTTGGGTGGCCCTGGCATCTGCTCCATGTCTAGGGAGTGAACGAAACCCCAGGATGCAGCCAGCATGGTCTGCACACCCCATCTGCACAGCTGACGTGATTCCATTTCCGGGGTGGCCCCTCCCTGCCCCTCCCTCCCCTTCAGGAGACGTGGAAGTCCCCTCCCAGGTCCCTGGGGTCTGGCCAAGCCTCCCTTTGGGTTCAGGGGTGCCTCATTCAGCCTTGCCTGGGCTTTGCTTGTCTTGTCCTACCTGGGGCAGCACCTGAGACCTCCCTCATGCCCACCTGGCTGCAGGGTCCCCGTGGGGGCTGATAACTCTGCTGTAAGGGGGACTGGACCCCACTGCTCTACCTGCAAAAAGTCCAGGTAAGGGGAAGGACCCACGGTCAACCTCATGCATCCCTGTCTGCAACCTCAGCATCCAACTCCCCACCTGCCAAGCCACCCCCATGACCAGGGACGGCCCCTGTTCCTACATCCATCAGAATCAAATATCAAAAACTGGCCAAGTCTCAGTTCTGTCATCTGTAAAACAGTGAAAATCACTATTAATTGTGAGAGTAAAATGCACGAAGGTACACAGCAATGCCATGCAATCTGGAAAGACCTTGACAAATATAAGCGATTATCTCATGCTTTTTTTTTTTTACAAAACAGAGAAATGGCATTTTTTGAGACTGTTTCTCCTACAGAGGAAGCATTTTGTCCAGAACATTTTAACCCTGCTCTGAAATAGGTTCTGTCAGCTGGAGCCTGCTTGGGGCCTGGGCCGCCCCATGGTGGGGGTGTAGGGGTCAGTGGAGGTCTCCAGTGAGCATTCTGAGGTGTGGTCCCTGGAGACGGTGAATTGCCATCCAGGTAAGGGCTGATGTCACTCACCCAGACGGACCCCCAGCAAAGACATTCAGGAGGTCTCAGGAGAGGGTCCCCCGGTCCAGCCTCGATGGACGGCAGCCCCCAGAAGAAAGCACTCCTGTCCTCATCTTGATTTTGGCTTCCGGTCTGCAGACCTGTGTGAGGAGAAACTTCTGCTGCTCTAAAGTCACCCAGCCTGTGGCCATTTGTCACGGCCACCTCCGGAGGCCAATACAGAGCTCACGACTACCTTATTTCCTCCCACTTCCTGCGTGAACCTGCACTCCTCACCTGTCCAGCACATCTGGCCTCCCGAAACCATGTCCCTTCCCCACCCACCTGCAGGTGTTTCCTTCAAGGTCCAGAACCAGTCTCACTGTCGTGGACTGAATATGTGTGTGCCTCCAAATTCACATGTGGAAGCCCTGACCTGCAGTGGGATGATATGAGGAGGTGGGGCCTTTGGGGGGTGATTAGGGTTAAAGGAGGGTGGGATTTTCAACTTTCATGGTGGGATTAGTGCCCCTAGACACCAGAGCTCTCTCTCTCTCTCTCTGTCTCTCCGCCCTCCCCCACCCGATGTGAGACGGGGAACCCCAAACTTTCACCTCCGGCAACAGGACAAATGAGACACTGCAGACAGGCAAGAGCGTCCTCTCCCAAACTTTCACGGTGCCGACTGCAGCTGCGCTATGTAACTTGGGGGCTGGTGCGTTGCTTTGCTGAATCCCATTTAAGCCTTGAAGCCATATGCCAGCTCCAGGCCTCCTTGGAAAGCACGACACGCGTGGCGTAGATTTCCACGGGAGCGTAAACCCACAGGCCCCGGGCGCGGGCGGGGAGAGCCAGAACAGGAGTTGCGCGTCGGCTTTGCTCTGTAATTTAAGAAAGAAGAGGAAGAAGCCAAACGGAATCTGTGTGATTCTGCTGGTGACACCACAGGCGAGCTCTTTGGAAAAGCAAACCCGGAGTTTCAGTTCACAGATGCTCCGTGGAGACCCTCTCTCTCCGAGGAAGCTGGTCTCTCTGGGAACACGGAAGGTCCGGATTCAGCACATTGCTGTCCCGTTCAGCGGAAAAGCAAATGTCCCTTGATAAGGTGCCTTTAGGAACGTAATTCCATTTCACGGTGGCTGGGAAAAGCTGAAGGAATCTGTAGGCTCCCCGCTCCCGCCACGCGGCTGGAGACCACATTCTTGGACACACGCCCCTTGTCATCCCTGGATAAACAGCCTCTGACACATTTTCAATATGATTACATTAGAACAAGTGGGTCGTGATTGATAACCTAATATCCAGGCCACGCAAGCCATCCATCACGGGAAGTATATTAATTATTCGATGTAGCTCTCTAATGCAAGAATCAATGTTGGAAATGAAGAAAAGGAACTCCAAACTCCCGGCGGACCCCAATGACACAATACACAAGGAATACTAAATAATCACTCTGTAATCAGTGGCTTAATAAAATCCATTCATTTCACTGTCAAAGGCATAGCACCGCTTCATTTTACAAAAGGATAATTGAATATATTTGTAAGGTTTTTTTTTGAACACAATTACATGAGTGTTTTAAAGCGGTCCTTAAGTCTGAAACATACAACCGATATTTACATGTTAGCAGTTGGGATGTACTGTTAAGGGTGGATGTGATAGGGACCCTCATAGATTAAGGGGAGATGTAATAGGGACCCTAATACAGGGAATCGGACACAAGGTGGTGAGTTCTTGAAGGGAGAACAGGACCTGGGTGGGTTCCAGCTCAGAGACCCATGAACTCCTGTGAACTCAAGAACCCGGCGGGGCCTGACCCTGCCGGGAACACGGTTCAGACCCTCACTCTTGGTTTGAATAGCCTGCCTTTGCTGGTAGGACTGGATGGATGTAGCTCCCACGGGAACCTCACCACATACAAAGTTAGGTTACAAAGTTTCACATTTTGCTGTTCACTGTAATTCTTTTTCTTTTAATTTAAGGCAGCGGAAATGTGGAGAAAGAGAGTGCCTTCCACGGGTATTTCTGATGCGTCCTTTGTACTGCCATATTCGAAGGGGGCCAGTTCCAAACTCCAGGGGGGGGAGTTGGAGGCCTTAGGCCCCAGGCAGGCGGCAAAGGAAATGCGTGTGTGGGCGGGACTGACGTTGATGGTAAACATGCACTTAGCATCTGCCGGGCGACCTTTTAGGAAAGAAGTGTTCTTTAACTTTGTCGAGATGATGCCTCCAAGTTTGATCCTGGGAGAAACTCCACACTTTAGAAATCTGAAGAACCAAATGCATTTTCCACATCCCGTTCAGTTACACCTGGGAATCAATATAAGACCATGAATACATAAGATACTTGGCCAAGTGCCCAAGCTTTTGGGACACAGGCTGTGGTTCTGGGTTCAAGGGAGTTATCACAGGGCTCTGAGGAGTCCTGGTAGCAGGAAGTCTGGAGTTGTTGCTACCTGAATGGTTGATTCAGCGCCTCAGTGGAATCGTTAAGGAAGAGGTTCTCACCTCAGCTTGGTGGCATTTGTGTTTGGGTGCCCCCCCCCCCTTGTGACACAAAGTGGCTGCCACTGTTCCGGACATCATATTCTTCTACCATAGCACCAATGGCAGGAAGAGAACGTCCCTGCTCTCACATCTACCCACTTCAGTTAGGAAAACCCTTCCCAGAATCTGGCTCAGGCATCCCTGCTAAATCCACCAGCTGGAAATATAGCTGCCAGGGAGCTGAGAAGGGGAGGGTGGGCGCCTGGTGTTTTCTGTTATGAGAGGTGGGTGAGCCAGGAAGGCTTTGGACAGGTGGACAGGGTACCCTCCTGAGGGCATTTCTCTTCCCCAGGAGACGATGCACCTAGAGGTTGGGAAGACTCCAGAGGAGGGTCCTTCCTGCCTCTTACTGCTTCTGGGGGCTCCAGGTGTCCCTGGGCTCGTGGCTGCAACCCTCCCGTTTCTGCCTCCATCTTCATGAGGCTTCTCCTCTGTGTCTGTGTCTCTGGTCTTCTGTCTCTTAGAAGGACCCTGTCATTGGATGTAGGGACACCCTCATCCAGGAGGACCTCATCTCAGACCCTTCACTGTATTACATCTGCAAAGGCCCTCTTTCCAAATAAGGTCCCTTTGCCAGGTGGACATGAATTTGGGGCTGGCAGGGGGTGAGGGGGATACTCATCAACCAACACAGACTCCCTGGACCTCGCCGTGAAGGGCAGGGCTGGAAGGGAAAGCGTGGGGCGGAGTCTCCCTGTTTCCGTGCAGGGGTTGTCCTAGCAGATGTTATCCACGAGCTGCAGGGGCACACTGGTCATTGCCCTCTTTCTCTCCAGGTCCAGACAAGACTTAAATTCTCAGAGACCAGGCGGGCGTCGAGAGAGGCAGGTAACAGCCCCTGAACAGGGGTTGCAGGTGAAGGTGCTCGGGAAGGTCTGAAGCCACATCCGAATCGGTAAACCTCACTTTGGTCTGGGATGATGACATGATCTCAGCCCAAAAGCACAACGGACTTTCTCTGTCCCCAGATGCAAGTGTTCCTCTAAATTGTGTCAGCTGCCACCCTTCCCAGCAGAACAGGACAGACCAGCGGTCAGAGCACCTGCAGGCAGCTTAGGTGGTGCCGGGTGAGCTGGGTGAAGGTCGGAGGGCCCGTCTTCGCCCTCAGCTCTGTCCTGGCCTGAGAGACCAAGGGAGACAGGAAGTGTGGACACTCCTCCCAGGCACATGGGGATGCAGGACCCTCACTCCACATCCTCTCTGGTGCTGTGGACTCCTAAGGCTGCATTATGAATTATGCATTTCCCTGTCTCTTGTCTGTCCCCTGAATACGAATCCCATGAAACAGGGGCTGGTCTGACCCACTCATGGCCGACTCCCAGCCGCTGAGACCCCAGCTGGTACCTAATAGATACAAGGGAATTCCCTGTCTCTCCTTTTCATGGCTGAGTACTATTCCACTGTATAGCTGGACCTCACCGAGTCCATCATTCACCTGTCGGTGGACATTTGGGCTCTATCCACCTTGGGTCTCTCCCCTGAGACTCCCCGACCTTCTGGGTGCGAGGCGTGTTTCCCCACCAGAGAAGGGAGCTGTTCACAGCATCCCTAAAAGTACAAAATGAGTGATGAGATTTTAAGAGTTTTTTTTTTTTTTCTGCAACCCTGTGTTGGGAAGACCCGTGAAAGCAAAGGGAACAAACCAAAGCAAGGCAGTCTTTCCTTCCTGGGCTGCCTGCTCACTAACGGCCAAGCGGCGTTTATTTAGCTGCCTTTCACCCACACATCTGGCAAATATTCGAGGGCACTTCTAATGCACAAGGCTGACGGCTGGAGGTTGAAGGAAGTGGTCCTGCCTTCCGAGATGCACCCTGCAGGGTTTCGGTAGATGAAGCCTTGTTAACAGGATGGGCCTGCCTGAATGTGATGCAGGACCCTCTCCAGGGGACAGCTCCCTGAGTGCCCTCATTTTCCAAAGTCCTGGGGTTCAGACGAGGGGGACCCCTTTCTGAGCGATGCTGGAAAGAACTCATGGAAAAGGTTAGCATTCGAGTTGGGTGTCAGACATATCTGATTTTTGTAGGGTTTAGGCTTGAAAACAACCTTATTAGCTTCATCCTGTGCCTCCGGGGAAGCGGGGGCTGCCTCGGAGCTGCGGTGTGTTCGAATAATCCGAAGCAAAGGAGGCTCAGCGGCACCGAGGCTGCAACACCGGCAAAACCATCTTTGTTCTTGTTTCCGCTTTCCTCCCCATTAATAAACAGGAAACCACCAACATAGCTCATAAGGGGGTCTCCAGAGGAACCACCGAAATCCCCAAACCAGGAGACACACAACCCTTGATCCTCAGTAATGTGGGAGCCGGCCACCCCCAAGCAGAGGTCGGACAAATGGGTCGACCAGCTCTCTCCACGCCCAGAGCTCACACCTGGGTCCTGACCTCCCCTGTTTTACCCTCAAAAGTGTCCCAATCTGGGTCAGAAAACATGACACCATCCAGCCAGTGGTTTAGCTCTCCATGCTTGGGAAAAAATAAAACAAAACAAAAAACAAAAAACAATCTCTCAAAACACCCTGTTTCTAATAATCAGTAATGGATGCATTTCAACATGCCATTGGGGAAAGCGTGTTTAAGACAAGTTACGACAAAACTGTCAAATCCTTCTCAGAAAGACCCCCGGATACAGAGGCAGGGGACGCAGCATATATATGCGGGCCAAGAAAGGCTTGTTTTTGTCTTCATGTTAGGCAAAGTTTAAAATAATAATAATAGTAATAATAATAATAGAAAAGGACACTTTATAATGCCAAGTGTGCTTGGGGTTTTTGTTTGTTTGTTTGTTTTCAATTCACTGCTGATGTCAGTTGATTACATCGTGGTTCAGGAGGTCAGGGCAGCTGCCACCCAATTATCTATTCACTGATTAACCCGAAACACAACAGGTGTCCACTAGGTATGAGAATAGCTTAGGAAAAACATGTCCAGTCATTTAAAAATTGTAAATCTATGCAGTATGAATACAAACCAGACATTCACTGCTCAGGGGCAAGGCTGGTTTTGTTTCAGGCACCGGTTTCAAGAAAGAAGGGCAAGAAATAGGTCTCTCATTATATTTCTTTAGCAGACTGTTATCCTGAGAAACCGTCGCTTAAAGGTGCCAGCGTGGGCTGCTGCAAATTAATGACAGTTGCCTTCCCCAAACGCAAACCTGTTTCACGGAGGGGAATTGCTGACACAATTCCCCGCGTGCGGGAAGCGGCATTGTTTGGAAGGAGAGGGGCTGAAATCCAGAAACCAATGTGCTCACTACCTCAAGTCCCATCAACGGCATCGAAAAATTATCCGCCCAACCTTTCAGGAACGTCTCTTCCGTGTTAATGCTGAGCTTTTCTTTTTTTCAGCTTTTTTCTTTTCCTTAAAATCTTACAGACTCTCTGAGCTCTCCGTAAGCGCTGGGTTTGAGCGTGGGAAGACATCTTGGCCAGATGTGGCATATTTTACTTTCTCTTAAAAATCTAACCGCAGAGATGAACGTATTTGCAAAGCAGAAATAGAGTCACAGTAGAGAAAAAATTTATAGTTATCGGGGGGGAAGTGGGGGGGTGGCATGAACTGGGAGATTGGGATGGACATCTATACACTACTATGGATAAACCAGATAACGAATGAAAACCCACTGTATCGCACAGAGAATTCTACTCAGTGCTCTGTGTTGACCTACATGGGAAGGAAATCCAAAAAAGAGGGGACATTTGTATACATATGACTGATTCACTTTGTTGTACAGCAAGAAACTAACACAACATTTTAAAGCAACTATACTCCAATAAAAATTAATAAAAAATAAATCTAACCTTTCTAGGGACTTCCCTGGCGGTCCAGTGGTTAGGACTCAGTGCTTCCACTGCAGGGGACGACGCGTACATCAAGGAAAACAAAGAACCTAGGATACTAGGTGCCAATTTAACGAGTTTCCTCATTCCTTGGACAGTAAATGTTTACAGACTCTCCCCCGGGTGGAACAAGGGCACCCTCTGGAGGCTGGTGGTACAATGGGGGACAGATGTACAATGTATTTAGTATCTCTGTGCCCTTCTGGAATATTCAACTACCCCAGAGTCCATTTCCTTTTTTTTTCTTTTTTAAAATTTTTACTGGAGTAGAGTTGCTTTACACTGTTGTGTTAGTTTCTGTTGTACAGCAAAGTGAACCCATTATACATGTACGTATATCCCCTCTTTTTTTAGATTCTTTCCCATATAGGTGATTACAGAGTATTGAGTAGAGCTCCCTGTGCTCTACAGAAGGTCCTTATTAGTTATCTAGTTTATATACAGTACTGTGTATGTCAATCCCAATCTCCCAATTGATCCCTCCCCCGCTTACCCCCTGGTAACCATAAGTTTGTTTTCTACGTCTGTGAATCTACTTTTGTTTTATAAGTAAGTTCATTTGTACCATTTTCTTTAGATTCCTCGCCCCAGCTGGAAAGTTAGTGAACAGCAGCTGCTGAAACTAAAGCTATTCGTTCCATCCCACTTCTCCCGCCAACATGGAAAACGCCTCTCTGACTTCCTTTGCCTGCCTGTGGACCAAGTAAAATTCCAAAACTTGTCACAGTCCGGGGATGCTTTCTGGCTAAACTCCCTCCTTGACCGAATCCTGGTGTCCCAACCCCACTCAGAGAACTCGGTCCCACCTGTGACATCACATCCACCTATGGGCTTAGGTGTTCTCGTCCCGGCAGGGAGCCACACGTGAAGTCTCAGCCTCGGATGACCCATGGCCGGGTTCCCGGGGGAAGCATCCCTGGGACCACAGGTGGATCCTCAGGACCCTTTCCAAGCATCTTATAACAGCGCCTTGGTTTCTGCTCCTTTAGGTGGCCAGGTGGTGTGGACAGGTGAGCCAGCCTTGAAGGTTTCCTTTACATGAAACGTAAACCGGGACTTCCCTGATGGTCCAGTGGTTAAGACTTCACCTTGCAGGGCAGGGGGTGAGGGTTCGATCCCTGGTTGGGGAGCTGAAATCCCACATGCCTCGCAGCCAAAAAACCGAAACATGAAACAAAAGCAATGTTGCAACGAATTCAAAAAAGGCTATAAAAATGGTCCACATCAAAAAATTTTTTTAAGAAATGGAAAGAAACATAAACCAACAAAACGAATGAGGCTGTCCTGGTCCCCGAGGGGCCTGACTTGGGCCAGCTCTCATTGAATGCCACAGGGAGGCCTCCTTCCGGCTGAGAACCAGTTCATCTGTAATTGTGGTAACATGGAAATTGTTCATGAAATTCATAACATCAACTTGGTCATTTTAACCGAAGTGAACGGTTCAGTTCAGTGGGGCTTGGTTTAGCGTAGTCACGATGCTGTGCAACCATCACTTCTCTCTGGTTCCACAACCTTCTCATCCCCCCGAGGAGACCCCGTCCCCATGAGCAGTCACTTCCCATCCCCCTCCCCCAGCCCCTGACACCATGAACCCACTTTCTGTCTTTATGGATTTGCGTGTTCTGGACGTTTCCTATCAATGGAATCACACACTGTATGTCCTGTGTCTGCTTCTCTCACTGGGCATCGTGTTCAAGGTCCATCCACACTGTAGCCGGTGTCAGAGCTTCGCCCCTTTTCACGGCTGAGTCATATTCCACTGTGTGCATGGACCCCGTGCTGTGTATCCGTCCTTTCATTCATTGACAGATATTTGGTTTGCTTCCCCCTTCTGACTGTTGTGAATAGCACTGCCATGAACACGGGTGTAGAAACTATTGTTTGGGCTCCTTTTTCAATTCTTTTGGATCCATAGATATGCACACCCAGGGGTGGGATTACTGGGTCTTACGGAAATGCTATGCTTAACTCTTTGACAAACCCCTGGGCTCCATTTGACGGCTCGGGCCAGGGTCTAACAGTCTCCCGTAGAGACTGTTGTGTGGCCAGGGCAGAAAGGAGGAGTGGGGAGCAGGTCCCAGGAGGGAAACCCCTGACCCCGTGCACACACACACACACACAGCGAGAGGGGGCAGCAGGCGTGCCCCAAATTTCCTAACAAGATTTTCAGCAAACAAGGAAGCCCAGCAGCTCTTTCCAGCTCCCACCAACACACACGTATTCATTTCACAAAATTCATCCTGGAGGTAAATTCCCAAGGCCCGGGGGGTCGGGGGGGCTGGCTCTCTCTGCCAGATTTCACAGAGAGCAAAAATTATGAGGACCAGCGCTGTATGCTCCGTCTTGAATTTCTGGCCAAGGAAATGGGGCCTGGACCACCCACAGAGGAGGCCGCCAGGTTCCAAAGCATCCCCTCCAGCTTTGCTCAGACACGCCCCCCCGCGGCTTTCCCACGGCCCCCTGCCCGTGGCGTGGCTTGTTTCTCATGGCCTGACTGTCCATCCAGACTCAGCACTCCCACCCCCGGTGGCAGCATCAAGACCCCAGGACCCTCCTCCACTGACAGTGAAGGTGGAGAAGAAAACCCGCCCTGTGACTTCCCGGGCCATGGCAGCCAGAAACGGATCGTGGCAAGTCCACCCGCAGGTCCGAGGCCTGCGGACTATTTGCTCTGCAAACCCTCCTTCACTCACCAAAATGAAAACATTTGGTGCGACAGGATGGCGTGCATCTAATTTTTAGTCCTGGGTTCAAATAACTACATAATAATAATTAATATTATTAGTAAATAACGCAGTGGGGGACAGGGTCATTGGCCTTAGAATTTGGAGTGGAACAGCTCTCAGTTTCCCTGCCATGTACACATGCGCACATTTTCTCTCCACACACACATATTTCCCCACCAAACACACACACACGTTTAACACACACACACATTTCCCTGCCATACACACACACACACACACGCACACACACACAGAGTCTGTGGTATTTCTGTCAATCTCATGGAGCTCCAATGAGACTGTGAGAAATGTGAAAACTTACGTGATCGTACCTGACAGTTCTTGGCAGCTGGGCAGCTGAGCCCTGGAAAGGATCTCTCTCTCCCGATCCAAGATTGAATTTGGACTGAAACACAGGGCTCATTTAAGCAGCAATTAAAGGGCCTTATAGACTGGAGGAGAATGAAATGATTAATGCAAAGAGTCTTGTTTAATGGGGATATTAAGTAAACTGCTGGTTAAAATGCCCATATATCATCCGCGGGCCCCTAATTGGCTTCCTGTTCCGCCGGCATGTGGCATTTTCAGGAGGAATTACGTTCCTTTAGTATGACCGTGGCAAACGCAATAAATCAACCCCGTGGATTTTAGCTAATTTTGATGGAGCCTAAATTGAAGCCATAGCATATGAGAGGGCTTGCAATTAAAGTTCATTACAACTTCCAAGATGCAGAAAGCAGGATGCCGAGAAGGTACCCCAACCCCTGGACGGCCGTCCGAGGAAGGCGAGGTGCTGAGCGCCAGGCCCGTGTGCTGCCCCCAAACCCTCCTTCCACAAGGGCTGCTCCCACCTCCGGGACCCTCAGGACCAAGTGCAGCCTCATCCCACCATGGGTTCAGCACATGCCAGCCTTCACTCTGTCGTAACCCAGGGGTGCCCTGTGTTCACTAGCACAGAGAAAATTGCAGCTGAAGAATGAAAAGGGAAAGTTTTCTATACAGTTACAAGCTGAACTGTGCCCCCCAAATCCACTTGTGGTGGTACTGACCCCCAGGACCTCAGGATGGTGCTGTATTTGGAGATAGGGTCTCTAAAGAGGGAATGAAGGTAAAAAGACGTCACTAGGGTGGGTCTTGATCCCATAGGACTGGTGTCCTTATAAGAGGAGGAGATCAGGACACAGACACGCACAGAGGGACAACCCTTTGAGGACACAGGGAGGAGACGGCCATCTACAGGCCCTGGAGAGAGGTCTCAAGAGGAACCAGCCCTGCTGACACCTGGATCTCAGATTCCAGCCCCCACGACTGGGAGACAATAGATGTCTGATATTTAAGGCACCCGTCTGCGCTACTTGTTACAGCAGCTCTAGCTGACTAATACACATACCTGAAGGTTTTAACTTTCCTTAAGACTTTCAGACTCTTTAGAAATCCTGATGTACATTCAAAATAGACATTTTTGTCTAGATATTAGCAATGCTCTACTCCTAGATATTAGTGCTCTACTTCTCAGACCTTTCTGTCATAGAGAAGGGCCATTCTCCGTTTCCTCTGAGCTGATGAGTTTTCTTTCTCATCCCCTGAAGGAAGGTCCTTTCTGACGCTGAGTCTACAATTCAAAGTCAAGGTCAAGGGCGAAGGCTGTGACACAAAAGGAAAATCAGAAAAAAAGGGCCAGGAGAGCATCAGTGGAATCCTTTTCTTCTGGGGGGAGTCTCTGCAAGGGGCCTCCCATGATGATTTCTTGGGCAAGTATTAGGTAATTCTGGAAATTGTGTGAATACATATAGCTATCACAGTAGGCATTCCCATAGTCCTTAAAAGTCCTACGGAATATGGGGCTCCTGCCGGGAGTCGGCATTGAGCCAGAGTCAGGGTGACACCTGAGGGTCCAGGTATCCACCTGCTTCGGGGAACTGACAACACAGATGTCAAGCAGGTTAAAACCAGTAATGACTGAGTCGTCACCCAGCGTCACAGCGATTCCTCCGTAAACACGTCGACCTGCTTTATCTTCCACCTCGAACCAGAGAGAAATCAACATCTCTAAGCAAAAGAGCATTCTGACTTCTTCCGTGAGTGGATCCGGCAGTAGCAGGCGGGAGACCCACTAGGTGGGATCCTGAGAGCCATCGTGGAGATACCGAGTGTCCAAAATACACCGGCTAGGAGCAAGACGGCAGCTTTGAGAGGCAAGAGGACTGAGCCGGGAAGGGTCCAGAGCCTGCGGTAGGACCTCAGAGGCAGGCAGAGCAGTTTGACTTCATGCTGGAGTCAAAGGGAGCCAGTGAAGGTTCTTGAGCTGGTGAGGACAGCCACCGAGAAAGGCTCTGTAATATGCAACACAGGACCTGCATCTGTGGAAGGCAGGGAAAGATTCAGTCATCTGTTTATTCAACAAATGCCCATTGGAAGCTAAACACAGAGTCATCCTTCCAGGGGCAGGGGGGACACAGAACAAAGCAATAGGGATTTGGGGGTCATGCAGAGATGACTCTAAACGGGAAAATAAAGCTTGCTCAGAGAGAGAAGAGAGACGGCAGGGGTCAGTGCTTTGTTGTCGTAAAGAGGGTGCTCAGAGGGTGCTTTCTGAGGGGGTGGGTTTGGAACCCAGACCTGAAAGCAGGAGGATGTGGGAAGTGTGCTCAAAGCAGCCAGAACCACCAGTGAAAAGGCCCCAGGGTAGCAAATGCCATCCCAGAGCAGGGAGAGCCAGGAGCATGGAAGGGCCAGGAGGCGAGGCTCGGAGAAGCCACCGGACGGCAGAGCCTGCAGGGTGACGTAGGTCATCTTAGACTGGACGGCTGGGCGAGGGCAGCCTGCGAGCACTGATGGGAGCAGGGAGTCTGTAGGGGAAGCCAAAGCTGTCATTGGGGGACCAGGCTTTGCTCGAGGCACCATCTCTAGTATGCATGCACGGCTCCGGCCACAAAGACTCTTTTCTCAATTGTCTTCAAAATGCACATTATATGGTTGGGAGGAAATGAATGGTATGGCTGGGTGGGCGTGTGGGGCATCGCCGGAGATTATGAGTGGCATAAGCCATGTTCTCCTGGATTTGTGGGTTTGGGTTTTCCCCAGAACGCCTCTGTGCTCCGCACACAGGGAGGCCTGTGTGGATCTGTGGATCTGAGGCCAGGGGCTCTCCCTTTGCGGGCAGAGGGGGGTGGCTAGGCTCTCCGAAGACCCGATTCATCAAGAAAATAGACAAGGATTCAAACCGGGCTTGTTTCAGGAACCTTCCCAGCCACAGCGCCTGGCTCTGTTTCAGCAGCGTGGTGGAGGCCAGGGCAGGGGGCGGGCAGAGCCCTGCCGGTTACACCGGAGACACATCAGAGGGAAAGCGTAAAGCCAAGCGGCTTCTGGGCGGTATGTCTGCTCTGGCAGGATCACCCGCCAGGGTGTGAGCAAGGGAGAGAAGTAGCGCCTTCTCCTCACTTCCCCGGGGAAGGGGTGACTGGCCACCCCCTGCACACTCCAGGCAGAGAGCACAAGTGCACACGCTCCTGCACACGGCACACTGACGAACGCACATGTCACACACTCATGCACACACCAACACACACACACCTGTGCACACAACATAGATTTGCACACACAAGTCATGCATGCATGAGCACAGGTGTATACACTCACGCACACCACACGCAGTCACACGTGCATGCACATGGCATGCACACAACCAAGCAATACACACACACTGGCCTCCAAGTGCAAACACACGCATGTACAAACACGTGTGCACATTCTACCCGTGCAGTCACCCGCAGACACACACGCACACATATGCACACACTTATAACGGTTACATCCTCCCGGGACCCCACCCAGCTGTGTCTCTGCCTCACCAACTTGCCGCCCCTCACACCAGCAGGCTTTGACCCCCCTTCATGTCGACTGTGGCACCCCCTTCACACCCGGCCCCAGAGCCCCGAAGGGGACCCTCTCCCTCCAAGGGCAGCCATGGAGCTGCTCCCCACCAGGGGACTGAACGTCCATCCTGCCCGTAGGGCAAACACTGAGCTGCACAGCCAGGGGGAGAACTGGGTCGAAATCATAATAACACAGCATACTCGACTTTTGCTGTACAGATATCTCTGAGGCTTCTGTCCATTTTTTCGACCCACAGTAGACCCACACATAGACAAGTGGAGCAAACAGTACATGTTTCCTCCCACAGGGAAGGACCTTGTGGACACTGGAGAAACCACAACAGAGAACGATTTCCACACCTGACCTGTGGTGCATCAGCCTGGCCTGAAGGACCCCATCATCCCTTCCCGGATCCAGAACCCTGCCCGGCGCTTGGGAAAGGAGAATGAGTGACACCGCCAATGTGCTACACGAGCTGAGCATATATGACGGGCCAGCCCAGGCTAGCCCTTCATGTCCTTTACTTTGTTTAATCACCCAGAAACACCTTGAGGCAGGGTTACTCCTATCAGTTTATTTTTGGTTGGGGAGACCAAGGCACAGAGAGGTTGAGGAACTTGCTGGAGAATGCACAGCTTTAGGCAGAGGCTCCATGAGAGATCTTTGGGGACACTACTCTGTCCACCACATGGCGGTCGGGACATGGACGTCTCTGGGGACGTCATTCTGTCCACCACATGGTGTATTTATCTGATATATAATTTTTTAATCTATCAGAATGTATCTAACACTGCAGTCTTTTTTGCCAGCCAGATGTTCATTCATTAGGCAGGTGTATTTTGAGCACCTATTATGTGACTTCAGAAATTGTAGGCACTGAAAATACCAAGATTGAGGGTCCCTGAAGGCAGAGTCCCAGTCTGACACAGGAGGAGACCTCTGTGTGAAATCCAACAGGAAGTGCTCTGTTTGGAGCATGGGGCAGAGCTTCGTGAAGGATTGGGCTTCCGAACTGGGTGTCGAGGGGTGCGTAGGAGTTCACCAGATGGACAAATAAGGGGAGATACCCCAGGCAAAGGAAACCATCGGTAAAGGAATCTGGCAGTGTTCAAACATGGTAGTCTCCAGACCTTTAAGCCTCCTTGGAGCACAGATTAGGCATCTGCGGTGGAAGGAAGCCTAAAACAGGCCCTGAGATTCCCACTCTGTGGTTATAACTCCTCCATAATCCCGCCTTCTCTCCTTGAGTGCGGGTGGAACTAGTGGTGCTGCTGGATGTCACTCCCTGGATTGGGTTATATTCTACTGCAAAGTTAATGGGACATGACCTTATGTGACCCCGTCTTGGCACCTGGAGAAAGGCTCCTCTCCTGGCTCAGGAAGTCAGCTGCCACACGGTGAGAGGGCCCTGCTGTGGCATCCCTAGGCACTGAGAGAGGCCCCTGGCCCACAGCCAATAAGTAAACAGGACCGAGGTCCTAAAGTCACAAGGAACTGAATTTTCCCAACAACCCGAATGAGCCTGGCAAAGGACTCAGGGCTTCCGATGAGAAAGGCAGCCAACTGACCTTGAATTTGTGTAGAATTAAAACACATGACACGATACAAGAGAAAATGAGAGAAGACAAAGAGTTCAGATGTTCAATGTCATTGCATTGTGGTAAAAAGTAGTCACCTACATGAGACTTGAAGTCACTCGTGCATGTGGCAACGTCTAGGGCAACTCCAAAATGTAGAAAAAGAAGAGTGAACTGACAAACACGTAGATGTGGGAGATGGTACAAGAAAAATACAAAATCAAGACAAAAGAAGGAAAATAGAAGAAGGGTAAAAATAGAACAGGTAAGCAAAGAAAACCAGAGTAAGAAAATAGATTTAAAGCCAAGCAGACTGATAATTCCATGAAATGTAAATGCACTAAGTTCCTCAAGTACAGAGATTATGCAACTAGATGTCTAAAACATACTCTGCTAACAAGAGATATACCTTTAGTATAAGACACAGAAGGACTGAGGGTTAAAAGAAGAAAAAAGATACCTGTCAAGCAAGACTAACCAAAAACAGATGGGTCTAGCTATACAGTTGTTGGGCAAAATAGACTTTAAGAGGCGTCCCTGGAGATAAAGAAGGACATTTCATAGTGATATAAAGGTCAGTCCACCAGGAAAATACAACAATTCTAAATGTCTGTGCTCAGAATGACAAATCTTCAAAATATAGAAAGCAAAAATTGACTGGAAGGAAAAGGAGAAATAGAGAAGTCCATAATAATAATGGGGGTTTTAACACACCTCTCGCACTGATAGAAAAAAATGATTGCAAATTCAGCAAGTTCCAATTCAAACACAAGTTTGAACAGGACAATGAACACACTTGCCCTAAATAACATAGCAGAACACTTCCACCATCAAGTGCAGGATGCGCATTTGTTCCAAGCGGATCATATTCCAAAAGTGATCGCATTCTGGGTCGCAAAGCAAGACTCACCAAATAACAAAGGACTGGAATCATACAGAGTATGGTCTCTGACCACAGTAGAAGGAAGCTAGAAATCAAATTTTTAATGACGTTTAGACAACTGCCCAAATGTTTTGGAAATTAATTGATATACTTCTAAAGAACTCATGAGTCAAAAAAGAGATCACAGTGATAATCAGAAAATAATTTGAACAGAATGGTAGTGATAACACCATGTATCAAAATGTCTGGTTCACAGCTAAAGCTGGGTTTGGTGGGAAATTTCTGGCCTTAAATTTATATTTTAGAAAGGAAGAGAAGCTGAAAACCCATGTCTAAGACCTCATCTTAACAGGCTGGAAAAAAGAAAAACAAAACTGAAAGGAAGCAGAAGAAAGGTAACAATAAATAAATAGCAGAAATTAATGAAATAAAAAATAAGAATTTGATAGAACCAACAAAGCCAAAAGCTGGTTATATGAAAAGACTAATAAAATTGATAAAACCCGGGCAAGACTAATTTTTAAAAAAAGAGAAGGCACAAACCAACAGAATCAGGAATTTTTTAAAGGGAGGAAGCATGGCTATAAATATGGAAAATAACCTTATGCTACTGAATTTGAAAATATAGAGTGGAAAAATTGCAAGAAAAACACATCTCAAGACTGACACAAGAAATAGAAATTTTGATTAGTTCTATATCTATTATGGAAGTTGAATCCATGTCTTTAAAATCTTCCCACAAAAAATCCTCAAACCCCAGAGAATTCTGCCAAACGTTTAAGGATCTTAAGCAAACTCTTCCAGAAAATAGAAAAAAAAAACCACCCGGAAAACCAAAAAAAAAAAAAAAAAAAGGAAGACTCCTCAGCTCGTCTGGGGAGAACAGCATTACCTTGGTACCAGAATCTTTCAAAACCATCATATGGTCACAAGGCAACACCTTGAAGCCAGACACCAACAGCACAGGGAGGGCAGAAACCTAGGAGGTGGGGTCCCCAGTTGCCTCGCTGAGCAGCATGCAAAGCCAGCAGCCACTCCATCCAGAAATCCTTACAGAGAGAAAAGTAAACCCACGCATAACTACTGTTTGTCAGCTTCTGCACTTGCCCCTAAATCTCATCCTAACTCCACCAGGAAGCCAATATAGAAAAGCTCAAAATGGTTCCTTTGGCCAAAATCACTTAACAGTAAGAATTAAAGATTCAATTCAATGAATATGTGTGGAGTGTCTGGTGGGTCCCTGGCACTCTGTGGGCACAGGAAACGCCGTCACGGGGAAGACAGGGGTCACTGCACACTCATGGGGCTCACTGTCCAACATGGAGGAAGGGGGAGACCAGTAACTGCCCCTAAGAACCCCTAACTGCACACAGCCCTTGTCCACATGGTGGATAGGAAGCTCGGATGAAGTTGCGGGCCATCCTCACAAAGTACACATATTCAGCGTATGGTGCTGGATGTACGCAGAAATCTCAGTGTGGGCTGTGGTCCATCCTCACAGCGTACACGTATTCAGTGTATTGTGCTAGACAACAGAACGCAGCACCCAGACATCCTACAAGGACGGCTTCACTGCCAAGCTGCTTGGAGGGCATTTAGCAGGCATCCTCCAGCTATGCACTCCTTCTGGCTCAGCCTCCACTGCAGAGAGTTGCCTGGTCAGAAGTCACACCCTCCCAAGGACTGAGCCAGGTGGGGGCAGGTGTTTGAGCTACATCAGTCCAATACGGGAGAACTCTGATGGACAACACATACCCAGAGCTCCCTGCACGACACTCAACATTTTCCTCTGCTGGACCTGCTCCCAGCCCTTTCCTGCGGGGATGCCGATCCCTAATTAACACCTTGCACCTTAAACTTCCAAATCTCAGCATCTGCTACTGGAGAACCCAGCCTACAACAGTTATAACTGTCAGCTCTGGCTTTGTCCCATCTTTCCTGACCTGCTTTTCCCTCTGCCCCGATTTGTTCACCTATTTTTTTTAAAATTATTATTTTCACCGTTCTGTTACATTATATCTAGTGCATATAGGTCAATGTAAATTGTTTTTAAAATAACAGGGATGTAAATTTTAAAGGAGAAATAGTTTGCCAGGGATGTTGGTACCTCAGAGGATCTTGTGTTTCATCTTCCTGCGATGGGAATAAGCATTCCCTGATTAATTTGCTTTTAAAAACCTGAGACTTTACAGCGAACACTTTCTTACGATGAGACTCACCTAGAGCACCTACTGGGAAAAGAGGTGTTTTATTTTATTTTCCCTGAAGCTGTGCTAAAAAGTTGAAGGCAGTTGCTAGAGTTCCATGACGCTCATTCTTATCTGATCCTAGGACCGCTTGACAAAAGCCACCCCCCATTGGCCCCATGTCTAGGGGGCCTCACAAAATGCCTTATTGCTTTGAGAGGTGGATTCAGAATTCCTTGAAAATGGAGCTGGTCATGAGAGTCTAGAAACGCCAGACTCATCTTTCCACCAAGGCTCGACTCCATCTTTCCAGGAGAATTGGACCTTTGTCTGGGATACGGAAGGTTCTAAAAACCCAATCCGGTTGAGCACAAGGATTTTAAGGTTTTGACTCAAATCACAAGTGAAACTCAAATCCCATTTCGGGCGGTAATAACGAGCCAGGAGACCCTCTCAGGGAGGCTGACCGTTCTAATTAATATGGACAGAGAGAAAAACAATGAGCAAGGGTGATCCTTGGCCACTGCGGGTTCCTGCAGTGTGGTTAATGCAGGGTGAAGACGGGACTCCTGACCTGAGTAAACGGACGGGCTCCACAGGGCCACCGTTGTCACATTTCATAACATTTGTGGTTTGCGAACAGCTGCGCTTTGTCAAAGAGGACGGCGGCGGCAGTGAGAGGGAGGGACGTGGGACCCAGGGTGTGTGAGCAGGACGTTGAACAGGGGCCCCGACATGCCTTATTCTATGTCATCGTTGCTGCTGCTACTGCTGCCGCTTTTGCTATGGTCGCTGTGCTTGCTGCCGCCATTGGCGCCGAGGCTGTTGTCGCTGCCGCTGCCACGGTTGCCGTGACGGTTGTGGTTTTGGTTGCTGCGGCTGTGGCTACGAGTGAGGACGGTCCCTCAGAGCTGCTGTGGGTCTGGGCTGCGCAGTGAGCCCAGGTTCCCGTGCCGGGGTCCCCACCACTGCTGCTTCCCTAGATGTGGGGAGAAACTGACTTTTGCTGAGATGGACCACGCCGCGCGTACAAGGGTGCCCCGCACACACCCTGACCCCCAGAACCTGTGAATGGGACCTCATTAGGAAACAGGAACTCTGCAGAAGTGATGCAGTGAAGGGTCTGAGGTGAGGTCCTCCTGCATGAGGGTGGCCCTAAATCCAATGACAGCGTCTTTATATGAGACAGAAGAGGAGAGACACAGACACAGATGAGAAACCACGTGAAGACAGAGGCAGAGACGGGAGGGATGCGGCCACGAGCCCAGGGACGCATGGAGCCCCCAGAAGCTGGAAGAGGCAGGAAGGACCCTCCCCTGGAGCCTCTGGAGGGGGCGCGGCCCTGGGATACCTTGACCTCAGACATCTGGTCTCCAGGACTGGGGGAGGATGCACTTCCACAGTTTAAGCCATCCAGTTTGGGGTACTCAGTTAAGGCAGCCCCAGGACACACCTACTGAGGTGGACACTGGGAGCCCCTATCCAGGTGGTCAGTGCAGCCCCCTATCAAGACAGTCTTCTCCTTTTGCAAACTGTGGTCCCATGGTTTCCACGACCAGGATGTCATTGTAGGGCAGAAGCAGCCATAGACCATACATCGGTGAAGGGGCATGGCTGCGCTCCCATAAAAGTTTATCCTGAAATTTGAATTTCATGACTTTCACGGGTCAGAAAATGTTTTTCTCTAGACTTGTGTTCAGCCATCGAAAGATATTAAACCCATGTTACGTGACTGCATGTATATGAAATGCTCAGAACAGGCAATGTGATAAAGACAGGAAATAGATTAGCAGTTGTTTAGGGCTGAGGTTTTGGGGGGCAGGAGGGCGATAACTAAAGGGTCCAGGTTTCTCTTTGAGGTTCTCAAGTTCACTGCTATGATGCCTGTATAACCCTGTAAGTTATATCTCAGGAAAGCTGCTTCAAGCAATGTAAAACTATTCCTAGCCCGTGGGTGGGCCACGCTAAAGCATGTGACGGGACATCATTTGCCACCCTGCTGCAGGACACGGGAGGTGTTCTCAGGGTCGCCGTCATGGTCTGTAGTGGTGTTTACTGCCGTCTGTACACATTCCCGAGCCCTAACCCGTGAACGGCAGACCTGGGTTTTTGTTAGAAAGAAAGAGGAGGGTGGATTCCATCTCAGTGGAAAAGGCCCCATTAGAAGAGAGTTTGTAGTCAATGTACTGTGTTGGCCCATCTTGGTCATCTCCACAGCAGTTTTGTATTTTCACAGCTGCCCACCCCATAAGCCAGTAACCTAACTGTCCAAAGTTAAACACAAAGAGCCAGGGAAGGAAATAACTTGAGACATTTGTCATTCAGGCCCCTGGATTTGAAGCTGGAGGAGGCAAGCTTCCCAGAAGTGGTACAGTCTGCTCAGGAACGTGTAGCTTCGGGGGGTTGTGCAGGGGCTGGGGCAAAGATGCTGGGCTCCGCTCTCTGGACCACAGGACCCCTGTGAAGGCAGTGACCACCTGGCATCCCCTGGAGTTGGCTTTGCGGGATGCTTCCCCACACAGGGGATGGTTTTGTGAGTGTTTTCTCCTCTGCAGCCTTCAGCTGTGCCAACTATACACGACACAGGGCAGAAAGAACAAGAAACATCACACATAAAACACCTGATTCAAGACAGCACCCTTCCAGAGGCCAGCCAAGTCCTAACATTGAAATGTTAAAGTAACTGCTTAGACATATCATGACGACATCATTTCGATATTCATCTCGAGCCGCTGCTTCTGGAATGGTCCTGAAAATGGTCAGCAGAAGTGGGGGGGGGGGAGAACACCCTGAACGACAGCTCTCGCTGACCCAGTTCAGTAGTCAATGATCAGCGTCATCCTCAAAATGTGCATTTCCTCGTCAATCGCTGGGTCTGCTCAAGTGCTTTTTCCTGGGGAGCTGTGATATTTTTCTTGGCACCAATATATCAAGTTTGTGCTCAGGCCCACAGCCAACCAGTATTCAAGTGCCCTAGAGCTTCCAACACAGAGATGGGCAAGAAATCAGAAAGAGGGGGCAGCCTCAGCCCTGGGTCTTCCCTGATTCCTGAAATCAGACTTGAATCAGCACCCAGAATCAAACTGGGACAACCAGCCAACGCTTTCAGAAACGCTGTGAACAGCAGCCCCCTGCTGTAAGGGAAACCCAGCTATATGGGCTCCCAGGAGTTCCTGAACCTCTGTGGTTCAACGTCTCCCATCTTGCGAAATGAAATTGCACGGAACAGGGTCCAAACCCCACTTTTCCCGCCTGCTCCTTCCCCACTGCATCTCCTGGAATGTTGTCTACGTCCTCCTGAGATCCTCTAGGGATTGCAGGTTTCTGCTAGCCACGCCAGGAAGATGTGCTTTTTGGGCCATTTGTTGCCTAGGACAGGGGGCGGGTGACCATCCCCTGAGGTATCATAGACGCTGTTTGAAATTCTGAATTCTGGATGGTCCAGGATTTCTCACCTCAGAGCACCCTCTCTACACCTCCACCACCAAAAGTGTACATCTTTCATATCATTTTTATTATAGCATTTACTTTTCATTTATTGTTTCTACTTATTTCTAATGACCATGTGTACCTTCTGAAGAATCAGGCATCATTAATGAGGGGGTGGGCGTTTCGTAAGGAAAATGCCCGAGATGGAACTCTACAAAAATAAAATAAAACCGTAGTTGTGATCAACGAGAACCAGGCGACCTACTGGGGGGAATCAGCGGGCCCCTTGATGTAATTAGTCGTGAGCACGCTCTCATGGTGGAGGAGGTGTGCAAATCACCACACGGGGTGTCTGGGTGTGGCCCGGACACAGGCATCTGAGGTCCACGCTGATGGGCAGCAGCCTCCAGTGCCATAAACAGCCCAGGCGTCACTCCCCGAAATTCACCTCCTCCTCCCGGGAAGGAATTAAAGGAGCAGGTACAAAAATAAACACCTCCCGCCACACAAGTGCTCACTTTTGACAGGCAAATCTCCTTCAGCTAAGAGGGGAGAGGGCACCGGGGCCGGGCTGAGCTGAGTGAGGGGACTTACTCATCTGTATGTGATGGGGGTCTGTGGCTCCCTTTAGGGAAGGGGGTCCTGAGGGCAGGCAGCTGGCACACACAGGCTCACGTGTGTACAGACACACACAATCATATACACACACAGACACACATACACACAGACATGCAAACACACAGACATGCACACATACATACACTTGCAGAAACACACACGCATGCTCAGATCACACTCATACACACAGACACGTGCATACACTCATACACACACAGGCACACAGAAATGCACATACAGAGACACACATCCACACGCATACATACAGAGACAGGCACAAGCACACACACGCAGGCACACACAGACGCACACACATACATGCACAAACATACACAGATCACACTGATACACACAGAGACATGCACGCACACTCGTACACACACAGGCACAGAGAAACGCACGTACATTGAGACACGTACATACTCATACACACACACACACTCGCATCGGTGGGAGGAACGTGATGTCCTTTCAACGAACACCTGACATGAAGTTTGTAGGGAAAAGAATGTCAGTGGCATGTGGCAGGGGGTTGGGGTGGTGGCGGCCGAGCAGAACTTGGAGGCTTCACTCCATCCCACGGTTTTCTCAGCCTGCCCTGCAGTCGCTGCCGTGGAAGGGGCTCCCCACCCAATTTCTACCTCCGGGAAATGAGGGTCACAGCGGGGGGATGCGGCACAGGGATCGGGGCCAGGAGGTGAGGATGCGCTCCGGGACAGGGCCTCTCGGGGCAAGTCCCCGAGCACCCACACACCCCGGGCCCGCGCCCCGCCCAAGCCTGTCCGTGCGCGTCCATCGCCAGCATAATGTGTCATAATTTGGCCGCGGATCCTGACAGCCCGGCTGACTCGGGCATTAAATCATCGCCCTGAGGGATTCTCACCGTGGCAATCTGCTGGCGGGGCTGTCATCTCCTCCCACACAGCACCTATCATTTTTGACATGATTGGATCAAAATTAGTCAGTACATTTAGATGTAAATTAGAGACATCCAAGAATAATGATGAGTGGAGAGATTCAGCCCCGTGTAATTGACACAGCAACAGCTTCCTTCCGCGCGCCGCCTAGCCCGGCCTTATTAATACCCTGATAACAAAAGTAGAGTATCAAAAAAGTCAGAAAACTTTTTTGAGGGGCATATTTAACTAAGCCTTAAATCCCAAATAAGTCTATAATGTTAGCTCATCCCGCAGTTAGAACTACCAAACGGCTCCCCGAACACACGGAGACGTGACCGGCCTCTCGCAGAGCCGGCATCAGCCCCGAGCCTGGTACCTTCGTGCACGGCGGGTCTCTCTCTCCCATTTCCCCCAGATGCCAGCCTCACGTGGAATTCTCCTCCCGGGGGGAGCATGGAAACCCGGGTGCTGCGTCCCCGCCCAGGTGCCGGTGAGGACAGAGCTGAGCGGGTGGCCACCACTGGGCTCCGGCCCCCTGAGCTGGACGGACACCTCCACGGGAGCTGGGAGCCGTCTGTCCGGCCCCAGCCCCTTCTGGAATTACCACACGGCCCCACCAGAATGCCACACATCCCTGCGGGTGCTTTCCTCAAACACCCCTTGCCAGGGCTGTGTGCAGCATCCCCTAAAGGTGTCTGCAGAGCATCTCCAGGAGTGGAAGGGGCTTCCCCTGCCCAGGCTAGCCGCCAGGCTCCAGATCCTGGGCCCTAGTCCTGGGGCACAAAGGGACCCCAAAGCAGTGCACCCCGATCAAGCTGTACAAGCCTTTGGGGGCCAGGAGATGGTTAATAACAACTGCATATAAGAATTATGTGATACTACTTTGCCTGTAACTGGAGATGATACATAGATAGATAGATAGATAGATAGATAGATAGATAGATAGATAGATGTTAGATAAATAGATAGATAGATAGATGTTAAATAGATAGATAATAGATAAATGATAGATAGATAAATACATAGAAGATAATAGATAAATAGATAATAGGCAGATGATAGATAGATAAATAGATGATAGAGAGAGATGATAGATAGAGACAGAGGATAGATGCATGTAGATAGATATAGACATACATGAGGGAATTAAGGGGATCCAAACACAGTGGCTTTACATACTTCATCAGAAGCCCTCGATGAAACTGACGTGCACGTCCAGCGGGCAAAGGAGACCCGATTTTCTGCAGACAGTGGGAACCAAGGAATGCTCAAACAACTCATCTGGGGGGAGCCAGCCCTCCCCAGCGGACACAGCAGGGTAACAAAGGACACACTCATTTGTCCACATTTCAGCTTTACCGTGGGGTCAGCCGGGCTGGAATCAAATGGGGTGATTAGTGCTTATTTAGCCTGTCACCTGTGTTTGGAGCAGCGCCCTGACGTGTGGAA
This sequence comes from Neophocaena asiaeorientalis asiaeorientalis, assembly GCF_003031525.2. Classification (NCBI taxonomy): domain Eukaryota; kingdom Metazoa; phylum Chordata; class Mammalia; order Artiodactyla; family Phocoenidae; genus Neophocaena; species Neophocaena asiaeorientalis. The sequence continues at coordinate 899,906 of NW_020175454.1, forward strand.
TTGTAATCAAACACCGCACGTCTGGGTGGGTGCCCAGGAGTGAGCACCAGGGAAGCCACTCGGGGAAGAGGAAACCGCCGTGAGTGACAGGCTGGACAGGTCTCCATGCTGGGGTCCCCGGGACCAGGTGCAAGCTGGCCCCCGGCGCCCAGGGTGGCAGGGAAAGCGCGTGTGTGTCCTCGCAACCCCTCCCCAGGGGCAAGAACACAAGCAAATAATCAGTGTTTTCGGTGGAGCGATTCCAAGCCTCCTGTACACTAGCAGACAGCCCACGACGCCTGAGTTGTCAAGCAAAACGAAGGATTCCTGAAATAAAGCAAATACTGGCGGGGGCGTTTCTAACCTCTGGACCCCGAAGCAACAGCCCCTTTCTTGCTTCTTGCCCCTCCCACTCAAAGCCCCATCGTACTTGGAACGGGGGCGCTTGGCTGTCACCATCTGCCTCAGAAACTGGAGAGTTCGCAGTCCCTGGGGGCATCTAGAAGCATGTTCCCATGGGCACCACACAGATTTCCAAAACAGCGCTACAAATGCGATGGAGTTTACACCCCCCGTGCTGCAATGATGCAGAGTCTTTTTAACTTTATAAGTTAAAATCGCCTTTGATATTTTTTCAAATTCCAATGAAATGTCACAGCAACTCTGAGCTCCCCTGTAAGAACGTCAGCGACTAGTTCTAAGGCTCCACCCCGTACCGCATTCATCTCCTTTGCGGATTTTGCTGTAAAGCCAGAAAGAGAGGGAAGGAAGATACCTGGTGTGGCAAAGACCCGGGACATCCATGCAACAAGAAAACTTCTGGCTCTGGGTTTGCAAATCAACCTCACACCATTTTGTCTTCTTAGATTAAAAACATTGAAATCCTCCCAATGCAAGGCTACCTTGGACGGGACACCTGGCAGGTAAAGGAGTCACACTACTACATCCTAAGAAACCTCATTTCTTTCTCAAATGCGACGTGACTTTTTCCCCTCCATGCCATAGGGCCACATCTGCTGACAAAACAGAGTGGAAACCAAACGCATTTTTCCTTTCCAGGAGGGACTCTGCGTTTCCTGCTACCAGCATCCACCGGTGCAAACACAAACATCAGGATGGGTGTAAGAGAACACGTTGGGGGTGGGGGGGGCGAGGGGTGACGCTGGCCGTCCTGTGTCAGCTCACGACATCACGGGCTATTGACAGGACCCAAAATCCAACGCGATAATTGAGCTCGCTGTGCGGCTGTCACTTGCCCAGCTCTGTCACCTGCCCGGCTCTGTCACCGGCACGGAGATGTGACGCCTTCTGGAAAGGGTCCCATAGCACCAAGTCTTCAAGTGCTTTCCGCAGCGGGGTAACGGAGCCCCAGCCCCACCCTGTTCTTCTGATGAAAGGCGCCATGCACGACCAGGACCAATGGGTGTTGACCAGGGGATGACGCCCTCAGATGTTTCAGGAAGACAGACTCAGAAACACCGGGCTTCGGGCTTATTAAGGAAGCTTGTCGCCCAGCCTGGATTCACAGCTCCGTAACTTCTCTAATTACTGTCACGTAATGATTACACATAATTGGGGAGGGGTGCAGAGGGTCCCTCCACATCCATACCCACCCAAACTCTCAGAATGGGACCTTATTTGGAAATAGGGTCTTTGCAGATGGGATTAGTTGTGACGCGGGCACAGTGGACTGAGGTGGACCCTTAATCCAGTAACTGGTATCCTGGGAGGAAGAGGGAAATTTGGACACTAACCTAGAGGATGTTGGGGTAAAAGATCAGTGTGTACAAGTCAAAGACACCGAGGACCACCGCAGCCCCTGAAGCCAGAAGAGAGACCTGGGACAGAGTCTCCCCTGGCTCCCCCAGAGGGAACCAGCTGTGCCCAGCCCTCCAGCCCGGACCTCTGGGTTCCAAACAGAGAGAGAGAATGAATTGCTGCGGCTCAGCCCGGGGTGGGACTTTGGTGTAGCAGCCGTAGGAAACTAACAATAGAATAGATCACTATATTATATAACGTATTAATTATATTAATACAAAGTATTGATGTTATCTATGTCGATCATTAATTGACTGCTACTCATACAAAGCTACAGCAATGATTTCTCAACGCTGGTTTCCCCAAAGTGTATCTTCTCTCTTTTCCTTCGCAATCTCCCTCCTTCGAGTTATTCTCAAGCACAGGATGGGGCTCGTGTCTTTGCCGCGTCTGAGCCGTTTTCAGCTCCAAATTCTGGTTCCGGGGAGAACCGCTGGCCTCAGCCATTCCCATGATGAACAGCGCCATCGGGCACAGATGGGGACATCTAGGTAACCGTGGGGCAGGCGTGACCAAAGAAATAATCTTCTGATGCCTCTCAGCCAAGGAGAACAAAAGGCTAAAGCCAGACTTGGAGACACCCATGCACAACCTTGTTCCCTTCCACAGTCCTCTCATCCCAAACGCCAGGGCATGGTGAGACCCCCTCAGGACGGCTGAGCTGAGGGGAGGGTGGCCGTCTGCTTTGGCCAGACCAGACGCCTCATGTTCTGGATCCCTGGTTTCAAATCTGTAAAATGATCCAGGGATTCTCAGCCTCAACACTACTGGCATCTGGGGATGGATGACTCTCTGATGTGGGGCGTCCTGGGCCCTGCAGGCTGTGGAGTAGCTTCCCTGGTCTCCACCCGCCACATGCCAGGAGCTCCCCTCACCACCGTGGTCACAACCAAACCTGCCCCCAGACATTGTCAGATGTGCCCTGGGGGACAGAGAGGACTTCCCGTTGCCAGTGTTCCGAGAATCTTGAAGGGCTGGTTCTTCACTCCAAGAACATTTGGCTCCCACTCTGTTAATGCATTTTGATTTCTTTTAAGTTTATATCTATACCCACAGAGTCCTCTGCTGGCTGAACCCCTGGACTAAATTCTTCAACACAGAAAGAGAGCTTTTTTTCCCTCATAGGTCTTTGCACCAAAACCAAGCATGCCTGACGTAGGTTGCAGGATGCCAGGTGCAAATCTGCTGCCCGCCCCACCCCCGCTTGGGACCTGCAGCGGGCACCCCAGAGAACTGCCCTCTTGGGCTCCTGGGGTCAGAAGCAGCAGGAGGCTGGCAGAAAGCACAGGGAGGAAGAATCATGGGTAAACGCAGAGGCCGACAGGTGGCCTTCCAGCCCAAAGAACAAACCAGAGCAGAATAAAAAAATATTGGCTCAAGCCTTCAAAGCATGAGGGAGTCAGGTCAGCTACCCAGAGGAACTTCCCTGTTACCAAACACTGGATAAGAAAGGACCGTCAGGGAATAGGTGACATCCCTGTGTGCTCAGCGCCAATGGGATTGGATGACACACCCGGCGTGGATACTGTTTCCCCATCTTGCACTCACCAGCTCCATTTCCTCATCTAGAAAATGGAGCTGAAAATAACATCTCCTTCTGAGTGTCCCACTGAGTTTGAATGTAATGATTTATGGAAGGGACCAAAGGGACTCAATGGACCAGAGGAAGCTTTGCATTATCGCCAAGATGGTCTTGGGTTCATGGGAGTGATTCGAGCTCTGGGCACCTGCACCTGAAAGCACAGGGTTAGTCCTGGTTGCACAGCACATCACGTGGAGCTCCTCGGAGGGCAGATGCCAAGGAGAACACACTCTTGGTTACCGTGCATCTACCCTACTTAGGGTGGCACTCCCAGCATCGAAATCAGGGCTGTTACCCCAGTCATTCTGCCAACACGTTTGCAGAAGTGATGGATGGAGTGGTTACAGGAGTGCACTGTGTGTTGTTACCTATCGTGCTGGAGACACATTTAAGATAATCTCCCGAGGTCCCGAGGACCCACGTTCTATGATAGACTTCAAAGGAGCACGGGGGTGGAGCCAGCTTCCTTCTCACCTTAAGTCCCATCGGAAGCATCCCCTGTTTGGGAAGCTTCCCCCAACCACCCAGAACAAAGATGGCGCCCTCTTCTCTTCTATTGCTTCTTTGTTGTATGTATCAGAATGATCTATTTTCTATTTCTCTCAGGATGCTATCTAAATATCGTGTTAAAATGGAAGGGAAGCTGCCAGGGGGAGCCAGACGACCCAGCAGGACCTCAAAGGAGGTGACCAAGAATCCATTTGGGACCCTGAGCCATTAAAGCAGTTTCTCGGAGATCTAGGTGGGGATGGGTCTATTTTGCTCAAACATGAGACCCAGCTCCTACCACGTGGTCTGGTAGGGAGAGCCCTGTGGCAAATTTCACTGAATTTTAAGGAACGCCCTGCACCTGGTAAGTATTTGGTAGCTTTTCCTTTATGGATAAAGTGACTGACCACCAGTAGAACAGCTCTTGAACTGGGTGGTTTTTAAACATTTTGAGGTGGAGGAACTCTTTGGTCAAGTGACATTTACTTGGAAGTAGGAAAACAGAGGAGATTAACGCAGAACTAAGGAGAGGGGCCAGACGCTACCTGCTGGAACATCATGGTTCTGAAAGACATCTAGGCTACTTCGGAAAGAGTTTGAAAACCCCCAATACCCATGTGAGGACTTGTTGACTTTAGTGATTTCGTAGAATGATCTCACCCTTCCAAAACAAAAAGTATCAAAATTTAAAAATCATATTCTTTGAGAGCAACCAGCATTGTTGGGGCAGAAAGGATTTTCTCATCAGTCAGACACATAGTCGCCCTAACGATTTTAGCCAATGCAAAGTATCCACGTTGCATAAAATCGGCGCGGTTCTGTCCGCACAATTCAAAGAAAAGTGGAATCCCGAAGCTGGCTTTGTTAATCCGTCCAACCAAGCTGGAGAGCTCTGAGCCCAGCGTGGCCTCTGTCCGCCATCTTCCTGTGCCTACAGCCCCGCCGTGTGGACGAACGCGGCCGACGTCATGAAGGACCAGCTGTACTTGGGCTTCGTTGACTGGCCATGGGCTCACTTCTTAATTCCCACTAGAGTCCATGGCGACTGAATGAAGCAGACGGTCCATACCATAACCCCATGGTCTTCAAAGAGCAACCAGAAGACGATGGTCAACCACTGGAATGAACCGTACGCTCTCCAAACACATTCCCTTCATGTGCACTTTTAATTGACTAATTGGCTTCTCCCTGTGACCCCAGGTGTGTACAAGAGTTCTCCCACCTCGCCTCACCCACCCCCTCAATCCCTCGTCACCCTCAAGCGGGGAGGGGTCCCAGCGGTTCCTGCAGCCTGGCAGTTCTTGGACCTGAGCTGAAAGTCTGTGAGAGGGGGCTCAGCCACGCAAGTGTCGTCAGACCTGTCCGGGGGGTCGGCAGGTGTGGGGTCATCGGGCCACAGACTCACAGTCGTGAAGGACAACAAACCTGAACTTCTGACAGTGTCTGCAAAAGACGCCACGCAAAACATGCCAGAGACACATTGGCAAGACAAAAGATGTTCGATTACCACTGCGGGACCAGACCCCCAACCGCACCACAAATGAAGCATCCCGTGAACCCGGAAAACGTCGTGAGAACAGCACACGTGTGCTGCGTTGCATTTTCACGTGAACGGGGCTGATTTTTGTTAACAGTCACCATGCAAGTGTAAACACTTAAAACATGTCACAGTCCTTACAGACTTGGAGTCTGGCACGTTCTGTTCCCTTCACTGTAAAGTGTGACAGTGACGGGCTTAGTGTGAGAGTCGATATGTCAAAACCGTGGCAGGCGTGAGGTAAGCACTAGCTGGGTGTTTATTACCAATACCCGTTCATTTAAAATGTCTGCTGTAAACGAGATGAGCTACCGTCACGTTCATGTCTTGCCTACACGTGGTCTTTGACAGTCCTTCAACGCACATCCTCGAACATAATTTATTGTCGCTTGAGTATCAGTCGTGGGAGTGATGCTTCATCTTACAGCCTCTGACCGAATGGATTTTGAGTCACCCTCGCTGGTCCAAAGGCAGGCTGAGGTCCACCTGAGCCTCCAGCAGAACGAGAGTCCCTCAGACCTCGGTCTCAGAGCCCTGTGACTCGGCACTGCTTACTCCCCACTAAATGGTCCCATGCCTTTGCCCCCAGACTGCCATCGAGTCGAGAGACACATGGTACTTGGAGGTTTTCTAGACCCCACCACTGGGACATATGACGGGCGCTCACAAAACATGTGTCAATGAACTGAACGGCTGACACATTGCACCAAGTAGCCACTTATTTCAAAATTGTGTCTTCTGTTATTTTCTGTTTCATTTTCTGACTTTACACCATGCAGAAGCCCCTGAGAGGAGCCTGGCCAAGATTTGACTTTACAGGGCGTCCTGTTTGTTTTCTCAGACTCCTAACAAAACATTGGCAGTGCCCTTGGGGACAGTTTGGGTTGAAGGAAGGCGAGTCTAACAAAAATGTCGAAGACAGCAAGGACCTGATTAGTACTGGGCTGGGGTAGACACAACAATGTCCCCAAAGAGGTCCACACCCTGATCCCCATGTGGTGGACAGAATAATGTCCTCATAGACATCCACACCCTGACCCCCAGAACCTATGACTGTGTTACCTTATAAGGCAAAAGAGACCTTGCGCACGTGATTAAGGACCCTGGATTGTCCAGACGGGCCCTAAACACCATCCATCTCAGGTCCTCCTAGTGGGGAAGCAGTGGGGATTTTGAATTGAGAAGGGCCCTGAGGATGGACGCAGAGGTCGGCATCTTGGGCTTTGAAGATGGACAAAGGGGCCCCCAACCGAAGAAGCTGGGCACCAGGAGACACAGGGAGCAGTCGTAGAAACCTTTGTCTCCCTTGGAGCCTCCAGAAGGGTCCGGCCCTGCGGACAGCTTGATTCTAGTTTCATGGGACGCATGTCAGATTTCTGGCCTCCAGAACCGTCAATGAGTCACTGTGTATTGGGTTAAGGTACCCTGCTTTGATACCGGCCCAGGTTCTTGGCTTCCTTAATCGATAGAAATTGACTAGGAGGTCAGACAAGAAACTCAGGCCAGGCTTTATCAGGGCCCCTGCTGCAGCGCGGGGCGGGGGTGGGGGGGAGTGAGAACAAATAACAAGTTCCCTTGTTTGCTCGCTCCCTGGGGGTGGGGCAAGCTTGTTCCTTAAGTGGGCTGAGGGTATGGGTGGGTCCAGGGGTCGGGCTGGAGGGGAGGCTTAGGTGGGCTGCCCACCCCTTAGGTGGTGCTGAGTGCAGGGGGCATGCCCGGGACCCTGCTTTCGCTCCCGATCCCCCGCTTTTGCCTCCGGCTCTTCAGAAGTGGCAGTTGGGTTTTTTGGTCTCTTTGTATCTTTTGTCCAGAATTTGCCCCAACTGCACACGCACGCAGTTATTTTTAGTCCCTTACAGTTTCTTCGTGTTTTGCTGGTCAAGGAGAGGTGTGTCCACATGCAAGCCCTGCAGCACAGGGCCCGGGGTCCCAGCCTGTCTCCGTTTGAGGGGCTTTGTGACAGCGGCCATGAGAATCTTACACGTACAAGCATGTGCAATGGGCAGGTACAAGGCAGGAGCGGGACCTCGATCAAACCTGGGGGTAACCCCCCAACTAGGCTCCCACAGCAGCATGCCTGTGTGTGCTTCAGGAAACGGAGCCACGGGGAAGGTAAACGCCCTGCCTGGGTCCAGCTGTCTGCAACGGGAACCCGGGTCGTTAACCCTGTCTTCCCACCCACTCACCGCTGGTTGCCTCTCTGGACGGGAATCCCACTCCAACTCTCTGCTGAACTAAAAAGACTTAATTTCCCGAATTGCAAACATACTTCCGTCTGGAGCTTCCTCAGACAGTCACAGGTCCCCGCGAGAACTGGGGCGCGCCACCTACCCGCACAGCAGAGCAGGAAGAGGGGCACTCACGGCCCACCTGCCTGGGCCAAGTCACCTGTGACCACAGTTAACTTCACAGCCCACGGGGCTCAGCGCCGCATTAGTGGGAAACCACGGCCGGGAGAAGGCTTCAATCCCTCACGTTCTCCTGTCTTGGGTGAGTCAATAAAACACACTCTAAAGTCTCATCACTTTTGTTATGCTCTATTTCCACTTTGAAGTCACATTCTCTGAAAGTGACTAACTGCCTACGTTTTCCAGGCAAATCATGGGTGTTTCTCGTGAACTACACTCGCGGCAACCAACTTGATGTTCCCCAGATGCAATGAGGACGTGGTCATCTTCGTATTTTCATTATTCTTTATTGAAGAAAAGTTGATTTATAACATTATATAAGTTACAGGTGTACAACACAGGGATTCACAATTCTTACGGGTTATACTCCCTTTAAACTGATTAGAAAAGATGGGCTCTGTTCCCTGTGCTGTACAATAGATCCTTGTAGCTTATTTATTTTATACATAATAGTTTGTGCCTCTTACTGCCCTTCCCTTATATTCCCCCTGCCCTAATCCTGCCCCTCCCCCTTCCCTCTCCCCACTGCCCCTCCCCCTTCCCTCTCCCCACTAGTAACCACGAGTTTCTTCTCTGTGTCCGTGAGTCTGCTTCTTGTTTTGTACACTAGTTTCTTGCACTTTTTAGATTGCATGTACAAGTGATAACATACAGTATTTGTCTTTCTCTGTCTGACTTATTTCACTAAGTATCATGCCCTCCAAGCCCATCCGTGTTGTTGCAAATGGCATTATTTCCTTCTTTTTTATGGCTGGGTAGTATTCCGCTGTGTATACATGTACCACATCTTCTTTATCCACCCCTCTGTCCATGGACATTTAGGTTGTTTCCATGTCTTGGCTCTTGCGACTAGCGCTGCTATGAACACTGGGGTGCATGTATCTTTTCTAATTAGAGTTTTTTCTGGATATAGGCCCAGGAGTGGGATTGCCGGGCCATAGGGTTGTACTTTGATTCTTAAAGAGTGTCTTTTCTTCTCCACCCCCTCTCCCACCACTTCTAACCCAGACTTTTGTTTCTTCTTTCCTCCTCCTTTCCAAATATGACCTGTGCTTCAAGGAGCAATTCTGTCATGCTGTCACCATTTTAGTGCCTATTCCTTTCCATCTGAGCAGCTTATATTTAGCAAGACACGCACACCCGCCCGATGCAGCACTGGTATCACTTTTGCCACCGTCTACGATGCGTAACGCACCTCACCCTGACTTCTGGTGGATCGGAGGTGTCGTGGGCTGAATGGTGTCCCCTCACCAAAAAATTCATACGTCAAAGTCCCGAGCCCCGGCACCTCAGAATGTGGGCTTGTTGGGACCTACTGCCGTCACAGGTGTAATCAGTTAAGATGAGGTCTTACTGGACCCGGATGGCCCCTAACCCAAGCTGACTGGTGTTCTCACAGAGGCGAGATTTGGAAAAGGACACGGACACACACACAGGGAGACACTCCCAGCTCACTATTCCTTCTCCTGAACTCTGGTCTTGATTGGTGACATTGTCGATGTCACCGTCCCTCCAGCTGCCCTGGCCAGGATTCCAGGATAGGTGAATGGATAGATGGATATAAGGATGGATAATGGATGGGCAGATGAGGGAAGGGTGGATGGATGGATGGATGGATGGATGGTTGGATGGAGGGAGAGATGAATTAGATGGGTGAGCAGATAGATGATAAATAGATGGGTAGATAGGTGGCTGGGTGGGTGGGTGGAGAGGGACCGCCATGACGCTCCCTGGAACTTCGCATGGTGCAGGGTCACCACCTGGTGAGTGTGATACTCCTCACTGCTGCAGGAGATCAGGGGCCATGCTCTCCCCGTGAGCTAGTGAGTCCCAGCACCCTGTAAATAATCAACTTTTTTTTCGGTATGCGGGCCTCTCACTGTTGCGGTCCCTCCCGTTGCGGAGCACAGGCTCCGGACGCGCAGGCTCAGCGGCCATGGCTCACGGGCCCAGCCACTCTGCAGCATGTGGGATCTTCCTGGACCAGGGCACGAACCCGTGTCCCCTGCATCGGCAGGTGGACTTTCAACCACTGCACCACCAGGGAAGCCCAATAATCAACATTTTTGAATGAGCAACTGAATCAATGATTTAATGTTCTCCTCTGATTTAACTGGTTTGAGTCTCAGAAGGATTGTAGGAAGAAGCACAGTTAACTGGTTTCCTATGCATTCTGCAAACCACGAAGAGAAAGTTCTCCTCCACACTGTTACCTCAGGGCAGGGAGCCCAGAGTTCTCACCTGGATTCCAAGGAGAACTTGTGCCCTTAAATCAAAGTTTGACCCAGGGTGGTCAAGTTGTCTAGTCACTCCAGGTGGCAGGTGTGCAGGAAAGGAGTCAGGTGTGCAGGAGAGGGGGCAGATCCTCACTCCCAGGCCCTGGGACGACAAGACGGGCACCTGCTTTCAGAACCCACTTCTCAAGTGGCTCCATCCACTTGGAGACTTGGAGCCCAGATGAGCTCAAGGTGAGCTTGAGTCAGCAATTGATGGACTTGGGGTGCAGGCGAGGTGGGTACATGAGTCAAACATGGCCATGACCAGAGTCACCCAGAGGCCACGCCAAAAACACAGATTCTGGAGTCCTGGGCTAGGGGAGGGGACCCAGAGGTGGCAGGCGTAACAAGCTGGCCAGGTTGGTTTGGTGTCACCACCTGTGTGCAGACAGGCCTGTGGGACCCACGGGTCTGGGGATGCTGTCCCCCTTCCCGGGAGGAGAGAAGGTGACCTCAGGGTGGGCACCCCAAACTGATGGGACCCCTCGCCCCAGGCACATATGCCGTCCACTCCAGAAGGAGGTGTGGGCTCCGTAGCAACGGGTAAGGAAACCCAGTGGGTAGGAACCCTTTGCTTGAATACAGAGGGGTAGCCAGAGCCTGGGGAAGCAGGAAGGGTCTGTAACAGAGGGAACATCACTCAGCCTGAATAAAAAAGGAAAAACTCCTGCCATTTTCAGCAACGTGGAGGGACCCAGGGGGCACTGAGCTCGGTGAGACAAGTCAGCCAGAGAAGATAGATTCTGCACGATCTCACTTCTGTGTGGAATCTAAGAAAAACCAGACTTGATTGGCTGATTAAACAGATGATGGTACCTGGGAAGGTTAAGTGGCAGATTTTCTCTGTTGTGATTTTCTTCCATCACATAGCTAGAAACAAGGTGTCTGTCGCTGACAAGTCGTTTTTATCGCAACGGCGTGCGTTCACGCATCTGACTTGTAAACTTCCATCTGTAAACTGTGTTTAATAGTTTTTAGAAAGTCATGACATATGGCTAGTGGAAGATATAAAGATATTCACAAATTATACTTGCTGTTAGTTACTGGGGATATAACTAAATTTAAAATAAACTTGCCAAGTTTTATTATTGTCAAAAATAAAATAAATAAAAATTTTAAAAAACAATTTTTAATTAAAAAAACAAACTCATAGAAGCAGAGAATAGAACAGGGATTACCAGGGGCTGAGTAGGGGCACATAGGGAGGTGTCGGTCAGAAGGCAGAAACTTCCATTTATACGATGGTTAAGTTCTGAGGATAGAACCGTGCAGGACAGTGAATATAGTTAACAGGACGTATTATCTACTTGAAGGTTGCTAAGAGAGTGGATCTGAAATGTTCTCACCACAAAAAAGAAGGTAAGAGAAAGGTAACTCCGTGAGGTGATGGATGCTAACACCTTGATGGTGATGATTATTTCACAGCGCATGCGTGTATCAAATCCTCACGTTTACACCTTAAATATATAGTTTCAGGAAAACCGTATAAAGCTCAGGAAAGCTGAAGAAGAGAAAGAGCCAAAACCAACAGAAAGAGGATGAAAGATGGGCAGGGAGGTGGCTGCTGATGGAAAGAAAGGAGGGAGGGAGGGAAGAGGGAGAGAAGCACAGCGAAAACAACACGCCTGTCTTCCACACTCTGCCCTTAAGACTCTGAAGACACGTTTGCAGTTTTCTAATCGTCCTGATTTCTGCTTTGTCACCGTCACAGGACGCTGTCTGTTACCGGAAATACTTCCGGGAGATGCGCCCTTCGCAGCCGTTTTGCAAGAGAATTCAGGGTACTCGCAGGGGAGCGACCCTCCGGAGCTGAAAATAGTCCCAGCGACACCAGGGACAGCTCCTACCGGCAGCCCTCCCCACACAGGAGCGAGGGGTCCTTACGAGGGCGGGTGCTCGCCGCGGGCCCACGGCTGGGCCAGGCAGGACCACGTCAGCAGCATCTCCATCCCCATCCGCCCCCGGCCAGGGCAGCACAGACGTGACACTGTGTCCAGAGAGGTGGGGAAGGTCACCCCAAGAGCAGCCCCCAGGCCCTGCTTCCCCTGGTGGATGGAGCTCAGAGCCTCACCTGTGATATCACAGCCATGACATGCAATTCTCCCCAACCCCTGCCCCCCAGTAGCTGAAAACAGCCCCCTCTGCTCCCCAGCCCAGCACTGGGCCAGCCCCAGAGTTCCAGCCTCGCCAGAACCCGGCGCGGTCGGCCCTTCCGGGCTCAATCCCGACCCTTTTGATCCAAAGGCTGGTTAGTCCGTTTCTCATCTGTTTACAGGGAGCCCATCCAAATGCTTCCCGGGAACAATGACATCCCGGAAACCACGCAGCCTCTTCAAAAGCAATCCCTCCAAACCCAGGAATTTGAATATTCCATCATTAAAGGCGTGTGGGTTTGCAAAATACAACGTGATTCAGAATCTGAGAACAGGACCTTATTTGGAAATAGAGTCTTTGCAGATGTGATGAAGTGAAGGGTCTGAGATGAGGTCCTCCTGGAGGAGGGTGGCCTACATCCAGTGACAGGGTCCTTCTAAGACACAGAAGAGGAGAGATCCAGACACAGAGGAGAAGCCCCGTGAAGACAGAGGCAGAGACGGGAGGGAGGCGGCCATGAGCCCAGGGACACCTGGAACCCCCAGAAACTGGAAGAGGAGGGAAGGACCCTCCCCTGGAGCCTCCGGAGGGACCGCAGCCCGGGGACACCTTGACCTCAGATGTCTGGTCTCCAGGATGTGGGAGGATGGATTCCTATTGTTTTCACTTCCCCAGTGTGTGGCCATTTGCTGAAGCCACCCCAGGAAACAAAAACAGGGGCCTAGAGTTAAATATTAAGCCTGTAAGAATAAATGCAGAAGAGAGGCCTCGCTCTGTCCTAGTTGAAGTGAGCAGACTGCCACCCTGTCTTAGCGGGAGCAGCTCTCCTGTCTAACGGGGCTGACGGCCCTTCGCTCTGGGGTCCTAGGGTGGAGGCTGCAGACCCATTTTCAGTTCATGCAAACTGCGGAGGCCCTGCTAAAATAATGTCCGCATGTCTCAGGCGGCCGAGATTCTATGTGGACGACGTTTTCATTCTCGGACATGTAATCACTTGCAACCTTACTGAGGTTGTGACGGGAGGTTTGGTCCAAGCCAGGGGGATCGTTGGCAGGCCCGCCCTGACCATCCTCAAAGGGTTTGTTCTTCGTCTGAGTTGAGTTACGGGGCGGCCGTGCTTGGGCTCCTCGCCCTGGGGGGAGGTGGTGAGAAAAAAAACGCCCGTTCAAGAGTAAGGTGGGGGTCTCTTGCTGCAGTGTCAACGGTGCCAAAAATAAATAAGTCGGGGAGAACAGCTCGCATGGGCAGCGTGCCCAAGGAGCTCAGAGAGAATCGCAGGGGATGATGGCTTTGCTCAGGGCACTAACATTTCTCCAGTCGCCCACCGCCCCGATCACAAAAGCACTGTAATCAGGCCCCAGAGGGACCTCCCCAAGCCAGCATCCTCTTCCCAAAACCTATTCTAAAAACTCATTTTCCCCTACCACCCCAGAACCCCCTTTCCACCTGGAGATGAGATTTTATATGACAAACAAGACATGCTTTGGAAAAGATGGAGAAAGCCCCAGGTATCTGACTCATCCCCCTCTTTCCTCTCCTGCGGGATGCGTCAAGGGGAACCGTCTCTCCTTGGACAGCGTCACGGCTGCGTCCTGCATGCTGCACACCCGGCATCGGGGAGAGGGCACCTGCTAATTATAAGTACAGACACCTGCCTGGGATCCCAGGCCCCAGCTCCTACACCCTCAGTGCCCCCTGCCCTGACCCAACTGCCTTCCAACTCTGACAAAGTATCTTCCTCGGCCAGAAAGTTTGCAGGCTTCAGCTCAGGCTGGGACGTTTGAAGCAAATTGGACACGCCATTTTTGACTCATGAGCCTCTGAAAAATTAATATGTTTCTGACTTTTGTGAAAAGTGTCCAAAGTTTTCCTGCTCATCACTCAAAAAAGGGCCAACCTTGGAGAGTTCCAACTTTCCCTAAACTTGGTATAAAGGAGAGTTTGGTTTTGGGGGTGGTTTTTACTGGGGGGAAGGGTCGGTGCACAAAGTGTTATCATCATCTCAGGTAGATTCGGAAGGTGTTCCTGAAGGCTGGGGGTGCGGACTCTACATATGGGCGTGCTTGGGCAACGATGTTAATTTTATCAGTTTATCAGGTCACCATCACCAGGTGGGTGAGATCCTAGTCTATATTCAGCAAAGAATAACTGCAGCCGGGTGAGGGATCTCCAGCTCTGCTTGTCAGCTCATGCCCGTAGGGTGTCAGTTACAGCCTCTTCCCCCTGACCCCCGCCCTTCCTTAACGCACTCAGCCAGTAGCGGGTCCTCTGCTGAGCTGCTGTCCACCTGATGTGCATCCACAAGGACCCCACCTCGCAGTTCTTAGTCATCTCACATTTCTATCCACTCTCCTGCTTTCTTTGGGATGACTTGATTCCACATCCCCCTCAACGGTGTGTTGTAACTTTGTTATAATTTAAAAAAAAATTTTTGGCTGTGCCATGAAGCACTTGGGATCTTTGTTCCCTGACCAGGGAACAAACCTGCACCCCCTGCATTGGAGCGCGGAGCCCTAACCACTGGACCGCCAGGGAAGTCCCAGGATGTCGTAATTTTGGAGCAGAGCCATCCTGCCAGAATTTGGACCCTTCTTATCTTGAGTTCCTTCAGAGCACCTGGCACATCTTGGAGGCAGCCAGGCTCACCTCCCTCTTTTCGGGGGGGCAGACACACTCCCTCCCCGTGTCCAGGCATTCTCCAGGGAACAGGACTCTCTGTCCAACACTCGGAATCTTGAGAGAATGATGGGAATTAGGGACAGGTGAGAAATTCCTCATGGTGGCAGCCGTGGCTCCAGAGTTTAAGACGGCTTGGAGAGGTCTTCTGGCCACCGCTCCACCTTGGGGTCTGTTCCGTTCTCTGAGACTAGCTCTTCAAGCTTCCCATCGTGTGTCAACTCCTCAACGTTCTTCCTGCAAATTCCTTTTCTGTGTGGAAGTCTCAGTCCTCTTGGTTCTTGCGGGTCCTCTGGGTCTTTGGCCAAGAACCGTGACTCTCACCTGGTCCTCTTTGTCCCTCATCTCCCTGCCTGTGATATCCCATCCATTTGCATTCATCGGACCTCTGCGTGTACCTTCTCAACAAGCTCTAGGATCAATTTTTTGGTTTCCGGGATAACTCCTCCACTTAGACCCTTGATGATTAATAAATCAAGCCACACCCCATCTCAAGGAGCAGCTCAAAGACTTGAGAACATTCATATTCGTCTCTACACCCCCCTACATTTCTGCCTGGAGAATGAACCTGAGGTATCCTCTAACCTGTATATTTAAAATAGAGTCACTTCTGAACGTAGCTTGAGGAATGTCTGGAGAGGAACCAACATACGTTTGAAGGTGAATCCACTGAATGAATACGCAACAGGGACTATCCCCACCCCGGCAGAGGAAAGCTCCCATCTCCGTGAGAAACACTCATCAATGAAGCAAATACGTAAACTCCTGGGAGTTCTAGTAGCTAGACTGTTTGTTTTCAAAAGAAAGAGAAATGTGGACCCTTGTCTGTGAGGTGAACAACGCACGCTGTCCTCTTGTGGCCTCTGGGGAGCTAGGTGAGAAGAAAAGGGCACACTGTGATGGGGAAGTACACACACACACGTGCACATACACGTCTTCCCTTGCTCAGAGCAAATGGCTGCCTCTGAGGTAATTGGGTGAACGTTGAAGCTTCTCCACCTTAGCTGTTGAGCTCGCAGGATCTAGAAAATTTCTTGATACGTTTCACCTCACTTGTTTACACTACATGGAGTGACCCTGCTGTGGTTGTCCTTCTGAAGTTAAATCAGTGAAGTTAAATCAAGGTGGAGTGCTCAGACTGCAGGAAAATAGCACTCATTGTCACCTTAATTAGAATCCCTCCAACTTCCTCCCCAAAATCATCCTAAGATCAACCAAGACCACAAGTAAACCACCCAGGACTCAGACCTTCAGCACTACCAGGAGGTCAAGAGACTATGACCTTCAAATTCACGTGATCAACCTCATTGTAGAACTAAGTGTAAAATAAGTGTGAGACAAAGCGGGGAAATGGATGTAAACACTATAAATTCTGACAAAGCGGAAAGAATGAAACTTTTTTAGACGAGAAGAGACAGAACAAAGAAGAGGGAAATCGAATAAAATGGTTGACAATTATATAGGTAACCAGGAGAAATCAAAGGATCTTGTGGTCGGCAGAATAATGGCCGCCAAAGACATCCCTGTTTTAATCCCAGTGTCATAGACAGAACAATGTCCCCAGAGATGCCCACGTCCTGATACCCACATGGGGGGCAGAATAATGTCTCCAAAGACATCCACGTCCTAACCTGGACCTTGTGAATGTGGCAAAAGGGACTTTGAAGCTGTGATTAAGTGAAGGGTCTTGAGTTGGGAAATTACCCTGGATTATCTGGGTGAGCCCAGTGGCATCGCAAGGGTACTTGTAAGAGGAAGGCAGGAGTTCAGAGAAGATGAAGCCAAGCTCTTGTTCTGACCATGAAGGAAGGGGCCAAGAGCCAAGGAACGGAGGCAACATCTTGAAGCTGCAAAAGGCAAAAGATGAAACAGAGTCTCACCTAGAGGCTCCAGCAGGAACCAGCCCTGGCGACACATTTTAGACTGCTCACCTCCGTAACAGTAAGACAATAAATTTGTGTTGCTTTCAGCCACAAAGTTTGTTACAGCAGCTACAGGACACTCACACAGGTGCCACTTAAATTGAGAAACCAGAGAGTGAGAGGTTAAGATAGAGAATGGGGGCAGGGGGGAGTACAGGGCACTAAAAAGTATAAGCAGAAAGGTAAGCCCCAGAACAAAAACACACCTTCCTAAATGTTAGAGGAAAAATTTTAATGACAAGGAAAACTCATCAAATACAGAAAGAAACAGTAAATACAACATAATACAAACATTAGTTATAACAGGAAATAATGTGACTGAATGGAAAACAAACATAACATCTCAATAAATATGAAGGGCTTCATTTGCCAATTAAAAGGGAAAGGTTTTCAAATAGGCTTATCAAGCAATATCCAGCTGTAGGCTCTACAACAGAGACACACCTAAAAGAGAGAAATTTCAAAAGGTCAAAAAGGAAAGACAAAGAAATGACAGGCAAACAGAAACCATCTGATAGCAGAGGTTAAAGTCCTAGTGAAAGACAAACTAGAATTTAGGCCAAGAAGCATTAAATTAGACAAGGAAGCATTAAATTAGACAAATGCTAAGTTAAATGCATTAAATTAGCATTTCCTAATGCTAAAAGCACAGCACGCTATCAAGATGTAACAGTCATGAATATCTATATTCATGACTGCCAAATAACTCAGTACCCACCTAGATATTATCAGAAACAGGAGATGCCAGGAGAGATAGATTAATAATAAGAGACTTTAATACACCACTCACGGTACAAGGCAGACCAAGTGGACATAGAGTAAGGCTACAGAAGGGGGAGTACTTGAGACGTTTCTGTGCAAATACCTTTTGAACATTTAGATGAAAGGCATGGTTTCCTAAGAAAGTATCATTTTCAGAATTAACCTCAGAAGAGATCAAAAGTATAAAAATACTCCAACCAATGAAATAGAGAAAATCGTCCAAATCTACCTCATCATAAACACCAGGATGAAAAGTTTTCATGGGGAAATTTTACCAAGGCTTCAATCAGCAGATACTCTCAGTGTTCCTTACATTGTTACAGAACATTAAAAAGGGAGCAAATATCCCAAAGTCTTTTCAGGAAGCAAGCGTGACAATTGTACCCAAACTTGATATATGTAGCGCAAATAAAAGTAAATCACATCCTCAAATCACTTATGAATATTAATAACTAACCCTAAATACCGTATTGACCAACAGACCCCCAATACCACATTGAGAAAATAATACACCTTGACTGAGTGAGGTTTATACCAGGAATGCAACAATGGTTCAATATTAGGGAAACTATTAATATAATTCGCTAAAGGTAGATCTAAGGGGAAAACTCATATGAGTAACTATAGATGCTAGAAAATTCCTTGACACAATTCCTAAAATCACTCAGAAAACTGGGAATAGAAAGCTTTTTATTAACATCATAAAAAATATACAGTGTATCAGAATACAAAAGCCAGCATCCCACCTAACGGAGAAACACTAAAAACATTTCTACTAGGATCGGAAATGATTCATTTAAGGGGACTTCCCTGGTGGTCCAGTGGTTAGGACTCAGTGCTTTCACTTCCGTGGCCTAAGTTCAATCCCTGGTCAGAAAACTAAGATCCCGAAAACGGTGCGGCATGGCCAAAAAAAAAAAAAAGAAAGAAAAAAGAGAGAAGAAAAAAACCATGCGAGGATGCCTGTTACTCCTACTACAATTTAACCTTGTACTAGAGGAATTAGCTCTAGCAACTAAACAGAAGGAAATAATTAGACATAAAAATTGGAAAATAAAAAGTAAAACTATATTATTTTCAAATGACATGATAGGATACCTACAAAACTCTCAAGAATTAACAATAGAACTAACTGCAACAAGGAAAGTATTCAGCAAGGTAGCATGATAAATAATTGACAGGTAAACGTGAATAACCTCTATGGACTCCAATAATAACCAGTTAGAACATCTAATGTACAAGAAAATGCCATTTACAATAGCAATGAAGAAGATAGAATACTTAGGAATAAACCCTACAAGAATGATGCAGAATCCATATGGAATAACACTGCAAAATACTTCTTAAATAAACAAAAGTAAAATTGAACAAATAGAAAGACAGCCCTTGTTCTTCAAGACATCTCAACATTATCAAATGTTAGTTCTCCCTAAGTAAATACAGAAATGCAATGGGATCTCAAGAAATGCACCAACAAGCTTTTTTGTCCTAGGGTTAGGCTAGTTGATATTCAAGTTAATACCAAGAATACTAGGAAAACACAGAAAAAGATATGGGAGGGAGGACTTTCCCACCAGATAGTAAAATCCACGACGAATATCAGTCATTAGGATGCTGTGCTGCTGGTGGCTGAACCAACAAACCAGTGCTTTAGAATAGAATCCAGGAAACAATCCCCACTCCACCTGGAACTCTGGTATCTCAAATCACTAGGGAAAGATACACATTCCCCATAAATTGAAAAAGATAAAATTAACTACATTCCTGTTGCCATACACAAATAAATTGATCAGAGACTTACGTGTCTTTTTTTAATGGAATTATATAAGTAATAGAAGAAAAACTGGTTGAATTCTCACATAATCTGTGTGTAAGGAAAGGCTTTCTGTGACTCAACATCTAAATGCTATAAAAGGAAAGAGTGACAAATTTCACAACAAAAGAATATTTTTGGCCTGACACCCCCCCAAAAAAAAACTGTAATCCAAGTCAAAAGGAAAAGACAAATTGAGAAAACGTATTTGCAGCATGCATCACAGATAAATGGCTGACAGCCCTACTATAATACATTCTTTTAATAAGGGAAAAGACCAAACATCCTACAGAGAACGGGCAAAATATACAAAGAGACAAACCAGGAAAATAAGAACATAAAAATGGTCCTTAATATATGAAAAGATAATAGATAGATAGATGATAGATAGGTAGATAGATGATGATAGATAGATAACGGATGAAGAGATAGATAAGAGATGAAGAGATAGATAAATAGATGATAGATAGAAGGGAGGGGAGGAAGGAAAGGTGATGGTAGATGGGTGGACAGATGGATGGTTGGATGGATGGACAGAGGGGCAGATAACAAAACAGCACAAAAGAGAACGAGGCTCACCAGGCATGTATTTCTTTGGCCTAGAAGTACGTGTGTGTGCCTGTGTGTGTGTCTGTGTCTGTGTGTTATGTGTTCTCTCTCCAGAGCCGTTTACACCAGCCGATCTCACCCTCTTTGGGACCAATGAGGCCTGGATCAGAATCCAGTTGTGCAACTTTGAGAAAGTTACTAACCCTCTCTAAGTTGTCAGACAACCCTGTAATTTTTTTTAAAAAAGGAAGACCACGAGAAAAACCACAGCAAAATGCACAGAAGTGTTTGTGCTACAATTCCCTCTCTTTTCAAGGGTCTCCTTTATATATTTTTTATTTTTCATCATGAAAAATTAATTAGTAGGTTTTGCCTCATGGGCCGTTCTACAGCAAGCTATAGAAAAACAACAAGAAATTACAAAAATTCCACACTCATCTACAATGTAAAGCACAGAAATCTAACAGCTCAGAACATTTTATAACGGAGAAAAATGCCAAAATTAAAATTCCTAGCTAGGGCAGGGAAGACCAACAGGAAAATGCCCCGGAGCATTTATCTCTTCACTCGCAGGAATAATCACTTGTTGCTGGGGACATATGTGTGGCTTGCACGTGTCACACAGCTGCCCACAAATACACGTCAATCACCCACGTCTCCAAGCCTGTTTGAACCTCGAGAGTCCCGTAGTTCACAGGTAGGGCCATCGAACCGTGGATACGCCACAGACAGGGCTGAATCGTGAATGACCCGGCTCCTCTGCGGTCACACCTCTGGTCAGTGGTGTAGGGCAGGCAGAACTTCCGTGATCCTAGCTGCTGCAGACCCATCTCGGCCACAGGAAAGGCCAGCTGGAGCTTCATTTCTCTCCATCCTGGGAAGAGGGGGAGTCCTGGGCCAGCAGAGCCATCCCCTTCCTGGTCTCCAGTGTCAACTCCACCTTGGGCACCCAGGGGATGGGCCAGGGCACTGGGGATTGTGTGTGTGTGTGTGTGTGTGTGTATGGGGAGGTGTGGGAGTGTGAGAGATATGGGAGTGTGTGTACATGGGCGGTGTGTGTGTGCTTGTACATGTGTAGGTGTGGGCTGTGGCCGTGCGTGTGTGTGTATGTGTGTAAGTGTGGAGTGTCTATGTGTGTGGAGCCGTGGGAAGCTGAGTGTGTATATGTGTGCAGAGGTGAGCGTGTAGGCACGAGAGCATGTGTATGTATGGGTGTGCAGGTGTGAGCTGTGTATAGTATGTGTATGTGTGGGCGAGTTTCATGTATGGACATAGAGGTGGGTGTACATGTGCGTGCAAGTGTGTGTTTATTAGTATAGCGGCAGGTGTGCCTGTGTGTGTCCATATGTGTGTGAGTCTGTGTTGCATGTGTGTGTCTGTGTGTGTGCAAGGTTTGGTATGCGTGGGTGAATGTGAGCACAGGCGTGTGTGCACATTTGTGTCACTGTGTTTGTATCTGTGTGGGTGTGTGTTTCATCCCAAGTGTGCTCACCCCCACACTTCTTTGTCTCTCCATGTACAAGCTACCTGAGCTCATAACAAAGGAAACGGGCTCTTTCCTCTGACCTGCGTCCTGCTGCCCTGGACAGAGGGTTTTGAGCCCCAAAACATTTAGTGCCGAGGAGAGACCAGGCTTGGAGGCACCGGACACCCCCGCCTGCCGTGCTGCCTCCCCTTTTGCCTGGCTGTCCGGGGCCGAGGCTCTACCCTCACGTGTAAACACCCCGTGCACATCTGGCCTAACTCTGGTTCCTGCTGCCCTTCGCGCAGGAAGTGATCTTCCCAGTGGGTGGCCTTGGACCAGCTCTCCCCAGGGAGCCCTGAGGGTCAAGGTCCAAATTCCCTGCCAGCCTCCCACAGGGCTCTGCTTTGAGCTCTCAAATTTTCGTGGAGCTGAGTATAAGCATCAGCCCCCCACACACAGCGTCGTGTAAGCTCTGGACTCAGGGTTCACACTGGAGCGGGCTGGAGGATGGACCCAGCCGGCCAGCGATGCTGAAGCTACAGCACCTCCGCTGGATGCCCTGGGCACAGCGGGGACGCACCGGCCTGGCCGTCCCCATCTTCACACCCTTCACATCAGAATACCCCCCTCCCGGCTCAGGCATCACCTCCGGGTACAGGCATCAACCCCCGGGCTCAGACACCACCTGTCCCCTCCTGTCTCTGGGCAGTTACTGACACCCAGGTGTGCTGACTCCCCTGTGACTGTCAATATTTGTTTTCCATGCTCTCCAGGACTCCCGCTTCTCAGTACAAACAAACAGGTGGTACCAGTGCCCGCTCACTTCTCCAAGCCTGTCATGCCTTAGGGAATCTAATGGTAATGGACCGCTGCCCCGCATCCTGGCTCCCGGACAGACTTTTACAGGACAGCCTGTCGTCCTGGCCCACGCACCGGCGGGCCAGGCGGGCATCCCCTCCTCCCCTGCGCGCCACTCTCTGTCTCTCTCCTAACACCCACGTCTCTGCCATCAAGAACAAATATGATTTCTGATTGAACATCACTTTATTTGCCAGTTCTGTGGTCTTTTCTTATCGTGTTCCACATTGCTCAGGCTTTGTGGTTAAATTATGTATTAAGGTCAATGTCAAAACAGAGGAGATCTGTAACCTACAGGGAGCTGGCTTTTCTTCGTGATTAGGGCGAAGTGCGGGCTGCCTGTCAGCCAGCCCGGGCAGCGCGGCATGGGGCCCGCCCCACAGCGGGGCTCTACAAAGGCAGCTCGCGGGCTCCCAGGACGCGCCCGTGATAGATTTGCCCGGATCGCCCGCCCCTCTTGAAAGCCCGCTTGCCTGGGCTTCCATCTGAGAGCTGTCAGCCGCACCTATGGAGTCGTGTCATAAATCAAACGCAAAGTGTGTTCGCTGGGGAGCGCGGCAGATGTCATGTACCCGCTTGTAGTTTGAGATCTTCTAAAGGAAAACGGTGTCAGAATAAGGAAGACGGGAGGGATGTGGGTTTTCTTTTTTTTTTTTTTTCTTTTTCCTTAAAAAAAAAACAAAAACATGAGACAACGGTTGAAAAGACTGGCTGGAAACCTTCTCTAAAGACTTGCACAGTTCAGCCCCACCAGTAAATTAATCAGTGAGCGTTCAGACGGGGGCACCACAGGACAGGAGGCGGGTGTGCATTGATTTTCCTCCCCCACGAATTTCTTCTTGACGAGCATTAGTCAACGAGGGCTGGCGTGAGTCCCCTGGCTCATCGGCCAGAGATGAGTCCTCCTGCGTCCAGATGCGGGATGGAGAGCAGACAAGAGACCGCGTCATGGGTGCCGAGCTCGTGCCCGCAGGGAGGGGGCACTGGCATGCCCACAGGCACCCCGAGACCCCACCGGCCTGGGGCTCCGCTCTGCAACTTTGTTTCTGCCCCCTCCTTTGAAAGGATTCCTCTGTGCTGAGGAAATAAAGGCACCCCCGTGCCCTCGCTCACCCTCCAGCGTCTGTTCTTGTGACGGGCTCTTTCGGGAAACTGGAACGTTGGCAGCAGGCATCGGAAGGCTTCCTCCTGACAGAGGACACGGGTGTCGGTGCTGATTGTGTAGACGGAGACTCCCGGGATTAGCATCCGGCTCTCAGCGGTCTCCACTCTGGGACCCCGAGGTCCTCCGGTTTAAAGAGGGGGGGGTCCCGGCGCAGTGGTGGGGAGGGGCATGTCTGTCGTGGCGGCTCAGTCTCTTGCCCCGCCCTCACTAAGTAAGTCCACAAAAGGCGGTTAACTTCCAACCAGTGCTGGACGCAGGCTTCAGCAAAGGAGCGGAGAGTCTTGGTGATGCCAGAGACCACTCTCGTCCGAAAACGTGGGGAGGGCTGGTCTCACCCAATACTCCCCACTCCGCCCTTTCCGGCAAGAGTGTAATAGACGTGAGACCGACATGCACTCTGCGTCCTGTTACACCCATTACATAAGGTAGTAACATGCCGAAATACATGTTCCGTTACATACGTGTGGCGTGTGTGTATACATCCACAGATACACGTGCAATGAACATATACAGTGAAAAACGTCTCCCAGACTGATAGAAACCAGAGTACCGGTGATGTTTGGCCAGGAGATACGGACCCAGAAGGCGCACACGGGAACCTCCCGGCTGTTGGAAACGGTCCGTTTCCCGACATGAACAACATAACGAGAGGTCCATGTGTAAAAACCACCGAGTTGTGCCTGGGGATTTCTGTGCCCCCAGGAATGTGCATTTTACATCCGTAGAAATACATGAGCTCGGGAATCAGTACTCAGCACCCCTCACGGGCTACATCCTCTCTCTTCTCTATTTAATTTTTTCTCATTTTTTCCTGACCCAGCGAATGGATTCCTTGACCTACGGGGTCTGTGACCCACCGATTACAAACACACGTGTCTGGGACGCCCTTGGAAGGACGAGGGTGGAGACAGGGCTCCTGCCCACCAGCAGCTCCCACCTGGGGGGAGAAGAGGAATATGGAACACATGGTGCAGGCAGAGCCGGCGAGGAGAGGCCCCCTCCCCAGGCAGCCAGAGGAGGGTGGTGGGTGACGGCCCCGTCTCCCCTGACTCCGACTCTTTCCTGGAAGTAACTAAAATCAGTCCTTGCTGGGTTAAAAACAAGAATCCCCCATCCATTAAAAAATAAGAATAATAAAATAAACCCGTCTTTTACAGATACATATGGAGCTGTTGACAGACTGCATGATTTGATGTAGTCGCTTCTTTTTAAATGGCCCAAATGTAAAACGGAAGAAAAGAAAGCACAACGGTGCACATGTGCTGGGCGTAAGTGTCAGGGGAGACTTTAAAAGGTCAGTGAGCTGTGGGTAATGATTGGAACTGGGTGAAGGTATATGAGGTTCCGTGCGCTATCCTCCGGTTTGCTTGTGTTTGAAAGCGTCTGTGTTATTAGCTCAGCTCAGCTGCCATAACAAACACCACAGACGAGGAGGCTTAAACGCTAGACGTTTATGTCTCCCAGTCCTGGAGGCTGGAATCTGAGATCCAGGCATGGGCAGGGCTGGTTCCTCCTGAGGCCTCTCTCCTGGGCGTGTAGACGGCCGTCTCTTCCCTGTGTCGTCACGTGGTCATCCCTCTGTGTGTGTCTGTGTCCTGATCTCCTCTTCTTATAAGGACACCAGTCCTATGGGATCAGGACCCACCTTAGTGACCTCATTTTCCCTTCATCACCTCCTTAAAGACCCCATCTCCAAATACAGACACATCCTGAGGTCCTGGGGGTCAGGGCGTCAACATACAGTATTCCAGCTTCCAGACAAATGTGCCTACTTCCCAGAGGGGAGACCACAGCATCATCGCCCTGTGCAAGGCAGAGGCTTTGGATTGGTGCCCACAGCAGAGTGGGTGTGATGTGGGAGCTTCCTGGGGCAGCTGTAACAAAGGACCCCAAACCATGAAACCTGAAACCACATCCATCCTTCCCCATCCTGGAGACCAGATGTCTGAGGTCAAGGTGTCCCAGGGCCGCGCCCCCTCCAGAGGCTCCAGGGGAGGGTCCTTCCCGCCTCTTCCAGCTTCTGGGGGCTCCAGGTGTCCCTGTGCTCGTGGCCGCATCCCTCCCGTCTCTGCCTCTGTCTTCACGTGGCTTTTCCTCTGTGTCTGGGTCTCTCCTCTTCTGTCTCTTAGAAGGACCCTGTCATTGGATGTAAGGCCAGCCTCATCCAGGAGGACCTCATCTCAGTCCCTTAACTTTGTCACATCTGCAAAGAACCCATTTCCAAATAAGGTCCAATTCGAAGTACTGAGGTTCAGCACTTGAACATATACTTGGGGCTGAGTCTTCACTCAGTCTGTTTGTGCTGCTGTAACAAAATACCCCAGACTGGGGGGCTTATAAACAACAGACATTTATTTCCCACAGTCCTGGAGGCTGGACGTCCAACATCCCGGCGAGGGCAGATTTAGTGTCTGGTGAGGACCCTCTTCCTGTTTCCTAGATAGGCGTCTTCTTGCTGTGTCTTTACCTGATGGAAGGGGATAAGGGAGCTCCCTGGGTTCTCTTTTATAAGGACACTTATCCCATCATGGGTTCTCTTTTAGAAGGACACTTATCCCATTATGGGGGCTCCACCCTCATGACCTCATCACCTCCCCAAAGCCCCACCTCCTGATACCATCACCCTGGGGGTTACCTTTCAGCATAAGCTTTTTGGGGGCACACGGACATCCTGTCCATACCAGGGAAACACATTTCAACCCACCCACAGTGTCCACTTTCTACAGGCCTGGCTGATGGGGAGGGATCCCTTGTGACTTCGTTTGTTTGTGAATTCCCTTTTAAGTCACTTTGGGGATTATCTGTGGACTCCAGGTACCTGCCTCAGCTCATAGCCATGTGGGTTTGGCCCTAATCATCTTCCATGCCTGGGCCAAGCTGCCTCAATGGGGGAAAAGAAATGAAATTTCGAGCAGGTGAATAACAAACATGGCGTGTGTGCTCCCAAAATCTGTGTGTCGTGCACACGACCCCATCTTCCTCTCGATCACAGATCCTCAGAAGCAGCTGTGTAAGCAGGTTTTCCATGGGATGTAGTTGTACCCAATCAATCCACGACCCAGACCTTCTACCAATCAACCCAAATGGGTCCCTGACAATTAGCAATTAGTGCATTTTCCCCAACTTTGCTACAGTAATTCTCTCTACACGTTCCAGAAAGACTCATACACACCTAAGAGAGAAGAAAAATGTTGAAAATGAATTTCTGAATTGGAAATATTAACATTGCCTCATCGTCCGATGGCCTATGTAGCTGGTGGGTTTTCTTTAAAAGGCTCCCCCTCCTGATTCCTCCCTGTTTCCACCTGTTACTGAGAGGAAGGGGAAGATGGACCCTGTTTCCACCCAAGCTGCCCGCTTTGGGCGCCCCAGAGATGAACACTCACCCTTCCTTCCTCCCTTCCTTCCTTCCTTCCTCCCTCCCTCCTCCCTTCCTCCTCCCTTCCTTCCTTCCTTCCCTCCTCCCTTCCTTCCTTCCTTCTTCCCTCTTTCCTCCTCCCTCCCCCTAAGCTCCATCTCCTGCTCCACCAGAAGCCCCTCCAGAATCTTCGTTTGAGGTCCTGGAGAAGTACCTCCATCTCCACCCTTTTTCAACAAAGTTGCCAACATGATCAACTGTTTCCCCAACTTGATTCCTGTATAAACCCCTTTAAAGGAAGGGGTTTCCTTAACCCTCCAGGACCAGAAAGTAATGTTGACGGTAACATGTAACACGAGCTAGATCTGCACAAACATGAAAACAACCGCCTACGTCTGACACTGATAACGGCCCAGGCATGGCAGGTGGACAGAGCATGTCTTCTTATTTTCTGGATCCTGGATGCTCTGGAGTCTTCGGGCCTTGATGATTCAGGGACTGTTTGCAACTTCCTAGAGCGCACCTTTGACTTGCAAACAACCCACCCAGCGCCCACACCCTGTGACCCCCATGAGGGACCTTCACGCTCTGGGCCTCCATCCACCGGCCCTCATCCCCCCAGGGCCAGGTACAGACAACTGGAGCCAGCTCTGCACCCCAGCATCTGCAGAAATATCCCCGCCAGCCAACCCCACCCTTCTCGGCTTCCTCACCCGGCCTCCCCATTCCTCCCATGGACAGACAACCGTGTCCCCACCTGCAATGCCTCCTCCCTGGCACTTCCCCGAGGGGCCCTGCACAGCAGGCCTCCCATTTCCGGGCGACTGTGAATTCTTTCCCGAGCATCACCTCTGCATTCATGTGTCTCATCGGATACAATGACAGCGAGCCCCCCGATCCCTGGTCGCGGTCACGGCTCCCTTGCAGATGCACGAAGCTGCCCAGATGCTGGACCTGCCCTGGGAGGGTCGCCGGGAACTCAGCGGCCCAGGCCCTGTGTGGTGTGGACAGGACCCTGGGTGCCCCCCATGGGCTGCAGCAGACACCTACTGGACCCCCGGTGGGTGCCGGCCCTGGGCATCTCGGGCATGCCCGCCGCCCCTTCAGAGGAGCCGGCTGCGTGCCTATGAAGCCAGCCAGCCCATCGCCCGGAGTCAGTCCTGACGTCCAAGCCTAATTAGTGCTGCTTACTGACCTCCACGTGTCCCCTTACCAGGCAGCTGCAGCCTGGCTGACGCACCCGGAGCCCGGACCAGACAGGCCCAAGCTGGGGAATACTAATCAGAGTTAATTGCCAGCACTGAGGCTGATGGGCCCCATGCTGGCGGCCCCCTGCGGCCCCTTGGGCTGCTCAGACCCCAAGGCCCAGAAGCCGATCCCTCACCCTGCCTGCAGGCCCTGCCCCCTGGCCATCCCATGCTGGTCCAGGCAGGAATCGGGCATCCTGTGCACACCTGGTCCCCGCCCTTCTGAACACACAGGTGTGCACACCCAGATGTCCACCCTGCCCAGCCCCAGGAGGGGTCCGGGCCCAGGGGCCTCCCCATGTAACCTGCCCCTCCGTCTCCCCAGGACAACCTGATCACCTTCCCTCCAGACATCATGGCTCATGCAGTGTTGGTGTCACAAGCTCCAGTCTCCCCTGGCACCCACAGTTGCCAAGGCCACGTCCCTGCCGGCCACGCAGATCCCCTGACTCCTGCCATGCAGCTGGACCAGGGCTGTGGTCACCTTGTACTGAAGTGGGGGCCATGTTCCCCCAGAGGCTGCCAATTTCATTTTTACTCTTTGGTCCTGAGACAGAGTATGAGGACTGTATGTTCCTGTAATGGGCTGAAAAATGTCCCCAAAATTCATATGTAGAATCCCTGACCCTCAAGACCTCAAGATGTGATGTATTTGAAGACAGGGTCTTTAAAGAGGGGATGAAGGTAAAATGAGGTCATTAGGGTGGGTCCTGACCCCAAAGGACAGGTTTCCTTATAAGAAGAGGAGATCAGGACACAGATACACACAGAGGGACGACCCTGTGAGGACACAGGGAGGAGAGGGCTGTCTACACACCCAGGAGAGAGGCCTCAGGAGGGACCAGCCCTGCCCACACCTGGATCTCAGATTCTAGCCTCCAGGACTGGAGACAATCAATGTCTGCTGTTTGAGCTACCCTGTCTGTGGTATTCCAGCATCAGGAAAGTACTACAGCCCCTTGTAACCACCGGCAGATTACTGTCCCTCAAATGATTACGGACGCAGATTACTTTACTGTCCCTCAAATGATTACGGACGCAGATTACTTTACTGTCCCTCAAATGATTACGGACGTGAAAATAATCATATACGCTTCATGCTTAGGGTTCTGAGACGTTGCAAATATGAGAACAAATTTGCAGATTGAACCCCAGCCAAACAAGAAAGGCTTTCAAGTCCACATTCCCCCTCGAGGTCAGAGCCCCTCCTCCCACAAGTGGGGGAGACTCCAGCTTCCCGGGAGGCCATCCCATGATTCTTATTCCTCCAGAGAGCTTTCCATGCCTGCGTCCTGTGTCAAATTTCTGTTGTGTTTTCTGAATTTCCCCAGTCAGGAGCTATGTCCCAAAGCATTCATGGAGCAAAATAAAGGGAATTATTTCTGCATTGCGTATTTTGGGTATACTCACTCTGATGGGGTCAGAGTGACTATTCTGGCAAAGCAAAGGAAATCAGAGTTTGGATTCCCACACAGGACATGCTTGGGCCAAGCCAAGTTTGAGGCAAGATGGTGGACCCAACACACACAGCTGGGGCCAGTTCTTCCAGACCCAACACAAGTTCTGCATGGAGGCCCTGCACGGTCTGAGAATGTCCAGGAGTGGAAAGAAGGATCTTATATCTATCCCATGGTGTAGGGTGGGGAGTAAGTGATCTACAAATGAGGTGAGGGGGCAGGGGGTGGATCTCCAGGCTGAGGAAGTGAAGCTCCCCTACAAAAGAAAACAGATGCCCAAGATGGCAGCTCAGACCACCGTGGCGCTATTGTCCGTCTTAAACATTTTCTCGCTGAAAGTTTCAACATAACCAACTGCTTCTCCAGTTGATTGATGGATAAACACTTTTTTAAGAAAGAGTTTTCGTGACCCCCTGGAGCTAGTAAACTTTTTTTTCCTGTCACGTCGCTTAAGCATAGATGTAAAAATAATCACGCGTTGGGCTTCCCTGGTGGCGCAGTGGTTGAGGGTCGGCCTGCCGATGCAGGTGCCCCGGTGCGGGAGGATCCCACATGCCGCGGAGCGGCTGGGCCCGTGAGCCATGGCCGCTGAGCCTGCGCGTCCGGAGCCACGGCGGTGAGAGGTCTGCGTACCGCAAAAAAAAAAAAAAAAAAAAAAAAAAAATCACACGTGGCATTCTGATACATCAGTGATCACCTATGCAAATTGATAAATTGAATCCCAGCAAAGCAATGAACCCTTGACATTCAAACCTAACACACCCATTTATTGTAACCAGCAGTGTTGATTCAATGTCAGGTTTGCTGGAGAAATATTCATCTTCAAACTTCCATATTGAATCTGCTTTGGTATTTTTACATCAGTGGTCTTCCTACAGAAAATGCCTTTTTGAATAAACATGTAAAATCAGTACCTGACTGTCAAGATTTGGTTTGCCAGCCCAGAAGAGGGAGACTTCATAGGTCAGAAAGACTGAAGTGCTCACGTCAAGGCCGTGGGGACTCGGAGGCCCTGGGAAGGCTTGGCCGAGGAGGGGTTTATCCAGTGGGGACATAGCTCCACCTGTGCGGTGACCTGTCACGGGAAATGCCATTCACTTTGCCCCAGCTGTGTGGAAATAAACGTATGGTGTGAAGGACAAGCTGGCCATCAATGCCGTATTTTCTTCCAATGTTTACATTTGTGAAAAGCAATGAGCAGTAGGCAAATGCATACACTTGCACGTCTAGGAATGTGTGTAGTGACGTTGGAACATGTAGGAACCCGCCATGCCCCGTCTGCATGTATTTATTTGACAGGAACTGTGTTCAACGTATGGGTTTCCTGGGGCAGCTGTAACAAATGCCCCCAAACCAGGGGGCTTAAACAGCACGAATCCATCCCCTCCCAGCCTGAAGACAAGACGTCTGAGATCAAGGTGTCCCAGGGCTAAGCTCCCTCCAGAGGCTCCAGGGGAGGGTCCTTCCTGCCTCTTCCAGCTTCTGGAGGCTCCACGTGTCCCTGGGCTTGTGGCTGCATCCCTCCTGTCTCTGCCTCTGTCTTCATGTGGCTTCTCCTCTGTGTCTGTGTCTCTCCTCTTCTGTCTCGTAGAAGGACCCTGGCATTGGGCCAGGGTCACCGTCCTCCAGGGGGACCTCATCCATCTGCTCGACTTCTGGCCTCTGAAACAGTGATAAAATAAATTTCTGTTGCTTGAAGACACTGGGTGGGGTGACTTGTTACAGCAGCCCCCAGACACTCAGACACACCGTTATGGGGTCTACCTGGGGGTTACCACTTGCAATTTCCTGAGGCCCCTGTTCTCCCGTGGAAGGTATTTTTTTATTTTCTGGGCCCCCCATGGCCCCCGTCCCTGCAGTTTTGACCCCATGCTCCCCCATAAATTTTGCCCCTCACTTGGGACTCACCAGAACCGTAGCCCAAGCCCATGGCCCCGTCCACTCCCTCCCCACAGCACCCATTTTGCAGACCGCAGCCTGGTTTCTACCGCTGGCAGACTAGACAGTGCAGGGTGGACTCTTGTGCCCACACACGCACACCCAGGGGAGTGGGTATCTCAGAGCAGCCTGGATTCTCACTCATCTTAGACAGCCCCCAGGTGCCCAGTCATCCAGCAGAGAGCCCCATCCGGCATTCTGGGGGCGGTGGGGGGAGGCGTCTGGAAGCATTTCCTCTACCAAGAACGTCTCAGGAAATCGCTTCTTTCATTAGATATTTGGTCCGCAAATCCCCTTCCGCATTCACGTTGGATGGAGAGGTTTTTCCCCTCATCCAGCCCTAATTTATTTATCTTAAGGCCGGCGATGCACTGTCACTCCGTCACGAAGGCTCGCAATCAAAGTTTACCTTACCCAGAGGTAATTAATACAAAGATTGTTGGATTAAAGATGTGAGTCTTGACACTTTGGCAGGGGGTTAGGGACATGGTCTCCAGGGCCCACATTATGCCTGAGACAGACCAATTAACACCATGCATCTTCTTTTATGTTAACTCCAATTAAGGTTTCTTAAAATTTTTAAAGTTATTTTCTTCCTCACCGTCTCCGAGTGTCAGACAGTACATCAAAGGCGTTGGTGGAACACTGCAGGTAATACTGATTGGCAGGCAGATCTGGAGGGGACCGGCTCTCAGCGCCCGGGCGTGAGGCACGGCAGGCTCTGTGTCTGGGCATCAAGGGGCTTGGGGAAGAGCCATTCCCATGAGGGCCTGGGGTCAGGTTACTCTCACAACCCAGATTCCAACCAGCAAGGGCTCTGGGGGTACCTGCAGCTCAGGCTTCTTCTGCCCTCGAGGTCGGCAGGAATAGCAACCTTCTTTCCCTGCATGGTTGTCTCCTATCCGAGAACTAAGACTGTCCATCCAGGGAGCAGTTGAGGGCCTAGGAGGACCTGGGGCTGGTTGCAGCCTATGTGTCTCCTGAGGCTGCAGTAACAAAGAACCACAGCCTGGGGCCTTAAAACTCCAGAAATGCAACCTCCCCCATCCTGGAGACCAGACCCCTAAGGTCAAGGTGACCCAGGGCTGAGCTCCCTCCAGAGGTTCCAGGGGAGGGTCCTTCCTGCCTCTTCCAGCTTCTGGGGGCTCCAGGCATCCCTGGGCTTTTGGCCGCCTCCCTCCCGTCTCTGCCTCTTGTCTTCACCGGGCTTCTCCTCTGTGTCTGTGTTTCTCCTCTTCTGTGTCTTAGAAGGACCCTGTCATTGAACGTAGGGCCACCCTCATCCAGGAGGACCTCATCTCAGACCCTTCACTTCATCACATCTGCAAAGGCCCTGTTTCCCAATAAGGTCCCGTTCCCAGATTCCTGGTGGATGTGAATTTGGGGGGATACCAGTCACCCCCTAGGTGGGCTTTTTGCTCCCATAGTAGTCTCTTGTCCTGCAAGATCAGGAAAAGACTTGTCCCCTCCCCTCTCACAGGGAGGGGCAGGGGTTCCCACGAAAGTGCACAAAGAGGGGACACCCTGGGTGTCTCGGCCTCAGGAACAGAAACACTGGAAAGAACTGTTCTCCACGTCAAGGCCGAGGTAGGAGGCTGGGGTCCGTGGGGGTCTCGGTGGAGACATGCACCAGGATTGACTGCAGGGTCTGTCCTGGTTTCCACCAGGATCTGCACAGACAAACAGCCTCCTCTGAGGAGAGCTGAGTGGGGCAGACCACCCGTCAGCCAGTCTGTGGGCAACCAGACTCGGAGTCAGCTGGACAGGCTATCCCTGTTGACACTGAGGCCTGGGGTCCTGGGGGAGGTCACTCGAGGGGCCTTGGTGAGATGTGACAGCAGGCGCACCTCCGTGCACAGCGACCGGGCGCAAGACTGCTCTCCGGGGGTCCTCTTCCCACTGTTCCTTCACCCTCCACGACTGACTGGGGTGGGCCGTTCGCTGTGAGTTGCGGGGCAGGAGCAAGATGGAGAGAGAGAGAGAGGGGGGACAGGTAACGTGTACACGGATAGACGCGGTAGGGAGATTATTGATAGATTGATCGATAGATGAATTGATCGATAGATGATTAGGTGAGAGATACATGTTGATAAAAATGGCTGACATATAGATACATAAATAGGTATATCAATGGATTGATAGATGATTAGATAGATATAGATAATAGATATGATTGGTAGATTGATGACAGAGGGATACATAGATATAAATAGATGGTACATCAAAAGTGAACAGATGTGATATAGATAGATTCCAGATAGATGGATAAATAGATTCTAGATAGAAAGAAATACCTGACAGATATATAGGTAGATACATAAATGGATAGAGGCATAGACTGATTGATACATAATCGGCGATCAGATACAGATGTTAGGTTAATAGATATGACAGATAGATTAATGATAGATGGATACATAGATATAGATAGATGATAGATAAAGACAGTTTGATATTAGCTAGATACACTAGATGGATGAGTATATTTTTTGGTTCATGACAGCTGGATAGACAGACAGATAGACAGAGATTTTCACACTCTGTCGGATGATGACCGACAGCAGCTCTGATCTGGAAGAGAATGATCTGTGTAGGGTTTGTCACCCTCGCACTGTGGGCACCTGGGGCTGGACGACTCTCGGATTCCACAGAGCGTGCCCCGTGTCCGTCTTTGAGCAGACAGCCCTGAGGGACACGGCGCCGCGAGTCTGGGCTGGGATCCGATGACACACCCTGCGGAGAACTTGTCTCTCCAACCACCGCTGGCCACGTGGCCCAATGTCTGCAGGTTTACCCCCCTTCACACAGGTAACTCTAGGTTTCCACAAAATGCACGTTAGGGGACAAAAATTCTCTTTGCACAACGCATGCAGCGTGTAACATGTCTGGAATCAGCAAACTGTGTCTTGAGTACAATTGAATCTCGAATTATGTGGCTCCCGTGGGGATCTCGACACAGCAGACAGACCAACAGAAAGGGTTGAAGGTGGCATTGGTGGGCCTGATGAGCTCCACAACCTACCTGCGGCCTGTTTGGAGAACCTTCTAGGTGTATGTACAATAGGTCTCCATCCCTGACTCAAAACTGGATGCCAGACTGTTGCCTACAGAGTAGCCATGTGACCCAGCAATTCCACTCCTAAGTATGTGCCCAAAAGAGGTGACAACAGGGTCTCAACCACACGCGTTCACAGCAGCACTACTCAAAACAGCCAAAGGTGGGAATACCCCAAGTGACCGTGGATGGACAGATGGACGGACGGGTGGATGGATGGATACACAGCATGGGGTCCATGCACACAGTGGGATATGACTCAGCCATGAAAAGGAGTGAAGCTCTGACACAGGCTACCACGTGGATGGACCTTGAACACACGATGCTCAGTGAGAGAAGCGGATGCAGAAGGACACACAGTGTGTGATTCCATTGATAGGAAACGTCCAGAACATGCAAATCCATAAAGACAGAAAGTGGGTTCATGGTGTCAGGGGCTGGGGGAGGGGGATGGGAAGTGACTGCTCATGGGGTTGGGGGTCTCCTTTGCAGGATGAGAAGGCTCTGGAACCAGATAGAGGTGGCGGTTAGACAACATTGTGCTAATGTTAGCACATCGTGAATATGCTAAATGCCCCCTCCCTGAAGTGCCCACTTTAAAATGGTTGATTTTACGTAGCGTAAATTTTGCCTCCATCTACGTAAACAAGTCTCTTTTCTGAAAGCCACATCACCTCTAAAAATGTAATGAGTCTTCTGGAAGCTCTTTGTAAACTGTAATGTGAGCTGTCATCACCCGCATAGTAAAACATCCCTCTAATTCCAGCCAAGTGTCTAGCATCTGAGGATTTATAACAAAGGCACCTACAAAAGGGGATAAACTCTCCACAAGGGTAACTCGTGACTACATCCCTCTAAGATTTTAAACCAACAGAAGAAACACCTCCCGCCAACAAAGGTGTCTCTCATACCTTTGAAAATGATTCATCCAGAGAAACCCTCTTCTAGCATCTTGCTAGTTCCCTCTCCACCCAAGATGATAAATATAACATTAGCCTGACCCTTCGTTCCCACATAGCAGACCCTCAACCTCTTGGCCCAAGGATGGAGACAGACCCTCTGGGTCCTGAGACAGTGCTTCGCACCGTCCCGGGGATCCCACTCAGAACATTTATCAAAGATTTCCAGCATCACGTTTGCTCTCTCCGCCTCACGCTTTGTTTTCATTAAAAAAACCTGAAAACCCACAGTGCTTTCTAGACCAAAAGAAAAACAAGAGAATCAAACGAGAAAAGGGAGGGGTAAGTCAACATCCTAGGGAAGCCGAGCATGCACCCCACCCGCGCGGCCTCATCTCCTAGGCATCCGGCTAGCTGCAGAAGACGGCGTGATCAACACTGACCTCTGATCTGCAGCCCTGGACTTTGACCTCAGGCCTGTGACTGTGCGTTGCCTTCAGTCAGCCTGGTGCTGGGAGAGTCAGAGGAGGCCCGAGCAGGAAGAAGACCACAGAGGACTCTGCATCCTTCCCTTTTCAGGGTCAAACCTCCTTCCTTCTGATGAGCAAACGCACCACAGTCACCGTGGACGAGCCAACTCCCAAAGAGCATCGCCCCAGGAACTCAAGACAACCACTGGAGACAAGATCAGTCTGTCCGTTCGCCTGTCCTCTTCCCTCTGAGAAAATCGATGCTCCACGCTTGGTTTGATCAGGCATGAAGGTGGGATGTGGCTCCATGGAGAACGTTTCTGCATCTCTCCATGCGGGCAATGCAGGGATGCACCACACCAGCATCACCCCTGAAACACACCTTAGGGTCAGCTCAGCTATCGTAACAAAGATTCGCCTAAACTTCAGCACAAAGGAACCAACACAACAGCTCAAGTTTACACCCCAGCTTAGTGGGCGGCAGGGCTGTCGTTCGGGGATGCTGGCTGCCTGGGCTGTGCTACCCGCCGCACGTGGCCTCCCAGGTTGAGTCCACTTGAGCTGGAATGGGGAAGAGCTCGGGCTTGTAAGCAAGTAATGTGGTAGGTGCTCAAGTCTGCTGGCTGGGGTGTAGACCCTCTGCCCCACCAGGCTACAGAGGGTCTGGGAAATAGAGCCCCAGGCTTGTCACCCACCTCCACACACACGGCCAGTACAACGGGAGAAGGGAGAAAGGATTTACATGGGCAGCTAGCAGCCCCCTTGCCGTGTGCCAAGTTCCCACATGGGTCCCTACCACCGTCTGACTTCTGCTCGCTGCCTTGTGGCTCTTCTTCTGGTTCAAAACCACACAAAAGGCTGCTCGTGTGGAAGAATAATCATCAAAGTACTTAAAGAGGAATTGTTTTCAGCAGGGGTAAAGGAGACTGCAAATGGATAAGCACCATGGGGTCCATGCACACAGTGGAATATTATGCGGCCATGAAAAGGAGTGAAGCTCTGACACGGGCTACAACGTGGATGGACCTTGAATACACGATGCTCAGTGAGAGAGGCAGACACAGAAGGACACACAGTGTGTGATTCCATTGATAGGAAACGTCCAGAACAGGCCAATCCACAGAGACAGAGGCAGATTTGTGGGGCATTGGCCACCTTGACTTTGAGGGTCCTTGGAGACATTCAGGTGACCCTCTTAGGGAGGATTTGGGGAATGTGAGCTCAGGGCGAGGATGAGTCTCAGGTTCAGGAATGCAGGGCGCACGACGCACAGGTCCTAACGGAGCCAAGGGCGTGCAGGGGAGTGTGTGGGGGAGGGACCAGGCGGACCTCCACAGCCAGAGAGAGGAGGACGTGCCAGCCCTGGAGAGGGAGGCACACCTGGATGGTGCAGGTGAGACCCTGGGGGAGGGCGCAGCACAGAAGACGGGGGGAGCCCACCCCGAGCAGAAACACTGAGGAGATCCATGAAGTGTTGGTTTCATGTTTAAAAACAGCTCACGTAAGTAATAATTTCCCAAGATAAATAAGAGCACAGGGAAACAGAAGCCACGTGAACACCGGCAGAAGCATTATCTTTAAAACGATCCTGAAGGAAGGATGGGCGGGCAGTGACCCTGACAGGCAGGCGTGAATGGACCAGCCTTTTGCCCTTTATTGCCTCCTATTCAGTTGCTTTCCAGCATGCCATAGGTGAGTAGACTTTCTCCCAGAACATGTCCCTGACCCCGCGAAGGCTGGTGTGCCCGAGGTGGAAAGGACAGTGGTGCTCGTGGTGGAGGCCACGGTGGAGGCAGTGGTGGTGGACATGTGCTGGCGGGGCTGGCAGGTGAGTTGAGCTGGTTCCTGTCTGTGTTCCTTACTCTGGGGGGTCTGGCTCCTTGATCCCAATAGAAGCTACACTGGGATGTCATCTTTCCAAGCAACCTCGACAGCTGGACTTTTAAATTTCACGAAGAGTTACCGGGGCCAAGTGACGACCTTGAACCTCTCCGTTCACGGCTTTCTAGGGTCCGTTGAAAGACTGGAGAGAGTCCCCTCTGCTTACTGCTTTCCCTGCCACCTGCTGCCACACCAGGCCCCCGCTCCTGCCCCAAATGCCCCGTCCCTCCCCTCACCCATCCCGGGCTGGGAGCTGGGTGCAGAAGTGGCCTCTTTGCAGCCTAGCCTTCCTCGCCCACCAGCACATCAGAGCGTCTCAACGTCCCCGCAGAACCACTCCCCCTCCGAAGCCCTGGCTACACGGGGCCACTTTGCAGAAGTTGCTCCAGTGCTTCATCACCACCTCCCCGACGTGTGTCAAAACCCAGGAGCTGCTGCACGCGGAATTGTTGCAGGGCCTGCAGAAAAGGGAGCGCCCAGCCAGCAGGACAAAAGCAGGTAATAACGGACCAGACCTCTGGGGTCATGGTCTCCATGGCAGCAGGCGACCCTTCCCCAACCACTGTGACAGGCAGCTTCGGGCTGGCCCATCAGTGGGCCCCTGAACTCCTAGAACCACCAGTGGGCAGCCATCAGCGGCCCTCACGGCTGTTTAAACGGGGGGTCTGCACACCTCACGTCAGTTCTGGACAAGCCTCTCCGTGCATCTGATCCTAGTGCAAACGAACCACAAAGGACGCCCCACTTCCAGAAACTTCCATTCATTCTTCTTAGAAATTAGAAGAGCAGGATCTGTCTAAACACCAAGAAATCCCAGTTGTGACCCTAAATAATTCACACGGGCATCAAGAGATCCTTACACACCCACAGAACGGGAGTCTCCACGGAGGATGACAGCAGGGCATCTCACGCACTTTTGTTGGCTCTTAAAAGATTTCTGCCAAAAGAAAAAATTCTCAGGGAAACCCCAAAAGGCTGACAGTTCCCGGCGAAGCTGCTGGGAAAGCAGTGTTTCCAGGGCAAGGCTGGGTAAGACCGTCTGCGGCAGGGAGGCCAGGGGACACGTGCTCGTGGCCATCAGCTGCCCGCGTGTGAACGGGGTGACGTGAGAACAGCGCCGGACGCCCTGCACATGTCTGGAAGCAGCAAGAACTCTGCTCAGCGTGTTCTGGACAATTTCACGCCACCCGGGTTTTTGACGTTTTCTTCTCTGGGATCACTGGCTGGCCGGCGCAGACACGGGGCCTTAAGGGAACCTGTCTTCCCCGTCGGTTTTCATCAGATCTGCGCCATGACCCTTAAATGCAGAGAAGCCGGGAGAAGTCAGAGAGGTGGCCGAGGGGATGGGTTTGTCAGCAGCAGCCTGCAGGCATGCCAACGTCAGTTCTGAACTAGTCGGTTTGCAGTGTAACCTGGACCAAGTTAGGAACCCCCGTCGGGATGGGGGAGGGTTGATGCTGGTTTATAATGAACTTCAAAAAACAACCCGGAAACACCAGCCTCGTTAAACACAGAAACGTGGGGAAGGCTCCCGCTGGTCAGCAGAGAAAAATTTTAAAGCCTTTGGTAAAGGAAATAAGTATTTCAAAACTCTGCAGAAGCCAGGAAGTCTCTGCATTTCCGTGGGTGACAGCGCCATCGTGTGGCTTCACGGGGAACGGGCACCCAGATTCTGGGTTCTGATCCAGAGTCAGTGGCAGCTGCCTTCCTACCGGCCCAGGGAGCACCCTTCAGGACAGGCAGCCTCGCAGGCCTCCCCATGAACCTGGGTGGGGGGAAAAGCTAACACGCCGTGCATCTGGCGGGGAGAACTGTAGGTACTGGAATACGGACAGGTGTCCTGCGTTTAGGGGATGGATAATTATCTTAGAGGTCGTGGGGACTTGTTTTTGGGAGATGCATCCTGGAACATTCTGAGCCATGTTGTGTCTTTAGCCATCCAGCTCCACAGACAGACAGAAGGCCCCGGCCCCAAGATCCCAGGACCTGCATGCCCCGGCTGCAGGCTCCTTGACCCCCCTCTGTTCTCTCCCCACTCCTGCAGGCTTGTGAGTCTGTGTCCTACATTTCCACAGATTGAAAACAGCATCAGCAAACGATACCTGAGTGATGGCTCTTCTGCCCTGTATGGGTCTCATAATTGCCCCATTTACAGATGAGGAAACTGGGGCACAGAGAGAGCAAGACACCTGCCCTTGGTCACACAGCTGACAAGCGGCCGGGCTCCGGGTTTTGTGCTCCAGACACCTTGTTATGAAACAAAAGCCTTTGAATGGCCCTAGGAAGCCAGGAGCAGTACGGCCCTGTCCCCACAACGCTGGCACAGACCTTTGCCCCCACCACGCTGGCACAGACCTTTGCCCCCCTCGCACTGCCCAGGTGGTCCCCACGAGTCCAGGGCTCCCCAGCCCCCAAGCTATTGCCTGAGCTGCTCCCGCCCCCACCCAGGCCCTTCCTCATCCCTTCTCTGCAGACATCGGCCCCACCCCCCCACCACCACCTGCCCTGCTCGCTCCCATCAGCGGCCCCTGCCTCTTACGGTCGGTCTGATGTCCTGGGTCACCTTGTCCACCAAGCAGTACGGTCCCCAGGGGCAGGCTGCCTGCGGATCAGTGCTGCTAGGAGAGAGAGCCCGGGGTTGTGAGCCTCCCAGGGTGCCTGGGGCTGTCTCCTGAGAGAGAGGAAGAGGGGAGGAAAGAGGGAAGGAAGGAGGGAGGGAGGGAGGGAGGGAGGGAGACCCTTGCCTTCTGTCTATGCCCTTCAGGCTGACTCCATTGTAGGCGGAGTCCAGGAAATCACCGTGTATGATCCCTCCATGCACACAGACACCCCCAGCCCCGCCAGCCTCCTCGGGAGCCCCCATCTCCCCTTCCCTGTGGTCCCCAGAGCCTCAGGAAGCAGAGGGTCCCAGGTCTCCATCTACACCAGCCGACTGTGTGTGGCCATCAGCCGTCCAAATGCTTGCTAATTCTGGTGGAAGGGGGCTGAGGCCACCCCCACTTGTCTGAATCCCACCACGAGCATCCCCTTTCAGATGGCTGACTGGCCTCTGTCCCCAGTACTGCCGTGCAGGTAAACTGAGTCACAGCAGAGGAAACTCAGGAGCCATGCACAACCTGTTGTCCTCTAGGGTATCCCAATAGTGCCTGGTGCCCAGAAAGCCATCCAGCCCCTGGGACCCCAGTAGCACAAAGCTCTGCAGGAAAGCATCTGTAGGGCTCCCCTGGGGTGGACACTGGGGCACCTGGAGGGACTATGCTGTCTGGGTGCTGGGGGACCATGTGCTGATGCCTGGGCTCCTCTCTGGGAGGGGGGATGTGGCCACTGGCAGACCTCAGCCCCAGGGTTTCATCCACAGTGGAGCAAAGGGACCAGTGTAGGTGCCATGCAGGTAAGAGTCACCCACACACCTGGGCACACAGGTGAGTCCACAGCAGAGAAGGGAAAATGGTTTGGTGGTTTGTCAATCAGTGAAACAGAATTACTATACAACCCAGCAATTCTGCTTCCAGGTATGTCCCCAAAATAACTGGAAACAAGTGTTCAAACAAATACTTGTACCTGAATGCTCATGGTAGCACTATTCACAGCAGCCAAGGGTCCACAGATGGGTGGATAAATGGATGGTTGGATGGATAAATGGATGGATGGATGGATGGGTGGAATGAGTGGATGGTTGGATGGATAAATGAATGGATGGATGGATGGGTGGAATGAGTGAATGGATGGATGGATCCTTGGATGGATGGGTGGAATGAGTGGATGGTTGGATGGATAAATGGATGGATGGATGGATGTGTGGAATGAGTGGATGGTTGGATGGATAAATGAATGGATGGATGGATGGATGGGTGGAATGAGTGGATGGATGGATGGATCCTTGGATGGATGGGTGGAATGAGTGGATGGATGGATGGATCCTTGGATGGATGGGTGGAATGAGTAGATGGATGGATGGATGGAAGGACGGACAGACAGATGGATGATGGATAAACAGAATGCAGTCCATCCACACAGTGGAATATGACTCAACCATGAAAAGGTGTGAAACTCTGACACAGGCTACAGCGTGGATGGACTTTGAATACATGATGTTCAGTGAGAGAAGCAGGTATAGAAGGCCGCTTATTGTATGATTCTATTTATAGGAAACGTCCAGAGCAGACAAATCCACAGACGCAGAACGTAGACTAGTGATTGTGGGGTTGCAGGGAAGAAGGACTGGACTGATTGAGATTCACCTCTGAGGATGGGGGTTACTTCCATTCTCTCACGACCTTCCACACGGTGGGCTGCACAGCCCCAAGAGAACCCTGTGTGGGTGTGAGAAGCTGGGCTCTGGATCTGAGAGCCTTGAGTGGGTCAGAGCGACGGGACACAACTGGACACCAACACTTTCTTCTGCTTCCCTTTGTCCTTTGAGTGGACTCTGGGCCCCTCACCAGGCCTGCAAGACCTCCATGACAGGGTCTCTGACAGCCTGTAAACACCCCCAACCCCCAGGAATTCTCCCCTTGGCCCTTAGACCACCCTGATGGCCTTGAGACCTCAGGACACGCCAAGCTCCTTCCCAGTTCATACCTGACTGTCTTGAGATCTCAGGACACGCCAAGCTCCTTCCCAGTTCATACCTGACGGCCCTGAGATCTCAGGACACGCCAAGCTCCTTCCCAGTTCATACCTGACGGCCCTGAGACCTCAGGACACGCCAAGCTCCTTCCCAGTTCATACTTGACGGCCCTGAGACCTCAGGACACGCCACGCTCCTTCCCAGTTCATACCTGACGGCCCTGAGACCTCAGGACATGCCACGCTCCTTCCCAGTTCATACCTGACGGCCCTGAGACCTCAGGACACGCCAAGCTCCTTCCCAGTTCATACCTGACGGCCCTGAGACCTCAGGACACGCCAAGCTCCTTCCCAGTTCATGGTCTTTGCACATGCTGATGCTTCTGCCTGCTTGCTGTTCCCTGCACATGGCTGGCTTCTCCTGGCCCTTTAGGTGTTAGTTTACATGTTGTTCCCTCTTCCTGGGCAACTCTGTCACCAGCCTGAGTTGACATCTTCATTCTTCCCTTCTGCACACCCTGCGAGGTCACTTCCCCCCAGGGAACTCCCCACAAGCAGCAGTTATATATTATTTTGTTTGTCTATGCACTTTCAGTGTTCATAGCGGATGCTCAGCCAGCATCTACTAAGGTGAATTCACGGGCAGCCCTGGGTTGTCTCCTTGGTGGGTGTTCGGGGCCCTTCTGTGTTGGCTCCTGTGTTGGCCTCCCTGCCCACACATAGGCTGCTCAGATGTAGGGGGCAGTGGGTTTGAGTTCAGTCTTAGTGGTACTCACAGCTTTCCTCCTAAAACTACCCCCTGGGCGCTGGCGTCCACATTGACGAAGATGTCCAGGAAGGAGGGTCTCTTCTGACCTCACTGAACCCACTCTATGTTGGGGAGCGGCTTCTCTGTGTCAGGCACAGTGCTTTATTCAGTGGACATTTGATACCAGATGGATGGGCAGTTGGTCAGGTAAAGCAGAGCGTTCAAGATAAGCTAGGGGCTGGGGACAGAGGTCGAGAGCAACAGGACAGAATCAGACGTCGGCACAAGTGCGCGTGGTCTACAAACCTAAGTCCCAGCGTCTGGGTCTGTGGGTAAATGCTGGCTCTTCCCCAGCTGGACGCTTCCTTTTGCCTCAAGAAAAGGCAACTCCCCAATGAGACATCACCTCACACCCAGCAGGACGGCGATGATCGTGAAGCAGAACTCCGGGGCTGGTGAGGATGCGGACAGAGGGGAGCCCAGGGATGCCGGAGGTGGGCATGCGCAACGGGGCAGCCACGCTGGAAAACACTGCGGCGGTTCCCCAAAATACTAAACATTGAATTCGCGTATTATCCAGAAATTCTCCTCTGAAATCCCCCCAGTCATGGAAAGCAGGGACTCAAAGAGACAGTTGTACACCCAGGTTCACAGCAGCATTATTCACTAACGGCTAAGAGGCCAACATACCCGAAGTCCATGGATGGATGCATGGATGGACAGATGGATACACGAAATGGGGTCCATCCACACAGTGGAAAATGACTCAGCCATTAGAAAGGAGTGAAGCTCTGACACAGGCTGCCACGCGGATGGACCTTGAGGCCATTACACTAAGTGACATAAGCCAGACACAGGACAAATACTGTGATTCCACCAGTACGAGGTGCCTAGAGGAGTGAAATCCACAGAGGCAGAGAGCAAGAGGGTGGGGCCA
Source organism: Neophocaena asiaeorientalis asiaeorientalis (assembly GCF_003031525.2). Taxonomy (NCBI): domain Eukaryota; kingdom Metazoa; phylum Chordata; class Mammalia; order Artiodactyla; family Phocoenidae; genus Neophocaena; species Neophocaena asiaeorientalis. The sequence continues at coordinate 943,858 of NW_020175454.1, forward strand.
GGGGCTGGGTTGCGGGGGGAGTGAGCGTCCCAAGGAGACAGAGTCTCAGTTTGGGAAGATGAGAAAGTTCTGGAGACGGACGGTGGGGATGGCTGTACAACGTGAATGTACTGGAGCTGTGCATTTAAAATAGTTAAAAACCAGGGAATTCCGTGCCGGTCCAGTGGTTAGGACTCAGCTCTTTCACTGCCATGGGCCCAGGTTCAACCCCTGCTCAGGGAACTAAGATCCCACAACACGTGCAGCATGGCCCCCCCCAAAACAGTTAATGTAGAGAATGTTATGTATATTTTACCACAATCAACAAAGGATAAACAGAGTTAGTTAACCAGCCGCACATGCAGACCCGGCCCACCTCATGGACCTCGATTCCTTTGTGTAATTACTTTCAGCCAGATGCTTCCGATGCCCAAAAACTAGGTACTTGGTGTGAGATGTGCATGAATTTGTGCTACCGGGGGCGCCCAGATCCTGAGCTGCAAAAATAATGAGAGACAATTGCTTACTTCTCTTTATCTGTGTCTGATCCTAACGAAAGGTCTGCAGCACCCAGGGTCAAAGTTAACATGCATGGGCTCTGGGTCATACTCTAATGATGTGCGCTAACACGCGCCAAGGTTCAATAAATAAAGCAGGTGGAATGTTTTCTAACACTGGGATTGTTTTTAATTCAATAAGGGAAGTTTCATTTCTTTCAATTAAGTGCTTTTAAAAAGTCCATCCCTTTCATTGCTGGGCAAGGTATAGTAAAATAAGTACCAATGTTATTTCTACTTGTAATAAACTCAAAAAAGTAAAGAAAACCTCAAAACTGGTGAAATGCTCTGGCAGGCTTGTACAAAATTAAGTTTCTACGTAAACATCAATCATGTCCTATTACATCTCAAAACACAGAGCATAAGACTGTAGAAAAAAATCATTTGCTATTTGAATGATGTGTAAATTGATACCCTTTTCCAGCTACGGTTAATTATATAACATCTGCTAATGTAACGTTTAAGAAACTGTGGGAAACCCCAAAGCAATTATGATCACTGTCAAGAAAGTTAACCCTTCACGGAAAGCAGTTTTTTATTGTTCACGATCTTGTTGCTTTTCAAACCTGTGCCGTGAAGCTCTCCGTCCAAACACATAAAGCAGTGAACTCGGGGTAATTCTCTTAAACTCGGGGTGATTCTCTTAAACAGTAAAACGAAGGGTATTACACGCCACCCTGGCATGAAGGCAGAGACCCGTGTAATCCACAAACCTACACTCAAAACCACCCACATGTCCGGAGGTGCCCCCCCGCCACGGCTCTTAACTCCCTTGACGTTTATTTTTTACGGAAAAAAACCCCCAAAACTGTCACGGGTGGGTTGTGTCCCCCAAATGAGGTATGTTGAAGCCCTTACCCCCAGGACCCCATCATGAGACTGTATTTGGAAATAGGGTCTTTACAGAGGTGGGTAGGATGAGGTGCTTCGGGGTGGCGGTGACGCCTGTGTACTTACAGGACAGGGTGGTGACACTGGGGACTGTCTCTCCAGTGGCTGCGCAGGGAGACCTCATCTTCGTTTTTCACCCGGAAGCGTAGGAAGCGCCATTTCCTTTCTGGATAACATTTCCGATTATAATGCAGACGTTCACAGGTGAAACACTTGAGCTGAGCTGGAAACTGGGTGGGGCTGTGACCCCAGTAACTTAGGACCTCAGCTTAGTAAAGAGACTCCTTCTCTGAGCCCAGATGATTGAAAACTTACCCTTCTTACCTGCAGTCCCGGAGCAACTAGAGGACTGGACCCCATCTGTACAGCAAAGCAGAGGAGCCAGCAAGGGAACAGGGACCCTGCCCCCTCCTGGGCCTCCCTCAAGCCCTGGGCGACGGGCGAGTCAGCCATACATACGGGGACATGGTCTCTGTTTGCAAATGATCGTGCTTCCATCGCTGTGTTTTGTCTACTCTCTCGAAGTCCCACCGTACCGTTATTGGGGAGAACGCATTTGAGCGCCAGCTCCTGCATCAGACAGGAGACCCAGCCCTGGGTAGGATCTGAATCTCAAAGGCACGTCTCATTGCCCAGGGTCTAGAGGAGGACCTCTTTGACCGGATCACCGAGGTTCTCCATCCTGAAGCAGAGCGCTCCGAGGACCTCACCCTGAGCCGTCGTGGGACAGAGGAGACCGGCGCGGGTGGCCCCGGACGTCCGCCCCACCTCCAGCAGGCGGTGATGAATGTCCGCCTGTCTTCATCCAATGCGCCCCGGCCCTGGGCAGCTGCAGACCTGAGCTGACGGGCCCGCGGCCTGGACCACATCCTCAGCGGAGACTCCTCAGCGGTCAGACGTGCAAACCCCCGCCCCCGCAGGCCCCCAGCTCTGCCCCTGCGGCAGTCCTTCAGCGACCACCTCACGTTCCGGGAGCCGGAGGCCGTCCAGAGCCCCCCACACTGTCCTCTTACGCATACGTTTACACCCGATAGACAAACAACACTTTCCCAGGGCCTCTGTGGCTCCCGGCCGCAGGGGGACGGGCCTTCACCAGCACGGAGAGGAATGAGGACCCCCAGCCGGTGCATAGAGCCGTCCGGGCTTATAAGCGCGGCAGACCTGGATGTCTGGTCCGCATGGTCGTATTTCACTGTAAGGCTTATAGATGGTCCGACCTCCGACGAGGCAGCTTGCGCTCAGCCCCAGGACAGCGTTCCTGGGGGTGGGGGGCAGGGAAGAGGGGGACAGTACAGCCCCGGGAGCTGCCGATGGTCTTGGGTCCCCAGGGCAGCAGAGTCAGCCCTTCCAGTCCCGTCTCACAGGAAAGGAAAGGGAGGGAGCGGGTGTTACAGGCTGATGTCTGTGATGGAGATGGTGCCTCTGGGACGTCATGAGGTCATGAGTGTGGTCGTAAGGGTTAGTGTCCTTATGAAAGAGACCCCAGCTTCCTGGCCACCTGGGAAAGGGACCTTATGTGGAAACAGGGTCCTTGCAGATGAGATGAAGTGAAGGTCTGAGATGAGGTCCCCCTGGATGAGGGTGGCCCTACATCCAATGACAGGGTCCTTCTAAGACACAGAAGAGGAGAGACACAGACACAGAGGAGAAGCCCCGTGAAGATGGAAGCAGAGATGGGAGGGATGCAGCCACGAGCCCAGGGGCGCCTGGAGCCCCCAGAAGCTGGAAGGGGCGGGAAGGACCCTCCCTGGAGCATCTGAGGGAAGCGCGGCCCTGGAACATCTTGACCTCAGACGTCTGGTCTCCAGGATGAGGGAGGATGGATTCCTGTGCTTTTAAATTCCCGGTTGGTGTCATTTGTTATGAAAAACCCCAGGAAACTCATCACCCGAATTTAGTCCTGACCAAGCCGAGGAGGCTTGGTTGCCATGACCCTTTGCAGGAAAAGCCATAAATTCTGGCTGTTAGGGCCACCCGTTCCACCATACACGGCACCACCATACCCCCATTCCCTCTCATTTTGGAAACATTAAACAGCAATTCTGGACTCTGTTTTGCAGCGTGGCTAGTCTGACCGTCGGCACCACCGATGCGTGAAGTTCTGTGGCCGGTGGACTCCCGATGAGCGGGGACCCTCAGGTCCAGCCTGGAGTCCCCCAGCCCCGGGGAGCACTCCAGGCCCCGGCAAGTGGTGGTGGGGTTCCTTCTGGGCTCCTTATACAGCGTCCCAATTCCCATCCCAGCTTTGCTTAACCCTGACATGGGGCGTCTCCACCCTCCGTGGCCCCAGCAGCGCCACACGCCAGTGGTCCTGCATCCTCCTTCCCGAAATGAGGGCACCATCACCCGAGCCAGGGTGAGTGCACTCCTGGAGGTGAGGATGCCGACGGCTGATCCGCACCTGACCGGTCAGCATCCTGCAGCAGACGTGCCAGCTTTGTGTGAAGGAGGACAAGACCACATGCCCTGGGTGGGGGGCAGCGTCCCCTCCGGAGCGCTCACCCAGCCCTGCTGGACGGGTCCCTGGGGGCAGCACAGCTGCATTCTTTCTCCTGGGACCGTAGTTACTCCAGAGCCACGTCCCATTCTGCAGGACAGGGGCCTGGTCGTTGCAACCTCGGCACCAGGGAGACTCAGAGAGGTTGGGGTCCCCCCGGGATCCCTAGGGTGATGGGCAGGGATGGCAGCTCCTCCCCTTTGCACAAAGCCCCCAGTGCCTCCCGGGTGACGTTTCAGGGTTGATTTTTCCCCCCTTTCCACACCCACGTCCACTGCTCTCGAACAAACGTCCCGATGACCGGACTCTCGAGAGGTCCCTCTTACAGTCTTCAGGTTTTCTCTGAACTCCTCCACTTTCCTACCTGACACCCTCCAGCTCATAAGCATCCATATCTCCTAGAATTCAGACTTTGGGAAATCCTGTGTGCTTTTCAAAGGACACTGAAGCTGCTTCATTCACGCAGGCAACACTGCAGAAAAAGACAGAGATTCTCTCTGAAGCCACGGTACACGCCCAGGGGTCGGTCCACCTGTGAGCTGTTCCTGCAAAGACAGCCAGGCAGCAGAGGCGGGCGCCTGACCCCTCCGGGCTGGTGCCGTATCTTGGGCAAAGTGACTCAAAACTGTGTGTCCTAAAAGTAGCATAGACCTCGCCAGCCAGACCCCTGCCCGTGTTTCTGAAAACGGAGATCAGACAAGGAAACGTTTGGCCCTCACACCCTGGGGTCCACAGAGCTGCTGTCACTGTGGGCGCGCGGCATCACGAAGCCCCGGCGCGATCTCTGAAGGCGCCGTGTCCCCCGTAACCCACCGCGTCGAGAGGCCAGGCCCGGGCTGTCCCTGTTTACAGCAGCCTGTCCTGGCGGCCCACGCCTGGCTCTGACCCTGGCTGACCCCCTATTTATAACCCTGCACGTCCCAGCAGCCACACAGACACAGCCCCCGTGACAGCTGAGGAGCAAAGGCGGGGCCCCGAGGCCTTAGGTGTGCAGATCCTGTTACACGGGCCCAGAAAAGACCTGAGCCCCAAGGCGTCCGGGGTCCCCACACCTGAGCCGACCCCCCAGCTCGGGGGAGGCTGGATTCTCTGCGTGAGCCCAGCTGCCAGCCAGGACCCGGAGGGGGAGAGGCTGTGACATCTCCCCAATGTGTGGGTTCAGGTCTTCTCTCACTCGGAGGGAGGGGGCCACAGTCCCCGAGGCTGAGGGCAGTGCTGGCCGGGCTCGGGCCAGAGGGTGTGGCATGGATGGGGCCACAGCCAGGGAAGGCATTTCATGGAGATTTGCGAGCCCAGGTGCCTCTAGGTCTGAGCCGCTCTGGGTGCCTTTAAAGGAGAGTGACCACATGGATGGACCTAGAGGGCATAATGCCAGGTGAAATGAGTCAGAGAAAGACAAATACTGTGTGATCTCACTTACATGTGGAATAGAAAAGACAAACGCACAAATACAACAAAACAGAGGCAGACTCACAGATATAGAAGACAAACGCGTGGTGACCAGTGGGGAGAGGGCAGGGGGGAGGGGCAAGACAGGGGGAGGGGAGTAACAGATACAAACTACTAGGCATAATCTAAATAAGCTACTAAATTCCCTGGGTACAGCACGGGGGATACAGCGAAAATTTTATAATCACTGTAAATGGAATACAGTCTTTAAAAATAGTAAAGACTATTCATGTTTTTAAAGACTATTTACCTATGTTGTACACCTGAAACTAATATAATATTGTAAATCAACTATACTTTAATTTAAAAAGAGGAATCAGGGGCTTCCCTCGTGGCGCAGTGGTTGAGAGTCCACCTGCCGATGCAGGGGACGCAGGTGCGTGCCCCGGTCCGGGAAGATCCCACGTGCCGCCGAGCGGCTGGGCCCATGAGCCATGGCCGCTGAGCCTGCGCATCCGGAGCCTGTGTTCCGCAACGGGAGAGGCCACAGCAGTGAGAGGTCCGCGTACCGCAAAAAAAAAAAAAGAAAGAAAAAAAGAAAAGAAAAATCACCAAAAAGGTACATTATTTTATAAGTGTGCTTTATTGTACAGTCTTCATATTTTTAGAATCGCATTATTTTTATACAGTTTACCCTTTTAAGGAAAAGAAAAAGATGTTGCTTACTGAACATAATGGTCATATTTGGTCATATCATTTAAAACCATGAGTTATTGTTAGGCTATTTAACTTGAGCGCAATGTTTCCTTCCCACAGACAGATAGGTAGGTGTCTGGACCCAACAGCCCACAGCCTGGGAGAATGAGCTCTGTATCTCCGTACCCCAGCCCCCCACTTCCAAACATTTCACCCCCGAGCTCCCTGACCAAGCCCCTCAACCTCTCTCCCATCCCCTGGCATCCCTTTCCTCCAGCAGGTCCAGAGTGCGGAGGTCTTCTGGGAGAGGGAGGGCGTCCAGTCATCCCTGCAGGATAGAAAGCCCACTCCCCCGGGGGACAAGGCAGGAAATGTCACACTGGGTGGCCATAGCGACGCACACGGAGACCGGAGACGGGTAAACAGACCCGCCAGCCCTGCCAAGCGGAAGGAGGCCACCTCGCCAGGCAGGAGGCCATGCCCAGCTGTCCCCCTCCCCCCGCGGCAGCTGCTCACCCCCGCCCCCGAGGCCGCGACCAGGCGAAGGATGGCCGTGTGACATGGAACAGACACACCAGAGAGGGGGCCACGTCCCAGGTTACGGTTCTGGATAAACTGACATGCGGGGTAGTGTTTGCAGAGACCAGCATTTCCGTGCTGTCAGGCAAGGTTTGGGCTCCTGTGCGCGGCGAGGCTTCCGTGTTCAAGCCGAGAACCCTTGAAGACCTTGTTGCGAGAAGAGGTTGGAAGGGCTCGGCCGCGATAGTCATTTCCCTCTGGCCCACCAGGTGGCGCGAATCGCCACCAGCCTCCGCTTTAGAACGCATTGATTCCCAGCACAGATATATGTTGGGGCCATATTTTCACCCCTAGCAGATCCCACGTCCCCAGAGCTCCCAGGAAATCAAGTGAGATAATGTATAAGTCACACACCGCGTGAAATACCCACAAATACACTTGACACAAAAAAAGAAGCCTGCAGTCCCGCAACTGTTAACAGAACGTTTCACAGGGAAGGTTTATCCGTGTTGGTGGGAATGTAAATTGGTGCAGCTGCTGCGGAAAAAATTAACATAGATCTACCATGTGACCCAGCAATCCCACTTCTGGAGGTTTGCCCCAAAGAACTGAAAGCAGGGTCTCAAAGACATATTTGCACAGCCATGCTCACAGGGGCACTGGGTGTAAACCCAAGTGTCCACGAATGGATGGATGGATAAACAACAGTAGAATATTATCCAGCCTTAAAAAGGAAAGGAATTCGGACACATGGTACAACCTAGACAGACCTTGAGGACATGATGCTGAGTGAAAAAGCCAGACACAGAAGGACAAATAGTGCGTGAGTCCCCTCATATGAGGTCCCTGGAGGAGTCCGATTCCTAGAGACAGCAGGTAGAAGGGTGGTTTCCAGGGACTGGGCAGGGAGATGGGGAGTGAGTGTTTAACCACAACAGAGTTTCAGTGTGGGAAGCTGAAGTGGTTCTGGGGACGATGCTGCAGGTGCTTGCATGACCCCATGAATGTGCTTAATGCCCCTACAGCGTGTACTTAAAAATGGTTAAGATGGTCATTTTTACGTGATGTGTATTTTACCACAATTTTAAAAAGTCTTACTACATGTTTTCTTTCTACGATAAAGTTCATCGAACTATACGAAACTGTAAAGACTTCAGAAACCATAGCAAAAGAAAAGTCGAGTGCGGGTCTCTACCCAGGAGCCCTGCGCCAGCTCCACCGGGCACATGCCTCCCGGAGAGGCGGATCGCCCCTTCTCCTGACCTTCGGCAGAAGCTGAGCTTCAGGTCCCAAATCCCAAAGACAACCCCATCTCCCTCTGCAGAATGCCTCGGTGTCACCCACCCAACCCACAAACTGGTGGGTGTGTGAGGGAGGGTCTCAAAGATGGTCTGCCCTGCAATTTCCCACCCTCTCTGTAAGCCTCCCCGAAGCGAGCCTTTGGAGAAGATTCTCTAAAATCCAAAAGGTGATTCACCTCCGAGGGTCATCTCTGTAGGACATTTACACTCAATATAGCTGCACAACTGCCCACCGGTGTGAGGCCGGGTCCAGGACAGTCTTAGGAGGAATGACCACGGACCACGGTTTGGGTATCTTTGTTTTTTTGGCTGCACCACGAGGCATGCGGGACCTTAGTTCCCCAACCAGGGATGGGACCCGTGCCCCCTGCAGTGGAAGTCTTAAGCACTGGGCCAGCAAGGAGTTCCCTGGGGAAGCTTTTAAAAATCCCAAGAGGTACATCTGAGTTCCATAGTTTTGCCAAGTAGGTGGACCCCAGCAGCGGCTCTGATCCCATTTATTCAGGGATTAACTAACCAGCACACGGTCCCCTGGTTACGCAGATGGCAGCTATGCCAACCTCAGCCCCAGATTCCAACTCAGGGCCGGTTCTGGCCTGAACAAGTACAAGACAAGCATCGGTTAATAAGGTGGGACCAGGAAATACAGGACAGAGGAAGAGGGACCCCTCCGTCCTGGCCGGGGTGGGTTACGTATGCCGAGGATGAGGGGTCTGCTCTCTGTGAGAGGGAGCTTTCCAGGCAGATACTCCTCCACCGTGCAGCCCGTGGGCTGGACTCTGAACCACCACCCACCCAGACCCCACAGTTGTGGCCTGTCTGAAGGGTGCGTCATTCATTAGAATGCAAATGAGATTAGATGGCTTTTTCTGAAGACACCCTTTTCCATCATTTTCACAAGCATTTGGTACCAAGGCAATGTCCCCGCAAAGGACTAAATCACAGCACCGCCAGTTCCTTTATCTCCTTTCTGTTTTATTTCTGCCCACCCTCGCTGAGAAAAGGTCCTTCTGGAATCTTCTGGAATCAGCAGAAAGACAGTTGTGTGTTCTTCAGCCAGCTCACCGGTGGTCTCTTTGTCCTGTGTGGAGCTTTCCTCTTCCTCGGCATCTCATGTTCATTTCTACGAGCTGCTCCCGGGACTCGGCCACACCAGGACCCTTGTCAGCTGGAGCTAGAGCTGGAAGAGTCCTTCCGTTTGTGTTGAGGTGATGGTGCTGATTCGGGGACCCCAGAGGAGCAGAGAGGTGGGTTTGCCGTATCCAAGGGTCGTAATTACGCTCTTCACACCAAGACTGCCTACTTTTCACACCTCGCCAAACGTGGCTCCCTGACAAGCCTTAGTACAACTGCCTTAGTGTTCTTACATTACATTTATGCGTCTGGATAGAAGGCACCTTGGCCAACTGAGTCAGCAGATTTCCAGATAAAAAATTCGGGCCCAGAGCTCTCTTCCAGAGATCAACATGGAGCCAGTTCTGATGCCTGCAACCCTCCACCTGCCAGATACTCACACCCACAACCAAGATGGCGCCCTGGGTCTGAGGGCTGTGGATTCTCCAGGTGTGCCAATCGTCTGTCCCATGGTGGTTCTTCCCAGCAAACCCTCGGGGACCCTCTCCCATCAGTCCAGCTGCTGTGGTACAGAGGGCAGGATGTGTCCCTGAGGCCACTGCAGCGACAGCAAAGCCGATTCTTGGATAAAGGACACCTAGGTGCCTTGTTCTCAACAGTCTGGAGACCCCTACTCAGAGCCCTGCATGCAAGTTAGCTGGTATCCAAAAGAATCGAAACCAGGTTTACAAAAATTTGTACACGCATGTTCATAGCAGCACAAGTCACAATCAGCAAAAGGTGGAAACAACCCAAGTGTCCACAGATGGATGGATGGATGGATGGATGGATGGATGGATGGATAAACAGCATGGGGTCCAGCCACACAGCGGAATATGACTCAGCTGTGAAAAGGAGTGAAGCTGTGACACAGGCTACAGCGTGGATGGACCTTGAACACACGATGCTCAGTGAGAGAAGCAGACACAGAAGGACACACAGTGTGTGATTCCATTGATAGGAAACATCCAGAACAGGCAAATCCACAGACACAGAAAGTGGGTTAGCGGTGCTGTTACAGAGTCCAGGCTCACTTTGCTTGCTGCACGACAGGCCAATAAATCAGAGATGAGGTGTTGAGGCAGGGAATATGACTTTATTTGGAAAGCCTGCAGGCCGAGAAGATGGCAGACTAATGCCTCAAAATAACCATCTTGTCGGGGTTTGGATGCCAGTTTCTTTTATAGCACAGAGAGGGGCAGGAGATGAGGAAATAAAGTAAAAAGGCCATAAGTTTTGCAAATATCCCCTAGAATGGCCAGCCTCGGGGAGGGGCTGTGTTAATTTCTTCTTTCTTGCAGCCATCTGCAGGTGGACAGGGTCTGGATGCTTCCCTGAACAAAGACACTTCGATTTAACATCCAGGCAGAGCGGCAGGGTTCCCTGAGGCAGACCACTGTGTATAGACAGTATCCTTTTTGTGAGAAAAGCAGCGGGAAGCAAAGGTTATGGTGAAAGAAACAGATCCAACGTGGAGTCAGAATTGGCTCTTCCCTCTTACAGTGCCAAGGGCTGGGATATTGGGGGAGGGTTTGGGGTTCATAGCAAAGGAATGTGGAGTTTTTTTCTAAGGTGATGAAAATGGTCTAAAATTGACTGGGGTGATGACTGTCCACTCTGAACACAGTAAAACAGCCCTGAATAGAACAGTTTAAATGGGTCAATTGTGTTATGTGAACTGCATCTCAATAAAGCCCCTTTTTTACAAAATCAATCCATGTCATCCACTATACGAATAGGATAAAGGACCAAAAAAACACACCATCATCGCAATGGATGCAGAAAAAGCATTTAAAAAAAAAATCCAACAACTTTCATGATAAAAACTCAATACACGAGGAACAGAAAGATCTCCCTTAACCTGATTAAGGGCGGAAAAATGTTTCTGTGAATTTTACCTCAATTTGAAAACAAAAGCTTGATTGGGAAAAAAAAACTCTCAAGGCCAAAGGAAACATAGACCTTCAATGTCTGAGTTTACCAAACACAAGGAAAAGAGCAGGGACGGGACGGGAGGGGTCGCAGTGGACCCCCAATCTGGCGCCCTACCCAGCCTGACGTGGCCCAGAAAGACGAGGAGACTTTGGCAGGTACCCAGCTTCAGAAGCATCCTTCACTCCCCCTCCCAGGAAGAGCAGAGACAGCCCACAAAGGAGGTGGCACAGGCAGTGACACAAAACTACGGTTTATTTAAAAATAGGTAACAAAGCAAATGTTCCAACAGACTATTTACAACCAAGCACTCTTTTGTTCCTTTGAAAAAGAGATTACACGGCCGCATCGTTTGAGATCAAAGGTGCACATACATGCATAAATGTCGGTGAACGGTTTGGGGTTTTCTTCTTATTTTTTGGTAGAACTTTTTTGCATTAAAATGGCGACGTTTTGTCCAGAATTATTACCTGCTTGAACAAAAAGCCCATTTTTTTTTTGTCTTGGGAAGAAAAAACAATTATGCTATTCAATTTGTGGCTCCAACAATGTACTGTCATATGAAGTAAATAAAAGAAAAAAAAATACAAAGTAAGAGTTTAGATTAAATTACCCCACAGAAACCTGAGGGAAGGAAGGAAGTCTAATCCTACGAGCATGTAATCAATAATGGAGTTTATGCATCCCGTCTTATGACTTGATTAAAAAATTCTTCCATTTATAAAATAAGTCCACATCCTTCTGAGAAGTCATGAAACAGCTGCCGCGGATCTAGGGCTGGTTCTTCAGAGAATGGTCAGCGCTCTGCGCGACCCTCCTGCTTTTCTCTTTAGACCCTGATGACTCGGGGTTGTCTCAGAGATGACTTAAGTCCATCAGCATTTACTGTGTATGAAGGATGGGGGTCATGGAGGAGGGGTTTCTGCCAGAAGTCGGAATACTGCGTCCTCCAAAACGTGTCGTTTCTGGAATGAAATCGCATGGCTATGATTGAGGGCAGTTTCTGTTTCCAAACTGCAGGAAAATAACAAAGAGCTTTAATAACAGGGAGTCGATATCTGAGCTGGGAGCCTCTGGGACAGGAGGCCCGGACTGAGCCCTGATCCCCCAACTGGAATATGTTCATCTTGCTTTTTTTTTTTTTGAAGTGGCCAAAGGCCTGTTCGTGTGACAGCACCAGGATGCCCTCAGGTGGTTCCTGCCCTGCCGTGCACATGGGGCTTTCAGAGTGAACGGCGGGTGCAAGTTGGGAGGTACAAGAGGGGAAGTGTCCATCTGCCCACGAGTCGCCTCGGCTCCGCCGTGCGTACCCCAACTCCGTGGTGCCCCAGGTCCCTCTGCTTTAAACGGAGAAGGATGACACCCCCCCCCAAAGAAGTGCATCGTCCATTCAAGTGTCAGGTGTCCACCAGGTGGAGAAAACCCTGCTGCTACCTCCTGCCTGACCCCCTCGCGTCCCGCCCTTCACGCCCCCTCCTGAGCATGGAGGCAGAGAAGAAGGGGCAGGAAGGAAGTTTACTCCCCCTACCCCCGTGTCATGGCCCGTTCCTGCCAGCCTCAGCAACCACACACACACACACACACACATACACACACACACACACACACACACACACACACCCATCTCTCCACAGATATTTTATTCCTAAATCGCAGTTGCAGACACACAGCAGTGCTGAGCAATGAGATTCTGGGGTGATATTTCCCCAACTAGGAAAATACTGATGCCCAAAACATCAGGCCCACGACTCACCCCTTCCCTTTCCTGCCCAAGGGGGCAGGGCTCTGTTCTGACAGCTCCGCCTAGCATCGGAATGTTCCACAATGCTCAGAACTACGTCCTGTAATAGAAGCTCCTTAATATCCACGGGCGAGGACACGGCGAAAAACATACTGCGTTAACTTATGAACAAACCTCCCTTTTTTTCCAACTCACCTCTACTCCAAACTGATGTAGCGTAAAGGAATAGTAAGGGGTGGGATCCACAGTGTTGGTTTTCAGCACTGAAAAGCACGCCTATTCCCTGTGCAAACAGCTTCAATGGGGCATGGTGTCCGTGCTCTTCTGAGACAGGGAGGGGGTCTGCTAGAGAAACCCCACCTAAGCTCATCTTTTCTCATTCTCAACAGAACATGCTGTCTCACCAGCTCATCCACTCGTGTACTGATCACACAAACCTTATGTAGACACCGACCCAGTGCCAGGCAAGATCTAGGAGCTGGGGGTCCCAGCAGTGGGTGAAACAGACTTGTTCCCTGTCCTCAGGGGTATATGTTCTAATGGGGCTTGGGGGCTGCTCCAATGGGGACATGACATCCAGACAGTCCAAAAGTACCGTATTTTATGTCACAGCATCAACATCCTTCCCTATAAAATCTTCCCTCAGGACTTGAAACATGAAGGCCAAAACCAAAGATGTTTCAGGGGCAGGACCACGGAAAGAATTTATCTCTAGCTCATCCACATTCCAGAAACATTAAAGGACTTCCTTCAGGCAGAAGGAAAATGGCATGGGGGAAATAAGGATCTAGTTGAAGGAATTCAGAGTTTCAGAAATGTCAGTGATTTTGGTGATTACATATCCTACATTCTTATTATTTAAATCTCTTTAAAACTTTCACTAGCATAGCTGTAATGGACTTAGTGTATCCCCCCAAAATTCATATGTTGAAGCCTCGACCCCCAATGGGATGGTGTTAGGAGGCAGGGCCTTTGGGGGGTGATTAAGATTAGATGAGGTCATGGAGGGTGGGACCCCCAAGATGGGATTAGTGTCCTTTTAGGAAGAGGAATAGACCGGAGCTCTCTCTCTATCATGTGAGGACACAGCAAGAAGGTGGTTGTCTGCAAACCAGGAAGACAGCCTCACCAGGAACTACATCTGCCCACACCGTGATCTCAGACTCCCAGTCTCCAGGACTGCGAGAAACAAATGTCTGTTGTTTAAGCCCCCAGCCTGGGGTATTTTGTTACAGCAGTTCCAGCAGACTAAGACAATGGCTTTAAAACAAATCTGGGGAAAAATAAGCGATCAAAAGAAGAACTTTTCTCGGCACCCCTCTTTTCTCTGAAGTTGTTAGCACACAGTGAAACGGCCTCCAAATCTGTCCGGAACGTGAGAATCTAATGTCAGGCATAAATAAAAGAGCCAGGGCTGACTCATTCCCAGTCAGCAGTATGACATACATGGTGGATTTGCCAGGAGCGGGACGTGTTCCCTGGAGCGCTCCCAGCAAGGGGCTGTCACTGGCCATTTCTGGGTTTGCCTGGTCCTTTCATGGTGTGCCCACAGATGCTTTATCCAGCGTCCCTGCCCCGTGCGGCTCTGTATGAGTGTCCTGGGGCTGGTCTAACAAAGTGCTACCAACTGAGGGGCTTAAAGAGCAGGAGTCTATCCTCTCTCAGTTCTGGAGACCAGAAGTCTGAGGTCAGGGCTGGTTCCTCCTAGGGGCTCTGAGCGAGAAGCTGCTCAGGCCCCAGGGTCTTTTTATACAGGCCCCAGGCAGAGCGGATCCTGCCCCGTCTGAACAACCTCATCTTAACTGATCGTCTCTATAAAGACCCCCATCTCCAAACACAGTCAGACTTTGAGGTCCTGGGGGTCACGGATGAGTTTGGGGGACACAATTCATCTCATCACAGGTGTCAGCCACACCGGCCTCCCACTTCCTGCTTGCTTCCCTTTGCACGGCCATCTCTTCTGTCTGGGAGGCCCTCACCTTGCTCCCCACTCCCCCAACCTCCTCCACCACCTTCTCCAGACTCCCACCTTGAAGGCACATCTCACCCACTTCCGCAACCTCAGGACTCAGCACACAGCACCCGAGCCATGGGAGTGTCCAAATGCCTTGAGACCACAGCCAGCTACGGGGTCATCTTATTCCTTTATGACAAGGAAGAAGGTTCACGCACGCTTCCCTTAAACAAGCCAGCCTCTGAGAACCCAGGAGGCTAGCTCCTATGGGGTGTTGGGGGGATTGATTCAGTACACAAGGAAGAAGGGTAGGGAGTAGTGGGATCCTTGAGGCTTCATATTTAAAAATCATACACTTGGGACTTCCCTGAAGGTCCAGTGGTTAAGACTCCGCGCTTCCAGTGCGGGGGGCACGGGTTTGATCCCCAGTTGGAGAACTAAGATTCCGCATGCCGCATGGCACGGCCAAAAAAAATAATATAAGAAAAAATTTTTAATTAAAAAACTAAAAATCATACACTGCTGCAGGAACAGAAGACTATGTACAACAATCCCTCCACTGCCCTGCTTGTCCCAGGGAAGCTGCTCACTGCTTTTGCTTGGATTTGCTTTCCTGGGGGTTCAGCCAAAATGTAAGTGCATCTCTGAAATCCCGTTGGGGCCACCACAGAGCTGCAGGGAGACCAGGAGGAGAATCTAGACCCAAAGAGGGAAGCTCATGTGGGGAACTGCTGGCCATCAGAAGCACCAGCTGTGCTATCAACCTGGAGAACCTGGACCACGAGTTCCTGCAGAGCCAAAGGCTTGCAGACGGGAGTGGGGGAATTAACTACGAACATAGGGTCAGGCTCCACGAGACACACTGAACGACAAAAAGGGTGCCCCCGAAAAGCGAGCTGGCATGGCAGGAAAAGCGTGAGAACCCGCCGCCGCAAGGCACAGCTTTTGCAACCAAGAGAGCAAACCTCTAATCTCTGCCATGAGACAGAGCACCCCATCGCAGACACCCTGCTGAGGCTGTCACTCACTGCTGGGGCTGTCGTTCCCTGCTGAGGCTGTCGTTCCCTCCTGGCCCCCAAGCCCTTCATTCGGATGTTTCAACCCCTCTTTCATAAGCTGAGTGGAGGAAGCCCAAAGAATAAAAATGTTAGCCAGGCTAGGAATCCCTCGGTCGTCCCCCACTCCACAGGGTTTCATCCTTCCTGCAGCTGCCCTCCAAAAATAGAGCTGCCCAGGACGCCCAGTATCAGGTGTCGGGTGGAGAGGTATGCGGACAGATGGCCCCTGCAAGCTCGCGGGGATGTTTTTAGAGTGTCGGAATCTAGTCCACTTGTGCTGTGGCCAGAAATAAACTCTCCCACTCCGGCGGGTCAGGCGTCCGGGAGATGCAGGCCTGGCGACATCTGGTCTACGTCCCTGCTCTGCAGAGATGGCCCAGGCGGAGCCCGGAGAGACCATCCTGGTCCCGCGGGCTCCCGTCCACGCCTTGACGTTCGCTGGCTCACCCCGAGGATTCACGCTGGTGCTGTCCTTGCTTAGAATACACAGTGTTCCCTCTCTGGGTCCTCACTCTGGTTGTGTACCTGTGTCTCCACCGCACTCTTACTCATGAGCTAAAGTACCAGCCCAGGCGTCCTCCTGGCTCTTGGCGTCTGTCTGGGGGTCCCTCCTCCGAGCTGTAACAACACAGTCAGCTTGGATCGCGCCCTCAGTGGCTCCATAACTGTGCGTTATTGACCTACAGCCGCTGCCAGGCGAGCAGCTCTGAGCTGCAGGGGGCATTTGGCTGACACCTCCATTGGGGCGTTAATCCCATCCAAGGGGACACGGCTATGCCTCCCCAAGGGATGGGTCGGTGGGGGGACACACAGTCTTCCCTGTGCATGCAGACCCTACAGGTCGGGGTCCATCAAGGGCTTGTGGGTGCAGCCTTCTAAAAGCGTGAGCGGATGATGGCACCTGCCTACGAGGGATGGATTCCAGGTTTTAATGAGAAAACCTAACTGCTAATAAAAGAGGTAAACACACAAACCTATTAACAGAGGAGCCTGGCTCCCAGCCTTGCACAGCCCCCGGGTGTGGGGTGGAAGATCCCAGGCACCCTCCCCAGGCACATAGGGTGAGAGGTCGTGGGGACCTTCCCCAGGTGCATGGGGTGGCAGTTCCCAGGGACCCTCCCTGAGGTCATGGGGTGACAGGTCGTGCGGACCCTCCCTGGGCACATGGGGTGACAGGTTGTGACCTGAGTCCATAGCCTCTGAAGTGGGTACCCCCCCCCCGCCAGCTGAGGCCTGTGATCCCTCCCATCAGCTGCTGTAAGGTCAGGTCCACTCTCCCAAACCTAGAGATGGGGCACAGCCAGCACTTTAAGTCTACAGGCTCAAGGGGGAAAGAGAAAGATGGGAAACCTGCCCACAGGTGAGTTCTGTGGACCTCAGTGCTCGTGGCGCACCAGTGTGGGTAAGCTGCTCTGGCATCCAGGCGGGGGGACCTGGGCTGCGCCTGACAGCAGGTGAGAAGCGCAGCTGGGGACCCGCAGCCTCTGGGGCCCAGGCCATCCAGGCAGGGGCTGTCCTGAATCCCTGTCTGGCCAGACACAGATCTGACCCCAGTGGGAAGGCAGCACCTGTCCACAAACCCCCACTGCACGGCCGCCCTGGGGAGGTTCCAGGTAGGAAGACTCCAGAGAATTCACTCCGTGGGGTGGGCACAAGGTTGGAATCCATGTGTAAAACTTCAAAGCCATCTTAATAATTTGTTGGATTGTAAAAATGATGCAAAAAAGAAGTCAAGTTATATATAATATAGCATACTACTGTATTGTATCGTAAGATACGCATGTGCCATGGGCATATGAAACGTATAGTATTATTATATTGTACTATGTTAATTATATAACGCATATACTATGTAATAATCTAGTATCATAATATACAGCATCTACTATTATATTGTTATACGATATGTACACATATTAAAGTGATGTCACATAAGATGTATACATATGTATTATATGTATGTAATATATAACTACGTATTGTACAATTTTATATGATACACATTGTATGCATATTATAGACTACTATAGACTATAATATATAATTATATAATTTTAATACACATTATATATATATTCACGTATCTCATAAACTCTTTGTTTATTTCCAAGTGGCATATGTGTATGTATCTTAAAGGAAATACATATCACCTATCTATCTATCATCTATATATCATCACCTATCCATCACCTATCTATCCATCCATCTATCTATCTGGCATCTATCTATCAATCTAACCTAATCTAATCTAGCTATCATTTATCTACTTACCTATTTATCATCTGCTGTCTATCCAATCTATACATCCATCTAATTTAATCTAATCTATCTATCTATCTACTATTTCCCTTTCATCCCATGTCTAGAAGGAAACTGAAGCTCAATACATGAGTTACTTTTCAAAGCGTCAAGTGTCCACCCTCTCAGTGCATTTGCACAGAAAGAATCTAATTGGTTTGGGCAACACGATGAGGTTTGGGTTTAAAGTGGGTCAGAAACAAATCCCCAGTGAATAACCCACTTCCTCCCTGAAACCCAGTTCTGACTTTGCCACGCTCCCTGTGGCCAGAACACGGCAATTGAACAGAGAAGTTCAGACACCGCAGAAGCAAGAGCTGTCTGACCCTTCACATTCCTGACCATGGTGGGGGACTTTCTTCAGGTCCCACTGACGGTGTTTGCTCTGTTTGAACGTCAGAACTGCCACCAGCCTGGGATTTTCCTGGTGGTCCAGTGGTAGAGACTCCGCCTTCCAATGCAGGGGACGTGCGTTCGATCCCTGGTCAGGAAACTAAGATCCCACATGCCGCGGGGCAACTAAGCCTGCACGCCACAACTACTGAGCTCGTGCGCCTCAACTAGAGAGCCCACGCGCCGCAAACTACAGAGTACCCTGGAGCCCGCAGGCCACAACTAGAGCGAAGCCCGCGTGCCGCAACAAAAGATCCCACATGCCTCAACGAAGAGCCCGCACGCCGCAACTAAGACCCGACGCAGCTGAAAAAAAATAAGGAAAATAAATAACGTAAATATATATTTTTTAAAAATTTAAAAAAACCAAAGAACTGCCACCAGCCCTGTGAGAGCGTGCCTGTGACGTCACCAGAAAAGCCCATCAGAAGGTGGACGAAGGCGCTTCTTGCTGCTATGGAACCATCCTGTCCCGTCCCCGCGCCCAGTCCCGTGCACGCAGCACCAACTACCACGCCCGCCGAACCCGCACGGGTTCTGCATCCCCTCCATCCAGCGAAAGCCCACCGCTCAGTGTGTCTCTGTCCTTGAAGAGCCCGACCGACCGAGGTCACCGCTGAGGTTTAGAAGCTAATGACATTCTTCAGATTCCAGAGCCGGACAGTAATGCAGCCTTAATGCCATGCGTGGCTGTGATTTCCTGAGATTTGCTGAACGTAACCCCTGGGGCATGAACGAGAGCCCTTAAAATAACCCGAGTTATGTGCTGCCAACACAAGCCTGTGCTCAGTTGTCGCCACGAGGAAATGCCTTTCCCGAGGCTCCTGGGGGGATGTGGCACACGGCCAGAGCAGCTGAACGTGTGGCCTCTTCAACCTTGGGGGCAGTGGCCAGAGACAGAGCATGGTGTCGGGGCAGCCTCGTTTGAATGGTTTGTCACGAGATGCCACCCTGTGCTGTTTAAGATGGTCATCGGGACTTCTGCCCACACCCAGGCACCAGTCTGACAGGCTGTGCTCAGTTTCCGATGTCTCCCACTCTGTGGGTTCCTCAAGGTGGCAGATGACTGCAAATTGGGGGGTTTAAAAGCACAGACATTCATCCTCCCCCAGTCCTGGAGACCAGACGTCTGAGGTCAGGGTGTCCCAGGGCCGCGCTCCCTCCAGAGGCTCCAGGGGAGGGTCCTTCCCGCCTCTTCCAGCTTCTGGGGGCTCCAGGCGTCCCTGGGTTTGTGGCCACGTCCCTCCCGTCTCTGCCTCTGTCTCCTCGGGGCTTCTCCTCTGTGTCTGTGTCTCTCCTCTTCTGTCTCTTAGAAGGACCCTGTCACTGGATGCAGGGCCACCCTCCTCCAGGAGGAGCTCACCTCAGACCCTTCACTGCATCACATCTGCAGAGACCCTGTTTCCAAATAAGGTCCCGTTCACAAGTGCCGGGGGTGGGGATGCAGATGCATCTTCTAGAGATGCAACTCAGCCCACTATACCCACGTGGCCTTCAGCAACATTCATTAATTAGGTCTTGACCAGGTGAAGATGCACAGACCACACACACACAGAGCTAAGTGCCCCCCCTCGGGGACTCAAGCACTGACCTCACATCAGTCGTTCCGTCCATCCACGGCCTTGAGTGACTCATACACACTCATTCGTGCTGTATTCATGGAACCCTACACCCTGGCTCAGATCACAAGGTTGGGGTGATCCAAGATCCCTTTGTTCCTCTTTCAGTAACCCTGAGCCCAGCATGCACTGTCCCCTGGTCCCCTCCCCGTGACAACTCCGTGTCCCAGGCCACCGTCCCCTTCTCAGGACCCCTACAGCCGCCTCCTTGCCCCCTACCCATCCCCATTTCTCCGCCCAGCAGCTCTCGTCCCCTCGTTTTCTGGTGTCTTTCTTTAGTGGCCTTACTGAGATGTAATTCACATCCTATACAATTTATCTATTTAAAGTGTATAATTAGGTGGCTTTTAGTGTTTTCACAGAGTTGTGCAATCACCGCTGAGTTTGTTTTAAAGCATTTCATCCCCAAAAAAGAAACCCCGCACCCATCAGCTATCATGTCCGTGTAAACCCCTGAGAAATCACGAACCCACTTTCTGTCTGTGGATTTGTCTGTTCTGGACGTTTCCTGTCAATGGAATCACACACTGTGTGTCCTTCTGTGTCTGCTTCTCTCACTGAGCATCGTGTGTTCAAGGTCCATCCACGTTGTAGCCTGTGTCAGAGCTTCACTCCTTTTCATGGCTGAGTCATATTCTACTGTATGGATGGACCCCGTGCTGTTTATCCAACATCCATCCACCCATCCACCCATCCATCCATCCATCCATCCATCCATCCATCCACCCACCCACCACCCACGCATTCATCCATGGACACTTGGGTTATTTCCACCTTTTGTCTTTTGTGAATCCCGCTGCTGTGAGCACTGTGTGTGAGGTTTCCTGTGGACGGCTGTTTTCTTCTCTCTCGGGTACACGCCCAGGAGTGGAATCGCAGGGTCACATGGTCACCCCGTGTTTAACCCTTGGAGGAACGGCCGGACCGTTTCTCGAACCCTCTGTACACAGCAGACAGTGCCCCCTTGTGTAAGACCTCCCTCCCGGTGGCTGGCTGTGACTCCAGGACCTGCTGGCTGGCCCTGGTCACCCGCTGACATCAGCTCAGCTCAGCACCCATGGCTCATGGGCTCCAGCTGGGCCTTGGTCCCCCTGGACACACGCAGCTTCTTCCTGCCCTGGGACCCTCACCCTGGGTGTTTTCTCTGCCCAGGACCCTTCCCCACATTTGCAGGGCTGACTCCAGTGCCTGTGTCTCCCAACCATGAAGCTGAGAAGGGACACCAGGACCCTCTCAAACACACAACACGGATCCCCGTTCTCTGCAGAACCCTTCTGACAACCCATGCGGGCATCGGCCTTCTCCCCAAGAAAGGGGAGCCCCATTACCACCTTCACGAGGGTACAGTTACCTGTCCTCCTGAGCATGGCCATCCACACCTGGACCCAGAGGCACGCGCACACACAGGGTCCACTCTGGGTGGGATGATGACCCTCAAGTTCTGTGTTCTTTATATTTTCCTTAGATTTCCCCATGTTCTCCCATCTCTACCTATCACTTTTACGGTCATAAATATAATCAGATGTCTGGAATATGGTGATCTAAATCACTAACCTTGGCCCTCAGAAATACAGCCCCATATCATTTAGAAAAGTGTGCGCTCTACACTCCGAGTCAAATGTACATCTTGAACAGGAAAAAAACTAGTTTCTATCACCAGCATCCTTAAAATTGTGCTCACTGAAAGAAAAGAGTAGCACATCTGAGTTTCCACCTGCTTTAAGTTCAGGGGAAAGTGTATGTCATAGCAGAAGAGCTATAGCTAAGGCTTTCGTTAACCAAAGAAGCATCCAGAAAACAACCTCTTTCTCTCCTTAAAGAAGAATTTGTGAGTGATTTTCTAGAGCCACACATTCCTGGGAACAGTACAACTGTTCTCTCTTCTATTATCACCTAAGCTTTTTTATAGCCTAGCACTTCCCAGAAATAATTCCAACACGCATGTAATTTTAACGCATGTGAGTCTCACTATTTGAAATTTGGAAGATAGAGGAAATACTTTTAAGTCACTTATTATCCACATCTGTTTAACAAGCATGAGTGTCCTTTTGTGTATTCCTTCCCCGTCCTCTTCAAGGCTCCTTTTACAGAGAGTGCGTCCTGCTTCACGTGTAGCTCTTTCTGCTGACGTGACAGACACACCACTGCGGTCCTTGTTCGTCGCGGCCTTCTGTCGACCATGCGCAGTGCTGCCCAGTATCTTGAGGAAATGCGTCGTGACTTACGGTCCCTCCTGCTGTTCTTGGGCATGGAGACAGCTTTTATTTTTCCGTTTTTGTGGGTCTTGCAGGGATGAAGTTCTGTGCTTGCTTTGGGAGACTGTTTTCTTTTTCTTTTTTAAATTGAGGTATAACTCATTTACAATATTATATTAGTTGAAGGTGTATAACATAGTGATTCAAAATTTTTACAGTTTATACTCCATTGTAGGTTATTACAAGATAATGGCTATATTCCCTGTGTTGTACAACATATCCTTGTAGAGTACTTATCTTATACATAGTAACTTGTACCTCTTAATCCCCTACCCCTATCTTGCCCCTCTCCCCACTGGTAACCACTAGTTTGTTCTCTTTATCTGTGAGCTTGCTCCTGTTTTGTTATATTCACCAGCTTGTTGCATTTTTTAGATTCCACAGATAAGTGATACCATACTGTATTTGTCTTTCTCTGTCTGACTTATTTCACTTAGCACCATGCCCTCCAAGTCCATCCATGTGGCCGCAAATGGCATTACTTCCGTCTTTTTTATGGCTGAGTCGTATTCCACTGTATATATGTACCACATCTTAATCCATTCATTTGTTGATGGACATTTATGTTGCTTGCATGTCTTCAGTATTGTAAATAGTGCTGCTGTGAACACTGGGGTCTACATACCTTTCAAATTAATGTTTTCATTTTCTTTGACTTAAGGGATCTATCAAAAGAGCCCCAGGGGTCACAGAGAAGTGTCTCTTGTCTTCTAAGGGGGATGAAGGGCCGCAGGTGATGGTCAGTGAGGGCTTGTGGATCTGCAGGCCCCGTGGCCTCAGCGGAGGTGGTGGTGTGTCAGTGTCCTGGGGTGGCCACACAGCTGACCACCAACCAGGTGCTTCAAACATCTCAAACCCATCCTCTCCCAGTCCTGGAGACCAGACGTGTGAGATCAAGGTGTCCCAGGGCCGCGCTCCCTCCAAAGGCTCCAGGGGAGGGTCCTTCTTGCCTCTTCCAGCTTCTGGGGGCTCCAGGAGTCCCTGGGCTTGTGGCTGTGTCCCTCCCATCTCTGCCTCTGTCTTCCCGGGGCTTCTCCTCTGTGTCTGTGTCTCTCCTCTTCTGTCTCTTAGAAGGACCCTGTCATTGGATGTAGGGCCACCCTCCTCCAGGAGGACCTCATCTCAGACCCTTCACTTCATCACATCTGCAGAGACCCTGTTTCTAAATAAGGCCTCATTCCCACATTTTGGGGGTCAGGGCATGCACATATCTTTTGGGGGACACTGTTCAGCCCATAACCATGGTCTGTGCCCGGTGGGGGCAGGGAAGGGTCTGTGTGGGTGTTTGAAAGTGAGCAGGGCTCACGTGACCCCAGCGAGGGGCCCACACCGCATCCCCAGCCCTCGTTGTGAGGTTCCAGAATGGTTCTGAGTGCCTTTCCCATGTCAGCTCATCTAATGTGTGTCAGAATCTGCCAGATGAGGGCTGTGATGGAGGCAACACTGCCAAGGAGGCAACTGAGGGTCAGAGTGGTTGAGTCAATGTTCTGGTCCCCGAGTAAACCTCAGTGACACAGTGAATGGTAAACATTTTCCCTTACAACATGAAGGCTTTCGTAGCATTACGACAGATAGCAGGCACGGAGCAGAAACCACCCAAGTGTCCACAGATGGATGGATTGATGGATGGATGGATGGACAGATGGATACACAGAATGGGGTCCATCCACACAGTGGAATATGACTCAGCCATGAAAAGGAGTGAAGCTCTGACACAGGCTACAACGTGGATGGACCTTGAACACACGATGCTCAGTGAGAGAAGCCAGACGCAGAAGGACACACAGTGTGATTCCATTGATAGGAAACGTCCAGAACAGACAAATCCACAGACAGAAAGTGGGTTCATGGTTGTCAGGGGCTGGGGGAAGGGGATGGGCAGTGACAGCTGATGGGGACGGGGTCTCCTTGGGGGGATGAGAAGAAGATAGAGGTGGTGGTTGTACAACACGGTGAATGTGCTAAATGCCACCGACTTGCCCACTTTCCAATGGTTAATTTTATTTCACCTGAATAAATTAAAAACTAAATTTTATAAAATGGAACAGTTGTGTGCAGGCATGTGACACCCTGGATCATAGACAAAAGGAAGGGGTTCCGGTAGCTCTGGGAACCACCGGAGCGACAGAGCTGCTCTTCCAGGTGACCATGGGAGACCACCTGGTTCCCCCAGCAGCGGGGCCGGGGGGGCGGCCAGGGGCTGGACAGAGCCTCCTACAGCAGGGCCCTCTGCACAGCCCCACTCCCTGCTCTACTGCCCATGAGTCAAGCCCAGGAGATCAGTGTGATGGGCAGGGTGGGGCCACCTGGATTCCCACCTGTGCCCAGGTGAGGAGGGGCTGGCGAAGTGGTGACCTGAGAGAAAAAATGTGGGTGTAGCTGGGGTCACTGGGGTCATCCAAGGACAGGGCCCACATCCAGGTCATGCCTGAGAGCAGACCAGGGGATGGCTCAGTCACAGAGATTACCTGGGGGATGGCGACGTCAAGGTCACCCAGAGGATGGTGAGGTCACAGGGGTCACCTAGGATGACGTCTATGTCCAGGGCACTGTGAGATCGTGTCTGTGACAGATCAGGGATGGTGGGGTCTCAGAGGTCTCCCAGGGGATGGTTTTGGGGTCATGGATGTCACTCTGACATGTCAGTCCCCTATGCCCTGCTCGTCCAGCCCCGTGTCTAGGCATCTAACGATCGGCTTCACCGTCCAGTCCACACAAGGACGGTGCTGAGCCCCTTCTTGTATCTGGGACCCTGTGGAAATCGCACGTGTCTCACGGGGACTTTGACGGGAAGGCAGAGCCTTCCTCCCCTAAATACTTTCCAGGAAGACAGGTCCCCGCCCTAAGGCCCCCGAGTCTCCCTCTACAACATCCCTGCCTTGGTGACCAAGGAAGAAACAAAGTAAACACCTAGCGTTCGCAGCATAAATAGAAGACAGAAAACACATTCCCCATGCGCTCCTCATGGGCACGTCTCATTGGACCACGGTGACTGTGACCACACTCCCCACCAAAGCAGGCTGAGTGACAGGGGCGCCTGGGGCAGCAAGGAACATTCCCGTACGTGCTTTTCCAGAACATTAAAGCACAGGGCCCAGCAGCCTAGGACCTGGGCTGCTCCTTCCAGGCTCCAAATCTCTTCATTTTCAGCCTGATTTCTCACCCCGAAGCACCTCTATGCCCGAGAACCCCAGTCCTGCCTCTGGTGTTGGGACGGGCCAGGGCTCAACCTTCCAGGCTGTCCGTCCTGTGAATTCCCATGCTCGTCTCTAACGAGGTGTTTCCAATTCTCTGCAGCTCCCGCAGATTCATCTTCTCCTTTGAATCCTTCGGAAACGTGTCAAGGTTTGGCAAGACCCACAGCTTCTGTTCATTTCCCGCGAGGACACCTGTCCTTCCCCACGAACGCGGTGGCAGGCGGCTGCCGCCTTGCCCAGCCCAGCGGATGCATTTCCATGTGCTCTCGTACATTAAGTCCTAATTTGTGGCCTACCGTTTCTTCCCCTGTGACAGAGCTGTTATTGGCACAGTCATAGGAGGACGCGGGGCCTCGCGGTGTAATGTGCATTTTTGCACTTTGCGGGGATATTCAATCGACTTCACTATTTCCAGCACTCCCGCGTGCATTCTCCCACTTGATTACCTGCCCCAGAAGCATTTCCATATGCCATCCATCACCCTGACCCATGCGGAGTGCTGCATATTCAGATTAAATTGGAGCTTTTTCCCCATGAATAAGGAATTTGATT
The DNA here is from genome assembly GCF_003031525.2 of Neophocaena asiaeorientalis asiaeorientalis. NCBI lineage: Eukaryota > Metazoa > Chordata > Mammalia > Artiodactyla > Phocoenidae > Neophocaena > Neophocaena asiaeorientalis. The sequence continues at coordinate 969,799 of NW_020175454.1, forward strand.
CTATTCTATCACACACATCGTCTCCAGGGACGGGAAATTGAGTTGAAGGTGGCGGAAGGCAAGTCAGAAAATTTTATTATCCAAATACGAGATTCTTTCCCTTATCATCAAAACCTTGAAATGGCGCCGTGGGGAACTGGGGGGTCAGGGAGAGAATTCAATTAGACGTGAAAGTGGAAAAGGAGCCTTTTTCAACGGACCTTTTATGTTGCCAAACAAGTGGCAGTGAGAGGGCCCAGGACAAAGAGGTGTTTGTCAAGGTCTCCTTGCGATGGATCAGGACACAGGCCTGAGGAGTTATAGGGGAGGGAGAAGCCACCTCTGTGCTCTCTTGTGAGACGTGGTGCCGGCCATTCCTGGCTTCTTCTGCTTCTTCTTTTTCCTCTCCTCTGACTTGAGACACGCAAAATTGACACAGTGTACTTATTAGAGTTTCACAGAGCATCTCGGACAAAGGGGCTGGATTAAAGCTCAGATTTCTGGACTTTCCCTCCAGCACCACCCCATTTTCACAAGGACCCAGAGTGTGAATGTCCCAGGGCTGCCGTAACTCATCACCCAAAACTGGGGGCCTTAAAACCACGGGAATTCATCCTCCACCAGTCCTGGAGACCAGACGTCTGAGATCAGGGTGTGGACAGGGCTGCGCTCCCTCCAGAGGCTCCACGGGAGGGTCCTTCCCGCCCCTTCCAGCTTCTGGGGGCTCCAGGAGTCCCTGGGCTTGTGGCCGCCTCCCTCCCGTCTCTGCCTCTGTCTTCACGGGGCTTCTCCTCTGTGTCTGTGTCTCTTCTCCTCTGTGCCTTAGAAGGACCCTGTCATTGGATGTAGGGCCACCCTCATCCAGGAGGACCTCATCTCAGACCCTTCACTTCATCACACCTGCAAAGACCCTGTTTCCTAATGAGGTCCCATTCATAGGTTCTGGGGTCAAGATGAGGGCATAACTTTTGGGGGCCCCCTTTGAATCACTTACACCGGGGTGATGAGGGAATAGTCATCTCCATCAGAACAGTGTTTCCCTTTTCAGAGCCCACACGAAGCTTGGGATGACTTTGCCGGGTTTTCGTTGTCCAAACTTCTCCGGCCACTGGTCAACTTGCTTCAAATGCCTCCGTCAGTTACACACGGCTGGCTAATCAGACCTACATCACCAAGTGGTTTTAAGGCAAAACGAGAAGCAGCGCTCGCCTTAGTGCTGAGTCTGCTCGGAAGCCTCAAATACTCAGGGGACGGCAGAGGAAGCACTCCACCACGTCTAGTCTTCCGGCTCCTGACCAGGGATCCCTCTCTGGGCTGTTTCTCGGTTTTTCTCTACCTGTGTGCTTTCTTTTCTTTTCTCTTTTTTAAATTAAGGTGAAATTCACGTGTATAAAAATGAGCATTTAAACTGGACAACTCAGTGACATTAAGCCCATTCGCAATACTGTGTACCCACCACTTCTGTCTGGTTCCAGAACATTCCATCATGCCAAAAGGAGACCCCGTCCCCATGAGCTGTCACTCTCCATCCCCCTCCACCAGCCCCTGGCGACCACTGATCTGCCTTCTGTCTCCATGGATTTGCCCGTTCTGGACATCTCACGTAAAAGGCACCACACAGTATGTGCCCAGACATTGCACTCACTCAACAGACTTTATTTTGTTGTTGTTTTGTTTGCCTGCTTGTTGTTGGCCATGGCGCATGGCTTGTTGGATCTTAGGTCCCCAACCAGGGATTGAACCCAAACCCCCTGCAGTGGAAGCACGGAGTCCTAACCACTGGACCGCCAGGGAAATCCCCAACAGACTTTAAGTGGATGCTTAAAATAAGCTCAAAGAGCTAAAGGAGACCAAGAGAATTTCAATAAAGAGACAGAAATTATAAAGAGGAAGCGAGAAGAAGCAGTCTTTTCTCTGCTTCTGAGTTCTTTGCTGCTTTTTGGACAGGTGAGGTTTCCAGGCAATTGTCATGGCTACCGTTCACGATGTCTCATGTTCCCAAGGCCCCTCCCCAGCCCACCCTTTCACCTGTTACGGGCAGAACTGTGTCATCGAAATTCCTATGTTGAACTCTTGACCCCCAGGACCTCAGAATGGGGCTGTATTTGGAGATGCTGTCTTTAAAGGCGTGATTAAGGTAAAATGAAGTCTCTAGGGTGGGTCCTGATCCCATAGGACTTCTGTCCTTATAAGAAGAGGAGATCAGGACCCAGACACACACAGAGGGATGACCCCGTGAAGACACAGGGAGGAGATGGCCATCTACACGCCCAGGAGAGAGGCCTCAGTAGGGAACAGCCCTGCCCACACCTGGATCTCAGATTCCAGCCTCTAGGACTGGGAAATACATGTCTGTTGTTTAAGCCTCCAGCTGTGCTACTTCCTTATGGCAGCCCCAGGAAATTAACACCAGTGGTAAAAGTGACTTCGCAGATGTCATAAAATCAACGGTGTTGAGATGGGAGGTGATTCTGGATTATCTGGTGGCCCCAATGTCACCACAAGGGTCCGTTTTGGAGGAGGCAGCAGGAAATTTGAAGGCAGAAGAGGTGAAGGCTGTGTGACTACAGCAACAGAGATTGGAGTGATGAGATTTGAGGATGGAGCTAGGGACCATGGGCCCAGGAAGGCAGCTGTCTCCAGAAGCTGGAAAAGACATGGCGCAGATTCTCCCCTGGAGACCCCAGAAGGAGCCAGCCCTTGACTGCGGCCAGTGAAACTGATTTTGGACTTCTGACCTCCAAAACCATGAGAGAGGACATTTGGGTTGTTTTTAGCCACTGAGTTTGTGGCTTTTTGTTACAGCCGACCTAGGCAACTAATGCACCCACTAAAATCCCTTACAGCCTTGGAATCGTTGTCTAGATTCCCATGCCTGTAACTCATCTTCTTCCTCACTGTCAGAGTTAAAGGCCTCAGACATACTGGATCATTTCAATCCCTGCCTTTTGCGTTTCAACGGTCTGCCTTTTGTGTATCAGGCAGTTAGTCGTGTGTAATGACCATCCCCAAACTCTGTGATTACAATAACATCATTTCTTCTCCCTTGTGCATCTGTATCCATGGCTGGGAGTTGGCTGACATGGGCTGGCCCTTCTCTCTAAACTCAGTGACAAGGATTCTGGGCTCTTTCTCAGAGTCCCCCACCCCCAATTTGCTCTCTCTAGTTCTTTCAGAAGTCTTCATAAAGGGAATCAAACCTGCATTAGGTCTTTTCTCCAAGGTTGTGTTATAGTGGACACACTTCTGATTGGATGAAAGAAAATGGATTCAATTTCTAACCCGGCAATTTGGGGGCTTGCCCTTATTCTCTGTAAAATTCTGGTGGCAAATTGGCCCATTCTTTCCTTTTCTTTCATGTAGAAATTGATGGAATATAGTTGGTCACAACCAGCCTGCAGTCTTGTTTTCAGATGGTTTCCCAGAGCTGCCGGTGTACAAGGTACATGTTTTGCCTCCCAGGTTAATGCAAGTCGTGGTTTTACCAACTATCCCACCATAACTTAACATGATCACTATTTTTCCAGCCTCCTAATTTAAGGTATTTGTGCATGAGAACGTCCAAAGTCTCTGCCTGGCACAGAAGCCGCTCACGACAGACCCTCAAACAATGGTTCTAGCTTCAATTCTTGTGTGTTCTTTCCACGCAGCCTGCTTTCCACTATTAATTATCCTTAACAACTCTGCTTAAATAGCACTTCCCTCAACCCCCTGCAAGCCTGTCCTGTCTCCCCACGTTCCCTTTTCTATCATCCTTCTGCATCATACTGTATAATTGAACATTGAATTATCTAATTAAATAATTCCCCTCTTCCACCCCATTCCGCTTCCGGATCTCTGAGATCATGAGTTGTTTTATTTATCTATGTCCTCAGGCGTATCGCACACACTCAGATGACCCAATACTAACCCGTTTAATTATGCTGCGTCCCAGCATAACAAATAAATTGTTAGTAAATTAAAAGACAAGGGATTGATAGAGGCGGGCGAGCTGATGTCATGAAGTTACAGCGGATCACAACCGTAACAGCTGACAGCTGGACAAATACAACAAAAAATGGGGCAGAGTCAAAGGTCATTTAGAGGATGGGGTCCTAAGCCAGCATTTAGAACTGGGATGTTGAATCAAGACCATCAGTGGATGTCTGGAAAGTTTCGTTATAAATAGTACAAAACCATATGCACATACACAACTTCTGTAAAACTCTTTCTTGTGGATAAAAGGGCATATTATATGCATACTCCCCATTTTTTTTCTTTTTAGTTTTTATTGGTTGATTTACAATGTTGTGTTAGTTTCAGGTGTACAGCAAAGTGAATCAGTTTTATATATACACTCTTTTTTTTCATATTCTTTTCCCATATAGGCCATGACAGGGTATTGAGTAGAGTCCCCTGTGCTATACAGTGTTCTTATTAGTTACCTATTTGATGTATAGTACTGTGTGTATGTCAATCCCAACCTCCCAATTTATCCCCCCCCCTCCAATCTTTAAAATTTTTTTTTTTTTAGCATTTGAGATTTTTCAGTTCTATTTAGTTTGCTTAGAACTGCTATGAATTCCTTTCATTTTTCCTCTTTTGTTTAACATTCTTATTCTTTGAAGGCTTATCAAAATGGGTGCTAAGAAAGAAAATTTTTTTTTTAATTATCAGGTCCATATCGCATTTTACCTAAAATGCTACTACTTATATAGGAAACGTTCAATGGATTTCCCCCTCCTTTTTGTCCTGGCTGCAGGAAAACCTTAGCACATAAGGAATGCCGAAAAAATGTTCAAAGGCCATTTGATCCCTGGTTCTGTGTCTGGAAACCTTTCCTCGAAACCACTTTGCTTTCAATGGAGGGAAACTCGGGGGCACTGGGTCCGGGGTTTGTCTGAGTCCCACAAGTTAGAGGGTACAGGGGTGAGCGAGGTTCACAGGAAGGAAATGGTTCCTCGACAATCAGGGAATGTGCAGTATTCCCGTAACGGGATGTGTCTGCCGGGGCTGCCCCACAGTGATGGGATGCACCAGCCACTTCCTCCGCTTTCACATGGTCTGAAAGGAAGTCTTATCCAGCAAGAAACCAAGGCTGAAAAGGAAATCAGTCGGGAATAAAGCAAAGCAAATAAAGACAAGGAAGGGAAAAGACAGAGATGGAAAAGACACGCCAGTCAGAAAAGAGCCTCCACTGTACTTGATGGAACTCCCCATTAAGTACTTTGAGAGGAAGTCACTTGAAATCAAACACATGTACCCTCGTGGCTGTTCAGGAGTTCTTTCTCACGAGAAAGACAAAGACCAAAAAAAAAAAAAGAAAGAAAGAGAGAGAGAGAGGGAGGGAGGAGGGAGGGAGGAAGGAAGAGAGGAAGATGGAAGGAGAGAAAGAAAGGAAGAAAGGAAGGAGGGAAGAAAGAAGAAACTCAGGTGGAACAGCCGTGGCAGATATCAACTTGATCACTCCGACCTCTAGCTGCACAGAACACGTATATTTGGAGCTCAGGGTCAGCCCAGGACCAGTGAGACTGACCACATAGGACACTCTGTCCAGGGCGTCTTCACGCCTCACACCTGAGTGTGCAATCAACCACCCGACCTGGGCTTTGGTGATAGGCAGGTGTGACTCAGAGCCACAGGGTGTCCTGAGCGCCTGCCTTTCCGAGCAGCTCCACCTGGGGCTGAAGCTGGTGTGTCCCATCGGCTTTGAGATGATGGCCACAGAAGGGCCCTGGGCTCCCGTGGACGAAGGAAGGACTGCCCTCCCTCCCACTCCCTTGGATAAGCTCCGCCCTCCCACATGGGTAGCATGCGCAGTGCATGCCCTCCCACAGGGGGCCCTCTGGGATCTTCCTCTCCACTTGCAT
>NW_020175454.1:975741-979684 GCF_003031525.2 Neophocaena asiaeorientalis asiaeorientalis
GGAAAGGGGATGCAGCCAGCAGTGCTTCCATTCCTGCCTTCAGCAGAGTCCTGCCTCTGTTCAGGGGTGGGCGGTGCACATCCCAGGCCCCTCCGGCCTCTGCCCCGCCGTCCTCGGGCCACACAGCACCTCTCTGTCCTCTGCGGCAGGACCCACCGCACAGACTGAAGGAGGTTCTGTTTCCTTCCCGGAGTTTGTTGCTGTCCCGTTGGCAGACGCACAGACCTTTCTTTAGGCCCCGCCGAGCCCCGGCGTATAAAGCCGTCTTGTGCAGGGACTCAAAAAGACCACTCCCCGCCCCCCCCCCCCCCGCCCAAAACCACGTGGATGAATGGCAGCTCGTTTACAGACCCCGAGTGAAAAGCACATTTGTTCTTGGACAAGATGTCTGTATGTGATAAACTCAGAGACGTGTATTAATATTTACTTCTCTCCAGAAGTCACAGCCTGTGCACGCAAGCATTAGCTTCCCAATGAATAGAAATAACCGCACAGAATTCCTGCATTATGGCCCTGTCCTGACACAGGATACTCGGATTTTTATCTTCAAGCCATATCAGTAAACAAAGGATATTGCATCCATCAAGCTCTCAGCCACTGCAGGCACCCTGGACTGTGCACCCTGGGGGGACTCAGGATGGAGAAAAGCAGGATACTGGTCCCAGATAGCTACGGTGCATATCAAAAGAGTGATTTCCTATCTTTAGCATCTTCCCATTCATAGAAAAGTGCTAAATTCATTAACTTGAGATGTCTGTTTTTCTTTCATTAACAGTAACCTTCCAACTATCTTATTTTTTGTTGCAGAAAAGGCCTCTGTACTCTGGCTCCTCCCTGACCTCTTGGAAGAAGTCCCTCAGAGCCATCTGAGAGGCTACCTCCCTGGCTTAAGTCCTCAGCAAGTCCACGGAATAAAACATAATTCTCAACTCTTAGGCTGTGCATTTTTCTTCAGTCAACAAACACAAATGAAGTTTGAAATCATTGTAGGCACAAAATAAAACCATAGTTTAAGAGTTATTTAGTGAGTCTAGCTATATTTATACTTATATAGGAGAGCCCAGCTCATAAGACCTCGAAATTACCTCCTAAAAGAGAGCAAACCCAAATGAAACCTCATAATGTTAAGAGAAAAAAAAAAAAAACTTAGAAAAAAGAAATCAAGGCATTAAAAAAAAAGAGGTGCACGTGTGCTGTGTGGATGATTTACCGACACTATTAAAAGGATAAACTGAAATAAGCTAGTCATGGGGCCAAAGTCATTTAAGTAATTACTTCCACTTCCATCAAAATAAACGTATTATTTTTGCAATTACAAAAGCAATTCATTCTGGGCCTGAAAGGCCAGCTTTAAAGCAGCTGCACGCCTCCATCCCGTCACTATCATTTAACAAATTTAAGGCAACCGCGACCATTGCGGTCTGAAGGGGCCCCGTTTTATCTAAAATCTGCATTTCCCCGCAACCGCCGCCACGCCCGCCTCCCGCTCGCTCCCGCAGCGCGCGTGCTCGCTCCCGCGGTCGGCGGGCACGCACTGCGCATACTCCTCCCCTGTACCGCGCCCTCTCCTCGCACAATGTCCAGCCTCCGACTAGTTCGCGGCGGGCACGCACTGCTCATGCTCCACCGACGGGCCTCCCGAGCGCCGCCACTACAGGCATGCACTGCGAATGCCCAACAGACCGGCCAACTAACCCCGCCCATCCCGGCGAGATGGCACCGCGCATGCTTGCACTTCCGCGGACAAAAGGGCACGTCGCTGGTGCGGGCCGCACCCCAAGAAAGCCTAAAAGCTGAAAGACATGGGGTGGGGTGCCCGCCATCCCCCGCCCCCGTCCCCACTCCAGCTCCTGAGCGCCGTCCAGCCCACTGAAACGCCCCGGCACAGCCACGGCTGGAGTCGTGGGCGCCTACTGGTGGCGCCGTGATGACGCCACGTGTCACGGTGACGCACGACATAGGCGACCTTCTTTGGGAGCGCAGCCGGCGCGCCCGTTTTGAAGCTGCCCTGAGCTGGGCGGGCCCCGCCGCGGTCCGGCCTTCCGCCTCCGCCGAGCCCCCGAGTCCGCGCAGCCCTTGGGCGGGGTGCCGCCCTACCCCTGACCCATGACCCCGGGCCAGCGACGCCCGCCGGGCAGTTGACTCCACACCGGACCCCGGCCCGCCACGCCCGCCGGGCCGCTGCCTCCTCACCGGGTCCCGGACCCGCGACGTCCGCCGGGCCGGCCGCCTTCACCCGGGACCACGGGTCCGGGACCCCCGTGGGGCTCGTCCCCTCTGGCGGCCGTCGCCTACTACGCGGAGGTCCTTTCAGGCCGGACTTCGGTCCCGGCTCCAGGCACCTGTGCAGGAGGAAGGAGTCCCCCTGGAAGGAGGGTCCGAGCCCCGGAGATGCCGCCCGGCAAAGTCCTGCAGCCTGTCCTGAAGATGAAGGTGGACGAACTCTTCCTGTGCTGGCTCAGCGAGTCCAGCACGCAGGCAATGCTCCAAGACTGCTTGCAGAGGATCAAGATGCCCGGGGGACCCGAGGGGGTCGGGGGAGACGCAGGGCAGCCCGGGCCCCCGTTCGCAGCCCCGGCCCTTGCCTGCAGGCCGCGCGGGTTGGATAGCTCAGGGGCGCCCAGCCCGTCCCCCGTGTCCACCGCTCTCCCCCTGGGAGCCGCCTCTAGTGCCCGGAGTGGACCACCTGTTCGAGGGCCTCGTCGATCCGCAGGGACGAGAGTAGTAAGTTACCCTTCCTTCTAACGCCTGCGGAGGTAACTCGGGTCGCCTACCGACGTGTAGCTGAGGGTGGCTGAAGATGCTGGAGGAGTGTCAGGCATGAAAGGCTGGCACGGCTAGTCTCTTCCCTCTGCCAACAAAGTCTCGCACACAGAAAAATGTTGTCTTTGACACATTCCCAAGTTGGTCGTCATTCTGGGACAGCAGTATATTTAATTTTTACAAAAGGTGCTTTTTGGTTTTTAATACTGTGTCGGTTAAAAGTAATAAAGCGTCTCCAGGTGTTACGGGAAAACGTATGGTTGGTGCATATCGTACCCCTAGCATACGCCTAAGCCTGAAGGAGTGTGACTGTTCCATTGGGACTTGATAACATTTAAGTGTTTTCGGTTGAGTCCGCATCCATCCCATCAACAGCACTGAGCATATAGGAGGAGGGACTTCCCCCATAACTTAGTTTGCTGGTTCCCAGCCACGAAGCGGAGGGTGAGAAGTGGATGTCAGTCCGGAAGGAACTCGTCGGGTTCCAAGTGATTGGAGGGTGTCTGACATGTTCTTACAGATCAAGGATATTTTCCAGAAAGTGAGCCTCCAAGGAGGATGGGAGGTAGACCCAGAGGCAGCTTGGGAGACCCTGTAGAAACGCCCCGAAGGAGGCTTATTTGGATCTGCAGGAACGTGTGTCCTGGGACTCATCTCTGAGTCTGACCGTCTGCAGTGCCCCCACTGACCTGCAGAACCACAGTGTTCCAGAAGGCCTACCTGAGCCCCCATTGAACTGAGGAGGTGGGTACGTGAAGAGGGCCAGGGCTCAGCAAGATCCCTCTAGCAGTGACAGCCCCCCGCCCGTCCACCCTCAGGCACTCTTCCTCCCTGGGATCCCTCAGGCCTTCTGTGGGGAGCTCCCCACTTTGTCAATAAGTGTGCTCCGGTGACACAGCCTGGCGGACACCGCTGGAAGATGAATTCTTGTGTTTCGTGACCCCATGACTTGGTGTGAGTCCCCTTAGGTCTGGAGATGTCTACAAAAGGTCAGCTCGTGCAAGGAGGGTGACTTGGATGCATGTGAAGAGAATGTGTTTCTGCGCAGCAAGTAGGAAGTCACAGACCTGTGGAAGTTAAGTTCTGTAGGCGTTCACAGCAGGGAGAGGCCATTCCTCTCCGTCTGGAGGGATGGGGCGTGGAGGAAGTGAGCTGTGGGACTAGGGGGTGCCCTGAATTG
>NW_020175454.1:979705-993675 GCF_003031525.2 Neophocaena asiaeorientalis asiaeorientalis
GGTGCCTGCGGGGGGAGGGGACGTGGTGGGGGGTGGCTATGTTCCAAGTGTGAGGACCAGGTGTTTATGCTCAGAGCCTCCGCAAGGCAGGCTGCTGCATCTGGGCCGCGCCAGCCGGATTGGGATTGAGCCAGAAGCAGAGCTCAGGGCTGGGTAATCTCTCTGCCTCTGTGGCCGGCTGCTGGGCTTCCCGAGGGCAGCGACATGGCGGGAGTGGTGTTTCCCCAAGACCAAGTTATCGCATTGCCTGCACTGCATGGGGCCCGCAGAGAGATGAGCTTCTGCCTGGAGGGGTGGGGCGTGGCCTGGGGGGCGTGGCCAGGATGGAAAGTGGGTGAATGAAAGGAAGTGCTGACGGAGGTGGGGTGAGACCGAAGACCCCTCCTCTGGTCTGTGGTTTTCATGACCAGATACAGCAAGTCAGCACGAAAAACCGGTTTTAAGGGAAAACAGAATGACTTTCTCTTAGTCGTCCCAAGAGTGTTCAAAACGTGATGATGGACCTTGCCTGGTACTTGAAGGTGACTTTAAGCACATCTCAGTGTATTTGGAATTTATGGCGCGCTTCACTTGGATTTCGAGAAGCGAGTAACCCAAAAGGATGTTTCTCATTCGGACAAAATGATAAGAGCTCTTTTGCCCCAAGAAGTGGATAATTAATTTCAGAAAAACGTTCATACGTAAAGTGCTGTGAGGAAAGCTCTGGACCTTTTTTTCTTTAACAACTAATAGGAAGCAAGTAAGACTCACGTGAGGCCCTCACCCATGGGAGTGGTGGGGAGGAGGCTGGGTCCTGACCCTCCTCGCAGAGCCCAGGACACCTCAGAGTCCTGGGAGTGACAGGCAACAATCCACCCTCCCCCATCCTGGAGACCAGATGTCTGTGGTCAAGGTGTCCCAGGACCGAGCTCCCTCCAGAGGCTCCAGGGGAGGGTCCCTCCCGCCTCTTCCAGCTTCTGGGGGCTCCAGGCGTCCCTGGGCTTGCGGCCGCGTCCCTCCCGGCTCTGCCTCTGGCTGCACGGGGCTTCTCCTCTGGGGCTGGGTCTCTCGCCTTCTGTGTCTTAGAAGGACTCTGTCATTGGATGTAGGGCCACCCTCCTCCAGGAGGACCTCAGCTCAGATCTTTGACTTTATCCCATCTGCAAAGACCCTGGGCACTGTCCCTCCCCCTTCACTGCTGTGTCTCCTCTCCCCACTTCCCATCGCCATCGGAAGCGAAGGGCTCTGTTTTATCTCTCTGCCGCCTGCTGCGTCCCGGGTGCCTGGACACACTCAGACCTCCACGGTGGGTTTGCTGAGGGGTGCGCGTGTCGGCTGACCCCCCAGCCCAGCAGCAGCTGAGCCCCTCCCTGAGTGTGGAAGCAGAGGTGTCAGGGAAAGGGAGGGGCTTGTTCTTAACCCTTGATTTTTGAAAAGTCCAGTTTGTGGGGGGTTAGTTTACATACAGCGAGTGGTGCCTACAGGTGTGCGGGACGGTCGTCACACTCACTCACGTGTGAACACGCCGAGGAGCGAGCGCTTCCTGCCCCCAGGGCCCCGCGCCCCTCGCCCCCGGCAGCCACTCCCGCTCCCAGGATCTGTCTGAGGTGCTGCGCAGCCTGCGCTTCCCTCTCCCTGCCGAGTAGGGTCCCGTTGCGTGGACGGACCACAGCCTGATTGTCACTTCAGCACTGGGGCCACTCGAGCTGTTTCTGCGTGTGCTTCTCATGGATGAAGCTGCTGAGACCCTCGTGGGGACGGGTGTTTGCGTCTCTCTTGGGTGAATGACCTTGGAGTGGAACTGCTGGGCTGTGCGCTGTGTGTGTGTTTAACTTAAAAAACAAAACAAAACTGAAAAGCCTCCAAAGCCCCTACACTGTTCTGAGGCAGGTGTCACGTCCCGTTTCCCCAGCCGTGCGTGCGGGTCCTCGTCCACGCCTCCCCGGCACTGGCTGTCCTTAGACTTCTACTTCAGCCGTCCCGGCGGGCGTGTTGTGTGTCATGGTTTTATCTGCATTTCCCTGTTTTCTGGTGGCAGCCAGCATCTTTTCATGACGTATCAGCCATTGTGCGCCGCCTGTCCAAATCTTCTGCCCATTTTGAAAACTGGGTATTTCTCCGTCGTTGAGTCGTAAGGGCTCTTTATGTGGAATCTGGATGCAGCTCCTTTATGAGACACATGTTTCCACATATTTCTCTTCAGTCTGTGGCCTGTTTTGTCATTTGTTTAACATGTGTTTTTTTTTTTTTTTTTTTTTTTTTTTTTTTTTGGGGTAGCGCGGGCTCAGCAGCCATGGCCCACGGGCCCAGCCGCTCCGCGGCATGTGGGATCCTCCCAGACCGGGACACGAACCCGTGTCCCCTGCATCGGCAGGCGGACTCTCAACCACTGCGCCACCAGGGAAGCCCTAACATGTGTTTTGAAAGCAAAAGCTGTTACTTTTTTGATTCTTTCAATTTTATTCTTTTATGCTTCTTATTTATTACATCCAATCTACGAAATATGTACCTATCCCAAGCTCTCAGGGTTATCTGCTCTTTTCCTTCTAAAAGCTTCCTGGTTCTCACTTTTGCATTTAAACTTCTGATCCATTTCATAAGTTTCTGCATGTGGTGTAAGATATCCAGGTACACAGCAGTTTTGAAATCTCTCCTTTTCCCATTGAGTTGCATTGTCTGAAATCAATTGGCTGTATGCGTCTGGGTCTATTTTCTCATCCCTAACCCACTGATCTGTGTTTGTGTTCTCACTCTGGGGCGCTTTGTAGACTAACATGTGGAAAGTGGGTGGTGTACGGCCAACTCTGTTCTTTTAAAACAGCTCTAGCTATGCTGACATTCGCATTTCCACCTAACATTGAGAATCAGCTTATGAACTTGTACAGAAAGGGCCTATTGGCATTTTGATCGGGATTGCATTGAATCTGTAGATCAGCTGGGTGTCACTGATGCCCCCGAACAGCTGAGTTTTCCAGCCCATGAACTCTGGGGGTTTCTCCGTTTACTTACGTGCCCCATAGTTTCTTTCAGCAATGTTGTGTGCACACAGGTCACACCTCCTTGGTTAAATTTATTATCCATCTATTTAGATCTTTCTCTGCAGCTGTTTTGTAGTTTTGGGGGTATCCAGTTAACCGTTGATTCCCTCAGGACATGTGACCATGTTCTAGGTTAGAAGTGCGTTCCTTGGAGACACGCTCGTGTGTATGTGCAGATGCGTGTACACACAGCAGGCACGTGTGTTTACTTTGACGCATCCTTAGATTTTCCTGCAGATGTGTTGGAGACAGAAAGGGCCTGGAAGTCCTCGGAGCAGAAGGTCAGGATCCTGAGAGCGTTTCTGACGGGAGCCTTGAGTTTGCCCGGTGACCGTGACTTCACAGAGGGGCTGAGCTTGGCCACGTTCCATTCTGTGGATCTCTTAGTGAAGAACGATTTCTGGTTTTCGTAGTTGGCATCAACGAGACTCTTTGTGCAGGAAGGAGGGGAAATATTGAGAACTTTTTATCACTGGTCAGGAGTTTGCCACATTGAATTGGCACGAAGCTAGACGCCCTCCGTTCTCTTCCTGACGAGTGGAACCAGGAGGTTTCTCGGGATCACGTGGTGGGGTGTGTGTGAGTGCTCTTGTCCTGTCCCCTCGGGCCTCCCAAACAGGGCCCTGCACCCGCAGCCTGCATGTGCCACCAAGGGCACCTCACTCTGGTACCCGGCGTCCACCGGGCACTGCCTGGGCCGCCATTCCTGTTCCTGACTGGCCACAGACAGGGCTGCGTGAGGAGCCTGAGGGGCCTGAGATGCAGATTGGCCACAGCCCACTCCCCAGCGATGGTGGGTATCGCCTCGCCCCCAAGTCCTCAGCTCCCCCAAAGCTGCCTGTGGGCCCCCCGTGGACCAGCTTCCCCAGGCCTTGTCCAGGCTGCTGGGTCGAAAGGGGCCGACTTGAGGCTCGGCCACTGGATGGCCACTGTGGCCCGGGGGGGACACTACATGGCCGAACCCAGTCCAGGGCAGCACCGGTTCAGTCCTGGCTTAGTCCTGGTTCAGGAGCCATGTTTGATTCCTTGCTCTGGGGTCCTGGTTCAACCTGGTTCATTCCTGGTTCAGGGCCCTTGTCTGGTCAGGTTCAGGAGGCCTGGTTCAGTGCTGGTTTAGCTTGGCTCCGGAGCATTGGTTCATGGCCCATGTCCAGTCCTGGTTCGGGGGCCCTGGTTCAGTCCTGGTTCAGTTGCTTGTTCAGTCCTGGTCAGGAGACCTGGTTTAGACCTGGTTCAGGAGGCCTGGTTCAGTCCTAGTCAGGAGAGGACTGGTTCAGTCCTGGTTCAGAGGCTCTGGCTTAGTCTTGGTTCAGGGGCCCTGGTTCAGTGCTGGTTCAGGGTTCCTGGTTCAGTACTGGTTCAGGGTTCCTGGTTCAGTTGCTTGTCCAGTCCTGGTCAGGAGTCCTGGATCAGTTTTGGTTTAGGAGCCCTGGTTCAAGTTCTGGTTCAGGAGATCTGGTTCAGGGCTCTGGTTCAGTCCTGGTTTAGGGCCCTGCTTCAGTGGTCCTGGCTGAGTCTTGTTTTAGTCCTGGTTCAGGAGCGTGCTAGAGCTAAAGCCAGGGAGTATCTCCATGGGTTCCCCATATAGCAGGTACCTTCAGCCTGCGTCTTTATTATCCCCAGGGCCCCACGTCCATCACGTTGCCCCATGTTGGATGGGACCTTTGAATGGGGCTTGTAGGGGGGCAGAATCAGGGCCCTCCCCACCCCAGAGGACTCACCAGCAGAGTCGCCGGTGCTGTGTGCCTGCAGGGGGAGTCCTCGTGGTGGCGCCTCAGAGCCCAGGGCCTCAGGAGCTGGGTCGGTGACTGTCCAGAGCAGAGCTGTGTACCACCCCTCACCGCTGTTTGTGACAGAATTGCCTAGGAGTTACACTTGTTGCTTTGTTTGTTTTTGTTTTTATTTTACACTTGTTTCTTTGGAGCATTCGTTTTCTCAGCACTCGGCAGTACTGTGCGGGTCTCGGGTCGGTGTCAGACTTGGCGGGTCTTTCGGAGCCTTGAAGGGCAGTTTGGGGACAGGTCCACAGCAGAGAGTGCTGTGGGAGCCTCTGTGCGTGTTGTGGCCTGGTGACCTGCTTGGCGGAGCTGATGACATCCTTCAGGAGGGCCCTGGGGACGGATGGATGAAGAGACAGATGAGGCGGTCTTCGGGACAGGTGGACCGTGGATGGGAGAGTCCTGAGGCTGGATGGATGTGTGGGTGTCCTGGGGACAGGTGGACAGGTGGAAGGGAGGCCCGTGAAAACAGTTGCTGAGCCCTTTTCCAGAATTCCGGTTTCGGGGGCAGCGGTGGTGGTGGAATTTGTGTGTCTCTACCCCGTTCCAGGGTCTGCTGCTGGGAACCCCTGGGAGGACCCATGCTCGGAGCAGTGGAGGCAGTCAGTCAGTGCAGGGGATGGGGGTGCTCTGAGGAGGCACTTCGGACCCCGCAGCAGGGGCCCTGCCGTCTACACAGTCTTCACCTTGGCCCGGAAGCGGTGTCGCCGCGGGAAGCGCGGCTGGAGGGGCCGGCGCGTGTGACTGCGGCAGGAGCTGGGCCCACGTGTGTGTGTGTGTGTGTGTGCACCGCCTCCTGTCCGCGTGGTTAGGACAGGACCGGGGGTGCCAGACCGCGTCGCATCGGCTCCCTGCGGGGAAGCTGCGGAGCAGGGACTCTGGGCGCTCGGAGCCGCTGGACTCACACCACGGGCGGGCCTGCAGGGGGACCACGGCGGAGGCGTCCGTGCTTTCGGAAGTAGGTCCGTGGTGTTCCCACGTGGGAACGTTTCTGTCCGAGTGACCCTATGCCGTTTCTGGAGTCTGTGCTTTTCAGGATTAGGTGGAAGTTGAGCTGCCGGTGCCCCGAGACCAGCTGTCAGCACAGAGCCTGGGGGGCCAGTGAGTGTGTCGGTCTGTGGCCACAGCACCACTGCTCACCCGACGGCCGCGTGCGCCATGTCTCTGGTTGTTGCACTTGGGGGAGGGGCCCTGGCATCTGGGGTGGAGACCAGGGCTGCCCCCGCCACCCCCTACCCCGCAGACAGTCGTCCACCGCGCCATGCGCACAGCGCCGAGGCCGAGGTCTGCTCAGGAGGCCCGCTGGCCGGTCCCTTCACGATGTCACCTCCTTGCCCCGGGCTGCAGTGTCCTGACAGCACAGAGCCAGCAGACCCTGTGGTGGGTCAGAGGTCAGACCCCGCTGTCATGGCTCCCTGTTTGCCTGCTCTTAACAGCATGGTTAGGCTCGGGTGTCCAGGAAGGCACAGTCCCACAGGAAACCTGTCCACGCAAACGTGTTCCAGGGGTACGTTTGTGTGCTGAAGAGCACTTCGTATCCCCACACGGGCTGTTGGTACGAACGCGTGTGTAATTAGACCGGGATGAAAGGAGGAGGTTTCGGGAGCGCCGTGGATCAGTCTTCTGGGCAGAGTTTGCGTTTCAGGGGCCGGGTGCGACCGTTCTGGGTCCCCACCAGGGGAAGGAGGCAGGGTCCCCGTGGATGCGCCGGGGCCAGAGTGGTGGTTGTCTCGCATGTGGGGGGTCGGGGACAGCATTTGGGCCTGGGAACGGCTCCCGGGCTGTGCTGCGTGTCCTGCCAGCCTGACCACCCACCGTGCACCTCTTCATCCCCTGGAGCCACCTGCTTCCCGCTTCCCGTCTGTCTGCGCTGCAGCCCCGGGGAGGTGAGGCGGGGCCTTCCCTGCTCCTTGCCTCTTGCAGGTGCCCCATCAGTGGTCCTGGAAGAAGGAAGCACCTTTGCAAGGCCGTGCTGGAAGGGAGAGTGAGGACGCGTGGTGCACGGGTCCCTGAGGATCCCCGGGGCCCCAGGAGAAGGGACGCAGGGGGGCCCTGGAGGACGCTTGCTGGGGAGGATGGCGGAGCTCTGGGGGTGGCACCAGCACCCAGCTGGGCACCCGGGCGGGGGTCAGAGGCCACGGAACGGGGCTCCTGGGGATACAGAGGGCAGGGGCTGAGGGGAGGGTCCGGGGGCTCACGAGGAGGTGGGGGCAGGGTCTCCAGGAGGACGTGGGTGCGGGTGGTCTCCATGAGGAGGTGGGGGGCAGCTGCTGGTCCTTGGACTTGCGGGGCTGCCTGTGGCTGACAGGGGTCCTCTCAGGCCTGCAGCTGCAGGGCTCTGTTGCCGCCCTGGGTGGAGGTCCTGGACCTCCACCTTTATCTGCGTTTCCCTGGCTGTGACATGGGCTTCTCCAACTGCCACAGAGTGGCTGGGAAGTGCCATTCCCCATGTGTCATCCGCGTCTCCGCTTTGAGGTGGGGTGGCCTGGTGCCGGTAGCATCCAGTGCTGGAGGGTGCTGCAGGTCACCGGGCTGTGCAGAGGCGCGACAGAGCGCCCAGGGCGGTGCTGTAGTGTCCCTCTGGCTGGCCCGGAGTGGATGGCTTAGTTTTGGAGATGCGGTGCCTTCCCATTCAGGGTTCCAAGGACGTTAATAGTTGTGCACTAACCCTCTCCCGCCTTAGCCACCCCCTGAGGCAGCCAGGGCTCTCAGCAACGTCCGTAGCAGTCCGAGGTCTCCTCTGCAACTGCAGGCAGACTTTTACCAGCTGCGTTCTCGTGTCCTTCATCCCGTAAAGCTCACCGAGTTCGAGCGCGTGCTTCTGCACCGCGTCTCCTTGCTGAGCACTGCTCCCTGAGCGGGGGTTCCTCGTGTTGTGTCTGCTGGACCCTGGGCCTGTCCCGGGCTTTGAGCTCACGGGCACTCGTGCTGAGCACATTCGCCTGTGAGTCCTCGTGAGGACCGTGTCTTCACTCACCTTAGGGACAGGCCTAAGGAGGAATCGCTGGGTTTTATGGCACATGTGCATTTTGCTGTTTAAGGGCCTGTCAAATTGCCTTCCAAATGGGCTGCGCGGTGGCTGTTCCTGCCCCATCCTGACCAGCCCTGGCTATCGCCAGGCCCCTGACCTGCCCCGCTCTGGAATGTGGGCCTCTGGGGGCACCTCTGCGGCTTTATCTGCGTTTCCCTGGTGACGGTGATGTTGGGCTTTTTTGCTGAAGTGTCCATTCAGAGCCTCTACCATTTTCCCCACTGGGTCGTTGGTTTTCTCATTCAGTTGGTAAGTCCTGTGTGTATGCTGGATACAACTCCTTTATCACGTACGGGATCTGCAAATTGTCTTCCTAGTGAATGACTTCTCTTATGTTCCATCTCTTCTACCTCTTTTATCAAGATATAATTGGCACGCAGCACTTCGTAAGTTTGTGTACAGCGTAACGATTAGACGCGTGTAATCGTGAGATGCTGACCACGATAAGTATGGTCCGTTATCTCATATAGATACGACATTAAAGGTATATTAAAAAAAGATACCTTTTCTTTTGTTGTGCTGAGAACTCCTAGGATTTACTCTTAACAACTCCCGTATATAGCAGTGCTGATTATTTTTACCATGTTGTGCATTACATCCCTAGTACACATGTATCCCCTAACTGGAAGTTTGTATCTTTTGACCTCCTCATTCAATTCCCTCCTCACACCCGCACTTCCTCTAGTAAGGAACCTGATCTCTTTTGCTATGAGTGTTTGTTTTGAAGTATAATTGACCTATAAAACTATGTTCTTGTTCTACAAGATAGTGATTTAGTATTTCTATACATTTCAATGAATCTAGTAATGATATGTCGCCATACAAAGATGTTACATAGGGGCTTCCCTGGTGGCGCGGTGGTTGGGAGTCCGCCTGCCGATGCAGGGGACGCGGGTTCGTGCCCCGGTCCGGGAAGATCCCACATGCCGCGGAGCGGCTGGGCCCGTGAGCCATGGCTGCTGGGCCTGCGCGTCCGGAGCCTGTGCTCCGCAACGGGAGAGGCCACAACAGTGAGAGGCCCGCGTACTGCAAAAAAAAAAAGATGTTACATAGTTACTGTTTCCCACACTGTACATTTATACCCTTGACTTATTTATTTTGCAACTGGAAGTCTGTATCTCAGTCTCCTTCACCTTCTCTTATATTCTTATTAGTGTTTTCTGAAGCAGAAAAGTTTTTAATTTTGATGAGGTCCAACTTATTCCTTATTTGATGTTCCCAAAAGTATAGTCCATAACGTAAACAGTCTTTGTCATACCCTAGGGCAGATAGGTTTTCTCCTGTGTCTCCTCTAGAACTTTTCCACGTTTCGCTTCTGTGCTTAGACTTACGGTCTTGTCCGCGCTACTTTCCGTGTGTGTCGGGGGAGGTTGCAAGCACGCTCGTTTGTACGTGATGACTCAATTGCTGCAGCGTCGCTTTCTGAAACGATTTCCCATTGAATTGTGCTGGCGCCTTTGCCGGAAGTCCCGTGTCCGCAGTGTCTGGGTTGGTTCCTGGACCTTCTGTCCCGCGCCTGTGAGCACCTGTGCGCGCACTGCAGGTCGCCCCGCGTTCTGGTGAGCTGAAACCAGCGCCCTGCCCGCCCCGGTGCACGACTGTTGGGATGGCTTTTCTGGGTGCTTTTTGCTTCCGTAGACTTTTAGAATCATGGTGCCAAGTTCTACACAAAAAGGCCACGTGGTCTGCAGACGCTGTGGGGCCGTGGCCGCCCGGCAGTGCGGGTCACCCGTCATGGAGGCTCCCGTCCTTGTCCGCAGGGTTTCTGGCTGGGTGGGCAGGTCTTACGGTGCCTCCCCTAGATGAGTTGCTGGGGCGTTTGTTCCTTGTGGTGCTGCTGGGAGTGGAACTGTCTTCCCGTCACCTCCGCATGCCGACTTCCGACAGCCGTGCACTTGAGTCCCCACCCTGTGATGTCGCTGACCCGCTGATCAGTTCTGAGGTCAGTAGATGCTCGAGGACTCTGCACCGGGGTCGTGCTGGCGTGAGGGACAGCTGTCCCGCGTCACCCCTCCCGGCCAGCGTGCCTGGGACTTTCCTTCCTGCCCGACACTTCAGCTGGGGTCTCGGGGCCTGGTCAGGGGTCAGCGCTGAGAGCGGAGGTGCTCGATTTGTCCCGGCTCAGCCAGAAAGCATCCCGTCTTCCTCAGGATGACATAGATACAGGTGTTTTCATAACGCCCTTCGCAGGTTGAGGAAGCTACCCTGTATGTTTAGTTGGTTGGGAACTGTTAACGTGAATGTGTGTTGAATCTTGTCCAATTCTTTATGATCACGTGATGTTTTCTCACTTGATCTGTGGGTGTTAACCAACCTTGCTTCCTTGGATGAATCCACTGATCCCAGCTGATGATCTCGCACGTTGCTGGGCTCTGAGGGCTCGCATGTTGTGAGGTCAGCGTGTCTGTGGTCGGGGGACACCCGTCTCCTGTCTTCTGTGTGATGTCCTTGGCAGTGGTGTCAGGGGGATGCTGGCCTCCCAAGAGGAGCTGGCATTGGTTACCCCTTGCTCTGTTTTCTGTAAGGGTGTTCAATATCGGTATCATTTCTTCCTTAAAATGCTCTGTAGAATCTAGGCAGGGGGTGAATCTGGTCTCCGTTCCTCTTTTGTCTGGAAGCATACCTCCCTGGGTGTCGAGTCCCAGACCACAGCCCGTTTGAACAAACGTCAGATCCTTTCCGTCCTACAGACTACACGCTGTCGTCACAGAGCAGCGTAGAGATCAGCGTTGTCAGATAAGTCCAGAAACTTAAGAACAGACTTCCAGAAAACTCCTTTGCCAGAGGGGAAGCGCCGTGAGCTTTCTGAGATCGCTCAGACCACACGAGGAGGCTGGCACTTCCTCGTCTCTAGCCGCTGCCGTCTGGGGGCCTCGTGTGCACGTGGCCTGGCCGCCTCTGGGCCTTTCAGGAGCCGGGGCAGGAGATGGGCCAGGGCCGAGCTGACTCTGTAGCCGGGTTGCAGCGCTGATTGTCCGGAATCGTTATTTTATCTGCATCGACGCTACATTGTGGACAGTACATCACGTCTTAGTCTTCCTGGCCAGCATTTGGCTCCGAGCTCAGAGAATCATGGGATGAGCAACATGGGGAGGGGGTGGTGGTGGCAGGGATCAGCTGTTCTCTGCTGTCCCGGGGACTTCAGGCCTCCGCGGAGACCCGGGGCCTCAGGGGTGCCCGTGGCCTGCTGCCAGCCCCAGGATCTGCACCGCCGGCGTTGGGCACCGTCCATACCGGGCGTGGCTGAGAGGAGTTTTCATGGGTGTTTTGCCAGCGAGGGGCCGCCCCCGGCCCCCATGGCTCTTTCTGTTCCTCGTGACAGTGTCTCCAGCCTGGCTGGTGGCTCAGCTTCCGGAGCACCAGGGCCTGGGCTGAAGGAGGGGAAAGAGAGCCGGTGATGCTGTGTCTGCACGTGCCGAGCGCCCGCGTGGTTCTAGACGCTGCCTCGGTGGGTGTGCTGCTCTCAGAGCAGTGGCCGCGGGGGGCAGATGTTCCCCGTCTGTGGAGCGGCCCGGAGCCCTCAGTCCTGCGCAAGGTCAGCTGCCTACCTGAGCCAGGCCCACTCCACCCCGTGGTCTGCGGCCTGTTTCCTCACCTGCTCCCTCTGTCCGGGGCTGTCCTGCAGGTGAGCCCTTGCTCTGGGGCAGAAACGTTACTGAAGGTTGCTGGGGGCCTCAGTCTCCCTCTCTCCTGAGCTACATTTGAGCGTTGGAGAGGCTATGGATTTTTCCCCAGTTTACCTAGAAGTGAAGAAATGAGTAAAATATTCCTTTTTTCTACTTGGATTAAATTTCTGGTTTGTAGCCAAATTGTAACCTACAAGTGAGGGGTCTTGGGGACTCTCTCGGTGTCGGTTTCATGCCCCCTCAGCACTGCAGTTGACGCACGCGTACCAGCATCGCTACAGAAACTTAAACAGAAAGGTTGAGAGCTGACTTGGAAAGGTAGAGTCTGTTTGGTCGGGAGGCCCTGCGGGCAGGGCCTGCCCAGGTGTGTAGTTCCTGTGCTGCCCCACCTGCCCTTGTGCTCTTCTCTCACGCTCAGTGCAGCAGCGCCGAGCTTTGCTATGAAAACTCACCCCTGGGCTTAGCAGCCCCTGTGTTCTCGGCAGTCTGTGTTCCCCAGTCTCTGCCGGCACGGGACCTGCGGCCATCCAGTGGGCTGGTTGGCCAGGGCCAGGCACAGGGACAAGCCCAGGTCTGGGGCAGGACACATGCTCTGCCTTCCCCTGGGAGGAGCAGCATAGAAGGGGCCCCCAATGGAGGACCTGGACAGTTTTTCAAGCTACAGGAGGAGCACCTCTTCCCTGGGGTTTGCAGGGGAGGGGGGAACGAGAGTGAGCCTGCAGGTGTGGCCGTTCGTGGCAGAGACGTAGCGCGGAGTGACAGGGCTGCGCCTGGGTCCGGAAGTCTCCCTGAGCCACTGATGACCCGCTGCCGACACCGTGAAATCAGAAGTTTGTCCTGAACCTGGTCCCTGCCTGGGGCGTGGTATTGGGGGCCTTCCTGCGTGTTGTGTCCCGGTCTGGACAGGGCAGAACTTAGGCCCTGTGGCCCTACACCAGCTCGGCTGGTTCTGTGGCCACGTTGCGGTGCATACACTGCCCCTGTCTGCATGTCTGGAGAACCAGAGGGGTCGCCAGCCAACCTCTGAATCTTTGAGGATGTTCCAGGAATGGGAAGAAGGACAAAATAGGGTAAAGAGATGGGAAAGAGGCAGAGGGGAAGGACAGGAGAGAGGGCAGCCCCCTGAACAGGAGTTTGAAGAGGAATTTGGGGTGGGGTGATGGTGCAGATGAAAGAGGAAGCGGGTCTGAGAGGCTGCAGCCCTGTGATCCCAGCTAGGGGACACGCCGGGAAGGGCAGACCCCTGCGATCCCGGCTAGGGGACACGCCGGGAAGGGCAGACCCCTGCGATCCTGGCTAGGAGACACGCCGGGAAGTGCAGACCCCAGCGAGCCCGGCTAGGGGACACGCCGGGAAGGGCAGATCCCAGCTAGGGTTAGGACAGAATACGGACACAGTAAGAAGTCAGCGTTGGGGAGGGACATGAACAGGCCGGGCCCAGGGGACTCCAGGGCAGGGACCCCGCCCTGCGTGATGCTGTAATGGTGGACACACGTCACTGTGCGTTTGTCCAGACCCACAGAATGTGCACCACCACGATGCGCCCTAGGGGGAACCGTGGACTTCTGTTCATAGCAGCATATCAGCATGGGGTCATCCTGTGTGCTCATCGCTGTAACAGATGCAGCACCCAGTGCGGGGTGTTTGTGACAGGGAGCCTGGGCTCCGCAGGGGAAGCACACGGGAGATCTGTACTTTGTGCCCAGCGTCTCTGTAAAACAAAAGCTACCCTCCCCCCCAAAAAAGTCCATTAGAAAGACAAGGAGGAGGGTGGATGGGTGAAGTGCCTTTCGACCCCCCAGGTCATTTCCCCAACATCTTTGTCTGGGGGCAGAGGGAAGGGGGCAGGGAAGGTCAGCTTTGGCCGGAGCAGGCGTTCCTGGGGTCCTGGGATTTCAGGGGTGGGACATGCAGGCCTGCTCTAGACGGTATGTAGGGGAAAAGACCGCCCAGAGGGGGGCCTGGCTCTGCTGCTGGTTCATCCTCATGTCAGGGGCTGAGTCGCGTGCTCTCATCGCTCACATGACACGACAGTATGCATCGTCTGTGTCGTATTCCACACCACTCACACCATCTATGTCATCTGCGTTCCACTACACCCTACACAGCCGTGTACGACAGGGCGAGGGCAATAAGACCCCGTATTCCACCCCAACCCCGAGTTTTAAACAAAGGCCGTCAGAGCATCCTCTGCCGGTCAAGTGTATCTTCTCAACTCCTGAAGGGCTGGTGGGTGCCCCCCTCGTTTGGGGCCGTTTTCCCGATGTACCAGCTCTTGGGCCGCACGTGGGCTGTTGGGCGGGCGCGGCCGGGGTGCCGGCCGCGGGCTCTGTAGCAGGTTCCGCTTAGTCCTGGACAGGCTGCCCTTGTCCGGAGAGAAGGCCCACCATCCCAGGAGCCGGCAGGCGGCGTCTCCAGGTCCGCTGCCCTTGCCGGCCTGCCTACAGGCTGAGCTGAGGGAGGCTCTCGGCGGGAGAGCAGCTCCGCGCGCAGCAGGCCAGCTCGGGGCTGGGGTCCA
>NW_020175454.1:993715-1017842 GCF_003031525.2 Neophocaena asiaeorientalis asiaeorientalis
CGAACGCGCCCGGCCCGGGCCCCGGCGGCCCATGCGAGCCGACATGCGGCTCCGGGACCTGTCCCTGCGCCAGGACCCCGACCTGCGGCAGGAGCTGGCCTCGCTGGCCCGCGGCTGCGACTTCGTGCTGCCCTCCCGCTTCAAGAAGAGGCTCAAGGCCTTCCAGCAGGTGCGGCGGGCGGGTCCGCTGCGTCCGCGGGCCCCTCGCCGCTCTGGCGAGGTCGGGGTGGGGGGCTGCCTGGGCTCGGGGGGCTCCACCTGCGCCCGTGCGCGGCTACCCTGGAACAGCGCCCGTGCGCGCAGAGAGCAGGTGTGCCCGTGCAGTTTGTCAGGGAAAGCGCTGTGAAGGGAGCCGCCGGCATCTCTTTTCCTGGAGTTCTAGCAGCGGATACCCCGGGCGCGGCGCGGGGCAACGTCGTGGTGCGTCTTGCGTGAGGCGGGGAGGTGTCGACCTCGGGCAGTAGGAGGCTTCGGGACTCGACCCTCCGCAGGTGCGCAGCGAGCCTCCCCGTGTCGCTGGAGCGTGTGGCGCCCTGGGTAATGACAGCGCAGCGCTGTTGGAAAAGAGAGCGCGGTTTGCCGCGAGCGCCTGTGTTGTTTTAAGGGCTTTATCGCAGGCACCTACCAGCCGGAGCGCCCTTCTCCGCGGCTTCAGTGACGACTCGGCTTGTAAACATCACGGTGCTTCTCCTCAGCGCGCACAGAAGCAAACCCCGTGTCTGTGCCTCGTGTGTAAATTCGTGTAAGGGGACCATGGAGTTGAAAAGCCATGGCCACCTGGGACCTTTCAGCAAGTGGAGGTTCTGCTGCCTCACGGATATTCGGCACATTAATCACTTGTATTTTCGCCCAGGCGAAGAGTGAAAGGTCATCTCGTGGCCAAAAAAAAAATCACATCGAATCAAGCCAGGCTGTTTGGGGTGGGAAAAAAGACCTGCTTTCTGCTGGTAGTGTAACTGGATTTTTTTCCTGGGATCGTGTCTCAACTTTTACAGGGCTTCTGGTACTTTTCTGTCTGACCTCTCTCCTTCAACTTGTGAAATTCTGTCTGCAAGTGGCTGATGCATGTGTGTTTGTTGCTTGTGGAGAAGGAAAGTCTATTTAGAATCTGAACGTGGAGACCTTAAAGTGGACTCAGCTAAGGGTGATCTTCAGAGAGGAGGTCCGAGGTTTGCTGGTTACCGTTTGTGTGCGTGGGGCACACAGGCTGCACCGGGGTGTTCCCTGGATTGGGGAGCCCTTCCCTCTCCCCCCACGGCGGCTGTGACTTGATCTTGGTTGGGGGGGGTGTCCTGGCTCCACGCAGAACTGTTCATGAAAGCCTGGTTGTTCCAGGATGGCTGTTGGTCTTACAGAATCACTTTTTGGTATACGCGATTTACGGTTGCCTTTAAGAGGTAGAAGTTTCACCTTACGGCAGATGTGTTCCCGTGACGTTTCCCACAAACGTCCGCACGCACTGCGTGGAGTGAGTGCTTCTTGGGGTGGGCATTGGGGGAGTGTCCGGGAGCAGAGTTTTCCTGGCTTCCTTTGCCCCTTGGTGTTTGAGTGTGGACTCGGTGCAGAGCCATGGGTGGTCGGCAGACTTCAGGGCATGGGGAGATGGGGGGAGCGTGGAAGGAGATGGTGGGGGGCGTGGGGAGATGATGGGGGCGGAGGGCAGCTGGGGAAGGTATGGGGAGGAGGGCATGTGGAGATGGGGGTGTGGCCGGAGAGGATGGCCTGAGGGAGGTGGGGTTGGCCTTGTGGGCAGACGGGGACTGTGGAGGGATGGGGGTTGCTTCGTACATGCCGGCCCTGCTGCCAGCTTGGGGAGTCCGTGCTGGTTTTGGGGCCAAGGGAAGGTGTGCAGCGAGGCTGTGTCATGCGTGGGAGGCTGTCCTGCCCCTGCGGCCTGTGTCCGCCCGCCTGCCCTGCCTGTGGCACCCGCGCCTTGCGCGCTCTGAACAGCCCCGAGGCCCCCAGGACGTCCACCGCGACGTCCCTCAGACCTCGAGGGGCCGCTATGGCCGTGCTGCCTGCCCTGTCCAAGACGGGTCCTGACGCTCCGTCCCCCGGCGCTTGACTCTCGGGCTCTGCACACGCTCTCCTCCACTGTCACCGTGCTCTGGTCCCGCTCACGCCCGTCCAGCTGCCCTGTGGGGTCCTTCAGGTGGATGCACGGGGCACCAAGAACCCAGTGCAGCCGCCCCCGGGGGACAGTGCTGGGTGTTGACCTGACCTCTCCTCCACACGGTGACAGCCTGGCCTGGGGACTCTGACCGTCTCGGACACCGCGCGGGGGTCACGGCCCCGCGCAGGGTGGGCCCTGAGTACCCCCTTGATCCATGCTCCCAGGACCCAGGGGTCGGACGTGGGCCCCCGGGTCCCTGAGCCCACGGATGTGACCCCTCACGCCGCCCCCCGTCCCGTCCACGCCCCCAGCCCTGCCTTCCGGCCCTGTGGGGCCCCAGCGTCCTCTGGCCAGGGGTGCAGACCCAGCCGACGTCTCAGGACCCTGCCTCGTGGGCGTGGAGCCCCGGCCTGTCCCCTCACGGCAGCCGCCCCGCTCGGCCCAGCTCCTCGTGGGTCTGAGACTTTGCTCTCCAGCCACCTTTTCTCCCCTGGAAACCTCTGTGGCTCATGTGGCCTCTCGACGCCAGTCCCTCTCCTGTGGTGGCTAGAGGACTTTTGAACAGACCCACGCGCAGGGCCAGCCGTTCTCATCTTTGTTTTGGCGCCTCTGCTTTAAACTTTCGCATTTGGACTCTTGCTGTCCGTCCAGCGGGCCCTTGGCAGATCTAGCTGGGGAGCCTGCCGCCAGCCGGTGGGGAGGGGCCCTGGGGTCGGAGGAGAAGCAGCTCCGGCCTGCAGGGCCTCCCAGCCCGGCGGTGGACTCTGGTGGCTGCCATGCCCGCCCGTGTCCCTGCGCCGCCTGCCGGGCTTGGCCGCTGCCCCTGGGTCTCGGCTCGGATGGGGCCGGCCCGCTGGTTGCTGCTCCCGGGCTGTGCCGCACTTGCCCTGCATCCTGCCCTGGCAGAGTCGGAGCCATGGTCGTTTCCGCCGCCCCAGCTAGTGCGTCTGCCCGACGGGGCGCTGGCCGTGCAAGACTGCGTTTAGAGAAGGCTGGACTGGGCGCTTGCTTGTGCGGGCCCACCTCCCGGGGCCCCTGCCACTGCGCAGGGATGGCCGTGCTTTCCCATGAGGCCGAGTTTTCAGCCAGCCTGTGTTCTGGGGGCCCCGGGCGTCTCCGTGATGTCTGGAATCGTGATGAGTCAGGCAGCGCTGGTGTCCGTGCGGGCGACAGAAATAGCTCTTTGCGAGCAGGTGTCATCTTGACCGGTGCCCGGGTGACAGCCGGGAGGCGGGCGTCAGGAGTGTCTCTGGGAGGGAAGCTGCCCTGCTCTGGGAGCCGAGTGCCCCACCTGCTGTGTTGGCTTCTGAGAGGCTTCAGCCCTGGTTGAGAATCCTCCCTGTCTGTCTGTCTCTCTCACACACACACACACACACACACACACACATAAACACACACACATATTTGTGCCATGTCCGCTTTCATTGTGGACGTCCAACCTGGACGCAAGTAGCTCAGGAAACAGCCCCCGTGGTCCCCTCCGGCTACTTGAGAATCCTCCCTGTCTGTCTGTCTCTCTCTCACACACACACATAAACACACACACATATTTGTGCCATGTCCGCTTTCATTGTGGACGTCCAACCTGGACGCAAGTAGCTCAGGAAACAGCCCCCGTGGTCCCCTCCGGCTCTCCTAAGGCCTGTTTGGGGCCTGGAGGTGGCCGGCTCCCAACAGCGCCCTGTGTGCTGGAAAAGAACGCGTGTCCTGCAGCTGTGCCGGCCGCGCTCTATTTATGTCCCAGAGATTACACTGTAAATCTCTCGTGTCCGTGCCCAGCTGTTTGTTTTTCCGTCATCCGGTGGTCCGTCAGGGGTGGCGGGGGAGCGGGCCTGGCCTGCCTCTGTGCCACGTCCCTGCATTTCCCCAGCACCTTGGCTTGGTCGGCGCCGAGGCTGTGCTGGGGCACCGGTCAGCTCCGGGTCGGCAGAGCTTCCTGTGATGGACGCCCAGTGTGGTGTCCTGACCATCTGTCTGTCACATCCAGACTTTCAACCCTATCTGGGCGTGAATATGGTGATGCCAGCCTTCTTTTTGTCACTGTTGGCTGCTGTATCTTTTTCCACTTGTTAAAAGTTTTCCACCTCTGTGTCCTTATATCTTACATGTGTTTCCTGTAAGTCAGTCTTACTTTCTTTTTTCCATCTGATCTTTGTTTTTTAATTGGAACATTTCATCCATTTACATTTATAAGGACTATTAATCCATTCTGATTTATTTTCACGATCTCATTTATGTTTCTTTTTATGCTCTCCTTTCCCTCTTTTTTATCTTTTCCTCGCCGGAGCACTTAATACTAGCTTACTGCTCATCTTACAAGGTCAGTGACTTCGTTTCTCTAGGTACAGAATGAGTATCTTTACCCTCCAACTCAAAACCTTCAAACCCTTCACTGCCGGCACCCTCTCGTTTCATGTTGTTGTCCTGAGAGAGTCTTTAAAGAGAGGTAAAACAATATTCTTATTACCGATGTACGTGGAGGGCGTGTGCATGGATTTACCCATGTAGGCACCATGTTCCTTGCCCTTCATTCCATCCTGCAATTCAGACCTTCCATTTGGGAGTGCGTTGCTTCCTGCCTGAGCCCAGTTCTCCTGGGAGGGGCCTACGAGCTGACGTAGGGCAGGTGCCACGGAGCTGGTGACATGGGGAGAGCTCACTGCTCTCAGGAGGCGAGGCTCCACTCCGCCGTGTCCTTGGCGGCTTCATTTCCCTTCGCTTCCGGTGGCTGGTGAGGGCGGCGTCCCTGTCCTGACAGCGGAGAAAATAGCGCATGTTGTTGAGCGACACCTTGTCTGTATGTGTCTGCGGCCGTGGCTTGGCAGGTGGGGATACCTGCCCTGGGACCAGCCGGCCCAGCTGCTTCGGGGATGGGCGATGGTGGCACCCGGCGCTGAGTGCCGCCGTGCCGGGGAGGATGCCAGAGGTGTCAGTGCAAGCCAGCAGCCCTTTCCACAGGCGTGAGCCATGAGCTGCTACAGGTGACAGCCCAGGACATGGGGCCTGCGCTCCATCCTGCCCTCCAAACACAGGCGAGGAAAACTGAACCCGCCCAGAGGAGTGAAACCGGAGGAAACATTCCCCAGGTGAAGCCTGGGCGTCCCCAGGTGATGCGTGAACCCTCCAATCTCTCCGTCCTCAGGACTGGCGCTAGGTCTTGCTTCCTCTGCGGCTGTTCTTTGCCGCAGTAGGTGGGCATCACAGCCTAGCAGCTCTGCCCCGAAACCAAATCCCAGAGCCAGGACGTCCTAGGGCTGGGAGGAGGGGGTCAGCCTCTGTCCCTGGGAGCCGACAGGACCGAGTCTGAATGGAACGCTAGGCATCCCGCGGCCCCTCCCGGGGAAGGGGCTCCTCCGGGGCCTGTCCTCCCGCTTCCAGCCGTCCCCCCACCCCATCCCCGTGCTGTTGCTGCCCCAGCCCGTGGCCATGCCGGCCCTCAGGGCGGCCTGCTGCGCCTCTCCCTCCCCTCCGGGCGCCTCCCATCTCCCGCTCGCCTCTCAGGACTGAGCCAAGTCTGAATGCAGCCCCTCAGGATCGTGTTGGCCCCGTGGTGATCACAGAGCTCGTCGCCCAGTGTCCCCAGGCTGCCACGGAACTGGTACAGCCGACTCATGACGGCTCCACCTCCTCTCGGTACGGTCACTGCCCCGCGCAAGGTCACCAAGCACTGAACAGCTGCCTCCTCAGCTGGGGCCTCAGGAAACACAGGAGACGTGGGGCATCCGCGATGTGACAGGAGGGGACGCGGGACATCCCCTATGTGGCTGACGGGACATGGGACGTCCCGAGGTGTGACCGAGGGGACGCGGGATGTCCCTGATGTGACAGAGGGGTCGCGGGAGGTCCCGAGGTGTGACTGAGGGGACGCAGGAGGTCCCTGATGTGACCGAGGGGTCGTGGGACATCCCGAGGTGTGACCGAGGGGACGCGGGAGGTCCCTGATGTGACCGAGGGGTCGCGGGAGGTCCCAAGGTGTGACTGAGGGGGATGCCTGCTGTCTCCTGCTGTGTTGCGGGTGGAGAAGCGGTCTGAGTTGCAGGCTGTAAGAGTGACGTCCACTCACAGCGTTAGAATCAGTGCGCAGCGTGACTCCGAAGGGCCGTGTGCTGTGTCTCGGCTGCAGGTTGGTGGCGGGGCCCCTGGTGCTTGTGGGCGTGGAGCTGTGCTGTGTGTGCCTGGTCGGGGCGGCTGGGACGGGGGCACCCCGCCGTGAGCACACCGCCACCGCGCCCCGTCCTTGGCTGTGCGGGCCTGGCTGCCCGCCCGCCCCAACCCCCTGGATGTAACCACCCCTGGTGGGGCAGTGCTACCTGTGAGCCCTCTCTCCTGCGTTTGCCTTCCATCTGCTTTTCCATGTGTGTCTCTGGATGCCCAGGGGCCGTGGGCTCCGTGTGTCCTAGTGCCCTGGGTGCGCTGAGTTTCCCAGACCTCGTTGGTGGGCGTACCCCTCGCCGTCCCCTCTCTGGAACACCTGGTCCCTCCCCGTCCCCCGCCGGTCCCATGGCCTGAGGCCTTGGGTGCTCATCCCTCGCTCCAGCGCTTCCCACCAGGACCCTGGGCTCTTTCTGCTGCGTCACAGTATGTCCTCGTGTCCCCAGCCACAGGGAATCTGGGGTGTGTCTAGGAGGCGGGCCGTGGGCTGGACTGTGCTTCCCTGTCCCTGCCCATCAGGGATGCCCGGATGTGTGAGTCTCCATGGGCGTTACAGGCCGTGACTCGGGGCAGCTGTTTCTGGCACCCAGGCGGCCTTGCCGGGTCAGCGCAGAGGCACGCTGCACACCCTGCAGGGGGACAGTACCCCACAGTCCAGGGACAGCAAGCCTCACCGAGTGTGGCCACCCTCCCGGCCTCCCCAGAGCTGCCCAGTCCCAGCGCGTCCACTCCCAGCAGGTGCTTCCTGAGTGGTTCCACTGACTGGTCCCGTCTACTCAGGGGCATTGGCGAACGCAACCCTCCTTTGCATGTGTGGTGCACGCTTCTGACCTGTGACTGCACTGAGCTCACAGGTCACCCCGCCGGCCACCGGGCAGACATCCTGACACTGCCGTTTGGAAGGCGCGGTGTGGCTCCAGGATGGCTTCCGGGCGCTCCCTGTGCCAGGATGCTAAGCCCTCGGGGCTGTGGTGCTTTCTGAGGGCCGTGCCCGGCCACGGCGCTGGCCTCACATCCCGTCCACAGGGAAGGGTGGTGTGGGGACAGGCGGTTCCAGGCGCGAGACGCAAACGAGGGGACAGCCCCCCTGTGCCGACCTTGGCCTCCCGGGAGGGCAGGAGGGCAGGTTCTCTCAGCAGCCGTCCTTGTCCTGAGGGGTCACACCCGAGGCAGGATCGGGGGAAGCAGGGCCATGTGTGTGGCGCTCCGCCACGGGCCGCGTCACCTCCCGTGTCTGCAGTCAGCCTGGTGATGGTCTGGGCGTTCTGTCCACAGTCGGGTTCGCTGGGCTCGGGGCAGCCGCTCTGGCCCAGCCCGCCTCTGCTCAGGATGCACCGGTGGGAAGCAGGTGCTCACCGTGCTGGGTCCTCACTGCTCTCTCTCTCAGGTCCAGACGAGGAAGGAGCAGCCCCTGCCGCCCGCTGCCAGCCTGAGCATCCCCACATTCTACTTCCCCCGAGGCCGCCCGCAGGACGCGGTGAACGTAGACGCCATCATCGCCAAGATCGAGAGGACTTTCGCCCAGTTCCCGCACGAGAGGGCCACCATGGGGGACATGGGCAGAGTGGCCAAGGTGGGTGTCTGCGCGTGAGGACGTGGCCCGCGGTCCCCCTGCGGTCGTGGCCTCACACTGCCTGATATTCCCTGGGGCCTGAGGTTCTCTGTTAGTCCAGCGGTTTGGACTTGGTGCTCCTACCACAGGAGCTGAGGCCCGACCCCCGGCCTCGGAACCGGGATCCCACAAGCCACACGGCACTGCAAAAAAAAAAAAAAGGCAAAGCAGGGCAATAAGAAAGAATAAAAACTAAAATAAACTTAGAAAAATAAAAATATTGTAAAATTAAAAATAAAACAACAACAAGGCAAAACAGAACCACGACAGCAGAAAAAAGAAAAAAGGGGCCTGGAAGAGGCCGGAGGGGTGGGGCTTAGGCCTAGCACCGCGGGAGGGGCCCTGGAGGACTGAGGGTTAGGCCCAGGACCCCGGCAGGCTCGCCAGGGCCAGAGTGGTCGGGGGAGACGCTGGCCACGCTCCCCTCTGACCCCCTGATCCCCCTCCCATGTGGGAACCCCTCCCCTCCCCGTCCCGAGGGGGCCGGTCCCATCCCACCTCCACTTTTCCTCCCCTCCTCCTTCCCCTCCACGTCCTGCCCAGTTGCTTGGGGATCCCTCCCTTCCCTTTAGATGTCTGAGTCCCCACCGCACCTGGCCGGTGCCCTGTTGTGAGGAGACTCGAACTCCGCCTCTTCCTGTGCGCCATCTGGACCCCTCCTCCTCCAGGGTGTTTACTGCCCCCTTTTTAACTCGTGTCTGTTGAATGAAGCGGTCTGTTCCGTTGTCTGTCCCTTCAGGGGAATTCTCTTGGTCTGTTAACTGCGAGTGGTTTCCCTGCTTCCTGTACTTACATTTCTCTTACTCTGTGAGCTTAGGAGAAACAATTACGTGTTGTAGTCTTGGGAGGCTATTTTATGTGGGACTCTGTCCCTTAATCTTTTTGGCACAAGGGCGGCTTTTAGTTTGGCACGCTTGCCACCTCTTTCCTCAGCGTGTGCTTGCTGTTACCCCCGTAATAGGGGTGTGCAGGGGCCGGCAGCCCGTGCGCACTCCCGGGGCCCCTACCAGCAGGGGCAGTGATTGGCGCTTGCTGAAGGGTCTCTCAGCGGGTGCGGTGGCCCGCGCGCGCTCCCAAGCCCTCGCCGGGCAGGGACAGTGATTAGCACCTGCTCGCTGGTCTCTTGGGCACAGTGGCAGCCGGCCTGCTCCCAGGATGGCAGGGGCAGCGATTGTTGCCTGCTCCCTCATCTCTCGCAGCAGTGGTGGCTCACGCCCACCCCGGGGTTCGTGTAGGCGGTGTGCTGTTGCCTGAGAGTGTGCGCGCTTGGGGAGAGAAGCTTCTTCAGTGGTCCCGCCGTTCCCCTTGCACATCCCCCAACAATCGTGCCTTGCCTCTCCGGGGGGACCCAGGCTTCTTCCACGTACACCCTCCACGGCCACACTCCAGCCCCTTCAGGATGTCTCCGCACAGCCAACCCCCGTCCTCTCCCCGGGTCTGACCTCTGAAGCCCAAGCTTCAGCGCCCAGCCCCCACCCGCCCCAGTGGACGGGTGTCTCAGTCTGGGGAGCACAGGGCAGCAGTGACCACCGTATGTGCAGGTCACTGCCTGCGTTGCCTTTCTCAGACCTGCTGTTGTGCTCTCTCTGAGGCCCTGAAGCTCCCCCTTCGTCCACGCTGATCTCCCTGCCAGCGAGGGCACTCTCCAGGGTGCAGGAACCTTGCCTCTTCCACAGCTCCCTCCCTGGGGCCCAGGTCCTGTCCCCATTCCTTTCTCTCTCTCTCTTTTTCTCTTCTTTGTTTTGCCCTGCCTGGTTCCATGGAGATTTTCTTGCCCTTTCTGTAGTCTGAGGTCTTCTGCCAGTGTGCAGTAGGTGTCCGGTGAGAGCTGTTCCACACGCAGGTGGATTGTTCTTGTATTTGTGGGAGGATGTGAGTTCCATGTCCTTTTCCTCCTCCGCAGTGATCGCTTTCCTCCACATTTTCCTCTTTGAGTTTTAATTTCCTTTAATGTTACTGCTTTATTAAGGGTTTTAATTTCTGGGGTCACTTTTGGTCATTTATACTTTTTTCTAAAACAATCGTTGGCATGATTATAAATGTATTATTCTAAAGCTTTTCCTTATCTTCTCATATGATTCTTTTAAAATTTTTGTTTTCTTTTGGAGTATAATTGATATACAGTGTTGTGTTAGTTTCAGGTGTACAGCAAAGTGATTCACTTATACATATATCTATTTCTATTTCAGAATTTTTTTCCCACTTAGGTTATTACACGACATTGAGTAGAGTTCCCTGTGCTATACAGTAGGTCCTTGTTGATTATCTGTCTTGTATGTAGTAGGGTGTATATGTTAACTCCAGACCCCTAATTTATCCCTCCCCGTTGCCTTTCCCCTTTGGTAGCCATAAGTTTGCTTTCTAAGTTTGTGAGTCTGTTTCTGTTTTGTTAATAAGTTCATTTGTATCATTTTTTTAGATTCCACATATAAGTGATATCATATGATATTTGTTTTTCTCTGTCTCACTTACTTCACTCAGTATGATCATTTCTAGGTCCATCCATGTTGCTGCAAATGGCATGATTTCATTCTCTTTGATGGCTGAGTCATATTCCATTGTACGTATGTACCACATCTTTATCCATTCACCTGTCGATGGACATTTAGGTTGCTTCCATGTCTTGGCTATTGTAAATAGTGCTGTAATGAACATTGGGGTGTGTTTATCTTTTCAAATCATGGTTTTCTTTGGATATATGCCCTGGAGTGGGTTAGCTGGATCACTTGGCAACTCTGTTTTTAGGTTTCTGAGGAACCTCCACACTCTTCTCCACAGTGGCTGCACCAACTTACATTCCCACCGGCAGCGAAGGAGGGTTCCCTTTTCTCCACACCCTCCCCAGCATTTCTTGCTTGTACATTTTTTAACAGTTGCCATTCTGCCCAGTGTGAGGTGATACCTCATTGTAGTTTTGATTTACATTTCTCTGATAGTTAGCAGTGTTGAGCATCTTTTCATGTGCTTTTTGGCCATTTGTATGCCTTCTATGGAGAAGTGTCTATTTAGATCTTCTGCCCAGTTTTCAATTGACTTGTTTTCTTTCATACTGAGCTGCATGAGCTGCTTGTGTATTTTGGAGATAAATCCTTTGTCAGTTGCTTCGTTTGCAAATGTTTTCTCCCACTCTGTGTGTTGTCTTTTTGTTTTGTTTTGATGATTTCCTTTGCTATGCAAAACTTGTAAGTTTAATTAGGTCCCATTTGTTTATTTTTGTTTTTATTTTCATTACTCTGGGAGCTAGGTTCAAAAAGATACTGCTGTCATTTATGTCAGAGTGTCTGTCTTTGTTTTCCTGTAAGAGTTTTCTAATATCCGGTCTTACATTTAGGTCTTTAATCCATTTTGAGGTTTTTTTGTGTGTATGGTATTATACAGTGTTCTCATTTCTTTCTTTTACATGTAGCTGTCCAACTTTCCCAGCACCACTTATTGAAGAGACTGTCTTTTCTCCATTGTATATTCTTGCCTCCTTTGTCATAGGTTAATTGACCATAGGTGCATGTGTTTATCTCTGGGCTTTCTATCCTGTTCCGTTGAATGTTTTTATGCTGGAACCATACTGTTATGATTACTGTAGCTTTGTAGTGTAGTCCAAAGCCAGGGAGCCTGATTACTCCAGCTCTGTTTTTCTTCTCAAGATTGATTTGGTTATTTGGGGGTCTTTGTGTTTCCATATAAATTAAAATTTTTTTTCTTCTAGTTCTATGAAAAATGCCATTGGTAAATTGATAGGGTTTGCATTGAATCTGTAGATTGCCTTGGGTAGTATATTCATTTTGGCAGTATCGATTCTTTCAATCCAAGAACATCAAGTCTGCACATTTGACCCTTTGTCTTCGTAGGGTTATTTATCTCAGATTCCTTTTGACTAGTCATGCTAGAGGTTAACTTATATTTTTTCAGATAAGAATCTATCAACTCCATTGAGTACTTTAATTTTTTGTTCATCTCCTTCATAAACCTCTGCTTTCTTTTTTGTTACTTTATAACATTTTTTCTGTTGTCACTTTTTGCCAGCTTCTTGAATTGAACAATTATTTTTCAGTCAGCTTTATTGAGATATAATGGACACAGAGTAACACTCCCCAGTTCTAAGTATACAGTTTGACAGAATTTGATAAAAGTTCACCCCTGTGGATCCACATCACTGGCAAGGTAGGGAACACTAATCCCCCAGGGACGTCCCTTGGACTCCTTGATCAGTGGGTTGGGCCAGAGGGAGTGGCTTGGGCATCTGCCCACCCCCTTGGTGGTGCCGCGTACAGGGATCATGGGTGCAGGACCCTGCTTTTGCTCCTGGCACCACAGAAGTGACAGTTAGGTTCTGACTTTTTTGTGTCTTGTTCATAATTTGCCCCAGCTGCACGTGTGTGCAGTTATTTTTAGTCCCTCGTAGTTTCTTCGTATCTGTTGCTGGAGGAGATGTTTGTCCATGTGCAAGCCCTGCAGCAAAGCGTCCCAGGTCCTGGCCTACCTCACCCTCACTCCTTGGCCCTATGGTGCTATTGTTTTGCCTTTTCTAGAATTTCACATGAATGGGATCATGTGGTGGGTTGTCTTGGGTTTTTCTGGCCTCTTTCACCCAGCCTAATCGTCAGTGTTCGTCCTTAGCATTTACTGCTAAGTAGCATTCTGTGCACACACGTCCCTCGGTGTATCTGTTTACTGGTGGATGAAAGGTTGTTCCCAGTTTTGTCTCATAAATAAAGCTGTTGTCTGTACACGGGATTTGTGCAACACCTTTGGAAGTTCTCTGAGGTGAGAAATGCTGCAGAGGTGCATTGCTTGGCCATCTGGTGACTATATCTTTAATTTTATAAGAAACTGTAAAACTGTCTTCCAGCGTGACTGTCCGTTATGTGTGTGCAGCCAGCAGTGTGTGAGACACCAGTTGCTCTGTAAGCTGTCAGCACTTGGTGTGGATGCTTCTTAGCTGTAGCCGAGCTGGCGCCTGTGCAGAGGTCGCTTACTGTGGCTTCGTGTCTCATTTCCCTAATGATTATGTTCAATCCCTGGTTATGTGTTTGTTTCTCATCAGCATCTTTTTCTTTTTTTGGCAGCTCTCTTGAGGTACAACTGATGTGAGGTAAACAATAGATGTTTACTGTGTGCCATTTAGTGAGCTTTGATGTGTGTGAATCCCCGTGAAACTATGCGGACAATCGAGATGAGAAGCATTTCCAGCATCCCCCCAAGTTGGCTTCTTTCCAGTCCATCCTGGCCCAGCCCCAGGCCCCCACTGGTCTACTTTCTGTCACTGTGGATTAGAGTTTCCTAGAACTTCATGTAAATAGAATCACAGAGTAGGTACTTATTTTTTTTAATTGTGGTAAAATTCACATAAAAATCTATCAGCACGTTAGCCATTCTAAAATCTAAAATTTAGAGGCCCTTATTACATACACGGTGTTGCACGACCCTTACCGCTGTCTAGTTACAGAGCATCCTCATCCCCCCAAAAGAAGCTCTGGGCCCCTTGGCATCACTGCATTCCCCCTCCCCCAGCCCCTGACACCGCTCCTCTGCTTCTTGTCTCTGTGGATTTGCCTGTTCTAAAGATTTCATATTAATGGAACCAGTACACGAATTGTCCTGTGTCTGGCTTCTTTCCTTTACTTGGCATCGTGTCCTCCTCAAGGTCCATCCACGTGGTAGCCCGTGTCAGAGCTTCACTCCTTTTCGTGGCTGGGTCATATTCCATTAGGTGCTTGGACCCCGTTCTGCTTCTTCACTCATCCATAGATGGGCGTTTGGGTGGTTTCCACCTTTTGGCTGTTGTGAGCGGTGCTACTGTGAACATTTGAGTACGCGTGTTTGTGTGAGGCCCCGTTTTCAGTTCTTTTGGCTGGGGGGCGGCGGTGGTGTGTGTGTGTGTACACATACCTAGGAGTGGAATTGCTGGGTCGTGTGGCAATTCCGTGTTTGACTTACTGAGGGGCCACCCAGCTGACTTCCACGGCAGCTGCGCCATCTTGCATCCCCACCCGCACGTGTGGGTTCCCGTCTCTCCACATCCTCTGCACGCTTGCTTTTCTCTCTCTTTCACTGTAGCCATTTGTCTTGGTTCAGGCTGATGTACCAAATCCTGCAGACTGGGTGGCTTATAAACAGCAGAAGTTTGCTTCTCATAGTTCTGGAGGCTGGATGTCCCAGATCAAGGTGTCAGCAGGGCTGGTTCTGGTGCGGGCTGTCCTCTGGGGTACAGAAGTTTCTTGCTGTGTCCTCACCTGGAAGAAGCGGTGAGGGAGCTCTCTGGAGTCCCTTTTCTAAGGACACTAATCCCGTTCGTTCATAGGGCACCACCTTCATGACCTCATCACCTCCCAAAGGCTCCACCTCCTAATACCATCACCTTGGGCGGGGGCCGGGGGGGGGGCAGGATACAAACATTCAGACCACAGCTCTATCCTATTGGGTATATGGAGATAACTTGTTTTAATTTGCACATTTCTAATGACTGACAGTACTGAGTGAGCATCTTTTAAATGTGCCCATTTGTCATTGTATGTCTTCTTTGATGACATGCCTGTTCAGATCATTTGCCCATTTAAAAATCTGGTGTTTTCTTACTAGTGCGTTATATGTGCTTTGCATACATTCTGGATACCAGTCCTTTGTCAGAGGTCCTGTGCAGCCGACGCTGTCTCCCCGTGTTCGCTCGTCTTTCTGCTCTCATAACAGTCTTTGGAATTGCAAACGTTTTTCATTTTGATTGTGTCCAGTTTTCAGATTTTTTCCCTACTTGGTTTATGCATTTGTATCCTTGATGAGAAGTGCTGGAAAATCCAAGGCCAGTAGGATTTTTCTCTTGTGTTTTCTTCTAAAGGCCGATTCGAGTAACTCTTCCCTTCAGGTCTGTGCTCCACTCTGAGTTGGGTACTGGCACATGTGGGGTAGGAGGGAAGGTGCATCTCTGCACACAGTGTCCAGTGGCCCCAGACCCACTCGTTGGGCACCTCGTCCTCCCGCTGACTTGCCTCGGCACCTTCTTCCGACAGGAATTGCCGTACGTGAGTCTGTCCCTGGACGCTCTTGGGTGTCGGTGACGGGTTGTCTGTCACAGCAGGACAGCACTGGCCCCGCTGCTGTAGCCTCACTGCTGTGTTCATTTCAGGCAGTGCCGATTTTCCTGCTTCTCTCTGATTCTCAAGTGCTGAGACTGTTCTGGTGTCTCTGCATTCCCACACGAACTTCAGAATCACCTTCCCCACGTCTGCGAAAGAAGCCTGCTGGGATTCGGCTTGTGATCGTTTGAGTGTGTAGGTGAATTTGGGGACAGTCCACGCCTTTCCAACATCGAGTCTGCTGGGTTATGACCCCAGCATTTCTCAGACTTTAAGGCATCATTAATTTCTCTCAGTATCTGTTTTGTCATGTTCATCTTTCATCAAACGTATGAATACTTGGGCATAACCCAGTGTTTCATATCTTTGGTGATACCGTCAATAGCGTTATTTTACTGCAGTTTACTGCAGTTTACGGCTGTTCCTTGAAGTGTACAGAAGTACCGTTGATTTTTGTGTGTTGACTTTGGACGAAACATACTCCTCAGATCACTTTTTCAGGTTCCTTAGGAGTTTCTAGTAGACGATCACGTCCTCCACAGATAAAGAGGGTGTCCCCGTTTCCTCTGTAATCTGCGTGTCTTGTATCCTCTTTCCTGCCCTGTTCACTGTGCTGGCCGGGCCTCCCTGAGGACGTTGTCTCGGGGTGTGGGAGCAGCACAGCCCTCCCCCACCAGCCTTAGGGCGCGTCGCTCCCAGCAGACGCAGTGTGGGGGCTGCAGCTGCTCCTGTGTCCTTTGTCAGGTTGAGGAACCTAGTTTGCTGAGAGCCCTTGTACTGTGTGAAATCTCGAAGGCGTGATGAAATTTGCCCAGTGCTTTTCTGCGCGTATTGAGGGCTCCTGTGGTTTTTCTTCTTCCCTCAAGCCGTCTTGCGTCTTTGGATGAATCCCATTTCATCATAAATCCTGTCTCTTCCTCCTTACGTGCTTTTGGATCCTGATTGCTGGTGTCTTGTTAGGGTTTAAATCCAGGCTCCGGAAAGACGCCCATCTGGAGATGCCTTGTCTAGTGAGTTCTCTGGTTCGGTAGCAGGGTGGCCTGGCCTCACAGAATTGGTTGGGCTATTGCCCTCTTTTCCGGAGCCGTGTGTTTAGAACTGGGCTGGTGTTCTACGTTAAACGTTGGCAGAATGCACAGTGAAGCATTGGGGTTGGACATTCTCTCCCTGGGAAGGTTGTGGACGTTGCGTTTGATGGGGTAGTTCCTGTCTTTCAAGTGTGTGCCCAGCTCCCATGACT
This sequence comes from Neophocaena asiaeorientalis asiaeorientalis, assembly GCF_003031525.2. Lineage (NCBI taxonomy): Eukaryota > Metazoa > Chordata > Mammalia > Artiodactyla > Phocoenidae > Neophocaena > Neophocaena asiaeorientalis. Next base: position 1,009,900 of record NW_020175454.1, read on the forward strand.
TGGTGAATTTATTGACACACGTTGTTGGTAAGATTCCACACGTTTAGGGTCTGTACTGACTGACGTCCCTCTGCCACTTCTGATGTTGGCATTTGTGTCTTCTGTCCTTGTCCTCAGCCAGCTTGGCCAGAAGTTTTTTTATTTTCCTGATCTTTCCTGAGAACTAGCTTTTAGTTTTGCTAACTTTTCTGTAATGATTTCCTATTGCAGCGATTTCCCGTCTTTATTATTTCCTCTCTTCTGCTCTCTTTAGGGCCAACTGTTCTGCTTGCAGTTTCTTAACGAGGCAGCTTTGTGCACTCAGCCTTTCTGCTTTGCTCACGGAAGCACTTAATGCTGTGAACTTCCTTCCGGGCGCTGCTTGACCGGCATCCCAAACATTGTTGATGTGTTGATTTTTGGGTTTTTTCGTGTTTGTTTTTTTTTTCCCTTCTCATTCAGTGCAAACTGCATTTGTGTTTGACTTGTAACTTCTCCTTTGGCTGATGTGTTATTTAGAATTTCGTTGTTTTGATTTTCAACTCCTGCACCTTGTTCACACATGTTTTGGTTACTGGTTTCCAGTTTAGTTCTGTCGTGGGCAGGGTTGCTCTGTCTGGTCTCAGTGCTTTCAGATGTACTGAGACTTGTTTTCTGGGCTGAGGGTGGTCGTCTTGGTAAATGCGCACTTGAAGGCCGTCCAGCCCTTGAGTGTCGGCTTGCTCCCTGGGTTCCGAGCGTGTCCAGGTCCCGGCGTTTCGGCAGCTTCTGCCTGTTCCTTCGGTGAGGGTGCGGCTCCCGATGCTGAGTGACTGCGGGGTTTCCCTGGGGAGCTGTGGGCCGGGGGCCGTGGCCTTTGTGCCTCTGTTGGTGGCTGTGTCGTGTGAGGACCTCCTGTCCCCAGATCAGCTCCGCCCTCACACCCCTTCTTCTCTCTCGTCATCGCGACACGGCCCTTGTTCTTGCCGGAGACATGCTTCTCGGGAGCCTGCGCGCCCGAGATCGGTGGACCCGCTTCTCTGAACACAGAAAGGGGCAAACGGCTGATCCGTGAAAAGGACAGTCTCTGCTTCCTTTGCCTGCGCACGGAGGCCTCTTTCGGCACATGTGTGGGCTTTGATCTGGGCGTCCTGCAGTTCGTCCAGTTCTGAGCCCTTCTGCCTGGAGTCAGCACGGGGGGGTGCTGAACCCACGGGGCCGCCCTCATTTCACACTCCAGGCCCGAGTCCGAGGCTGTCACCTGTGTGTCCGTCTGACCAGCTCTGGATTCCGGGGGTTCCCACGACCCCCTCTCGAGTTCCGCAGTTTGCTCAGCAGCCCACGGGACTCAGGGAAACACCAGTTCATTATAAAGGGTTCCTTATAAAGGGTATGATGAGGGGTACAGGTGAGCAGCCTGGTGGAGAGGCATCAGGGTGAGGCGTCGGGGGATCCCCAGTGCAGCTGTCTGTCCCCATGGAGTTGGGGTACATCTCTGTCCTGGTACGGCGGATTTGTTCCCTAACTTGGAAGGCCCCTGAGCCCGCTCCCTTAGGGGATATTTCAGAGGTTTCATCCCATGGGCATGATCGAGGCTTCCCTCCACCTCTGCCCTCGCCCTCTGCAGAGAATGCCGGGGGGCTGAAAGTTCTAGCTCAGTAACCATGGCGTGGGCTCTTTAAGGACAGCCCCATCCACGACCAAACAGGCTCCCGTCCCCCCAGGAGATTCCAAGGGACTTGGGGGCTCCATGTCAGGAGCTGGGGGCAGAGGCCAAATATCAGAGCAGAAGACGCTCCTGGCACCAGGTGTTCGTGGTGGGAGCACAGCTGCTCTGGGGCTCCCTCCCTTAGGGGACCCCACGGGGCGCCTGACCGGGAACCGGGCAAAGGCCAGCGCGCACCTGCGCATGGTCTGCCCACAGAGTCCTGCACGGGGGACGTCAGATGCCCTGTGCCCCGTGAGCACAGCCAGACCCCAGGCCCCGGCCAGATGCTGCCGTGCTCGGGACAGGCTGTGTGGACGGACGGGGAGCTCTGTGTGTGCGCGGGCGTCGGGGGGTGCCGTAAGGGGCGTGAGGGCGGGGATCGGGGTCACCGCAGGGCTGCTCCTGACGGGGTGACGAGGGCCTCGGCGTGTGCCCAGGTCTCCCGTCACGTACACTAGATAGACGTTACAGACCTGTAAAACCTGACCCTGCCATGTGTTTTTCCCCTTCAGGGTGGCATTTTACCATACTTTTAAACGCGTTTCTTTGTACCTCTGGATTTCAGAGTTGGTGTTTCCCGTTCCCTTAGAATGTTTGCAGACGGTCCTGAGAGGTAGCGGACGGAGGTCACAGTGAAAGCGTTAGGATGGACTCTCCAGCTGCCTGTGGGGTGGGTGGGCTTGGAAGTGCAGGCACCGCTCGTTCTGGGGACGTGAATGCAGGCGTCACCCCACGGGCAAGGGCACAGCTCCTGCTGTGCGGTGGACGGACGCACGGCCGTGGGACAGGACAGTGCCATCGCCCGAGTCCGCCCAGCGAGCTCTCACATGCCCGCACGAGCACCCCAGGCAAGATGCCCGAGGCCCCTGGCTCCCCTGTCCCTGCCGCCTGCGCCCTCCCACCCCGGGGAGCGGCCAGTGTCCTCCACGCCCTGACTCACACAGCCCCCTTGGGGCCCTGGCGCCAGCATCCCTGGCAGGAGGCCTCTGCTGCCCGTCGCCCAGGACGCACGCCCACCTGCGTGGAGTAGAGGCCTTTCAGCCTGCACTGTGCCCGAGCCTCGCCCCGTGGTCCCCGCCCCAGCGTGTGCGAGAAGCCACAGAGCATCCAGACGCACGGCTCCCGCGCAGCTGGGCAGCTCCCTCCTGGGGCGCCAAGGGTAAGGCGCCGGCACGTTCTAGGCCTGGCGCGATGGGCAGGAGTGGACTCCGGTGGTCTCCCCCAGGGCGGCTCCTGGCCACGGGCGTGCGTGGCCAGTGCTCGGGTCAGGGGGCGCGTCCTGCCAAACCATCTGCCGGCAGCTCCCCGACCCGCGGGCGATGCCCGTGAGCCGGGTCCTGTGAGCGCCATGGCCCATGTGGGCTTCTGTGGGGATCCGGTTTGCGCCTTTCCTCTGCCTCTCCCTCCGGAGTCCTGGCCGTGTTCACACCCTTTTCCCTGCAGGGCCTGTCGCTCTCTTGGGCCCTTTGCCTTTTTTCCTGTACCTCTGCCTTAGTTTACAGTCTGTGTGTGGCCGCTTTGTCAGGATGATGCCCTGTGAACGTTTTCCTGGTCTGCCGCTTGTTTTTGTGCTCTCAGCGACGTCTGCCCTGGAGTTCTGGTGGGGAAGCGGTTCAGTTCACCCACCTTCTCTTTCAGAGTTTTGGTGTTTGAGTCACGTTTAGGGAACCTTTGCTTCTCCAGCATCTGGACGATCTCCTGCATTTCCTTCTGGAGTTTCACTGTCCACGCTTGGGGCCGGGATCCCTCCCTCATGGTTTTGTAGAGTTGCCCGTCGACCAGCTGGGCCCTCAGTAGAGACGATTGTTCCCTCGGAGCTGCCGCCAGCTTTGTCTGTGCTGAGTTGGTGGGTGGACGTGGGCATCTGACCCTAAACTGGTCCCTTCCTCTTTGCCCTGATGCACAGCCTCACTGCTGTGACTGCACGGAAGGCTTGACAGTCGTGTGCGTTTGCACGTGGGCTTTGAATGAGCTGGTTGATTTCTGCAAAACACACCTTGCTGGGTGTGCATTGGCTTTGCGTTGGATCTGTGGGTCGTCTGGGGAAGAGTTGACATTTTAACACATTATTGACCGTGGGATTTTTGCAGAAACTAAGGCCTGTGCCTGTAATGTCTCCAGTCAAAAATGTGTCAACAGCATTAAGTGTCCAGTCCAGGAATCTGTATGGTCTGTCCCTCCATTTGGGGGGTCTTAGATTTCTCCCAGCCACGCTTTCTCGTTCCCTTTGTAGAGATCTCGCACTTTCAGTTACGTTTACCTGTAGGTTCATGTTTTTTATGCTGTTTGTAGACGGCACTGTTACATTTTTTATTTTCTAATTGCTTGTGGCCAGTGTGTGGAAATATAATTGATTTTTGTACATTGTCCTGGGATCCCGCAGCTTTGCTGGTTTTCTGTTACAAATAAGTCCCCTACGTACACACCTTCAAGTTGAGAACGTTTAGAGATGCGAACGTGCTTACTGTCAGCGTCAGGCACGAGTGAGAGTGACGTTGCAGCTCGCCCTCCGCCTTGTACTACTGACGACCCTTCAGCTCTACCGTCTCCCCCCTCCTCTCCCTCCTGCAGGCAGTAACTCTTCTTGCCTGCTCCCTCGATGCCAGCCCCTGTGTGCCGCTGTTGTACTGGACTGCTGTACTTTTCAAGGGACTGTAAAAATGTCTTCTTCATCTTCTGTGTTTCTTTTTTACGTATCATTTGCATGGGAGGTATAGTACAGTACTATGCAGCCGGTTGTGTTACTTGGGTACCTAGGCTGACTCTGTTGGACTTACCGACGAACGGGACTTCGGAACGTGCTCTCGGAATGGAACTCGTTTGTGTGTAGGGGACTTAGTGTAATTCCGGTATTTCGTAACCCTTTCGGAATTCTCCCTCCCTTCGCGTATTTTTGCATTACCAGAGTTTCCCCTTTGTCTCTGCCCGGAGCGTCCCGTCCTCCATCTCTGCTGGTGGATCCTGTCCGTTCCAGCTCAGGGCAGAGCCGGCCTGCGCACATCTCCACGTGCAGATGTGAGCCGTGGGCTCCTGTGTACACCCCTGATTACAGTGCTGTGTTCCCTCTTCTTCTTAAGTTTCCTGGCCTGTTGTTTGTTTCACTGTGATTTTTCTTTTTTTTTCACTGCTGGATTCAATTTGCCGGCCTGGCTTTGTGTGGGATGTTGGCATCTCTGTTCCTGGGAGCTGAGGGCGCCTGATCTCCCTTCACAGGTGTCAGGGTCCCGGACGTGCAGCCTCGTAACAGGAGTTGGGAGACGTCCCTTGTTTCCATTCTCTGGAAGAGTGTGGGTACCATCTACGTGATTTCTTCCCTAAAGCTGGGCCCGGGATTTTCTCAGTGGGAAGGTTTTAAGCCACGGGTTCGGTCTCTTGAAATGTAGAACCGTCTGGATGTCCGTTGTCAGTTCTGGTTAGACACGTTCATTAGTCAAGGAGTCCGCCCTGCAGTCGTCACGTTTCCTGGCCTCCAGTTGTTGGTAGTGTCCACTGCCTGTCTGTCCAGCGCTGGTGGGCTCTGCAGTGACCGCTGATGTGCAGAGCGCGCGTTTCCTTTTTCTGCTTCTCCAGGAGTGTTGCTGAGGGGTGATTACTTGCTTAAAAGCTTTCCGAAGAGCTGACTCGGCCTTGTTGACTTTCTCTGTCGTGTACCTGCTCTCTTTTTCTCTTCTCTCAGCCTTTGTTGTTTCCGCCCTTCTTCTTCTGTGTTTTCGGGAGGGAAGCTCAGAGCGTGGGTTTTCCGCCTGCTTCCCGGTCAGCACCTGCGCTGACAGCTGTGGACGCCAGCCCTGCGGTCGCCTCGACCCCTGAGATGTGCCCGGGTCACAGCCTCGTCCTTGTCGCACCCCGAGTGTCTCCTGACATTCTCTGTCGTTTACGCCGTCCCGACGCGTTATCGGAGGTGCTGCACATCCAGGGCTGGGGATGTGCTCGTTGCCTCTGTACAGCTGCCGATGTGACACCTCCAGTTGGGGCGGGTGGTCTGTGCCCCAGGCTCGGGAGCGCCATTTCCGTCAGCGTCTCCAGAGTGTCGGCTGGGAGAGGCTGCCCCTTCCCCTGGAGGCCCCTGGGGCTGGCGCAGGCGCTGGGCTGCGCGGTCGGGCTGTGTGCACGCGGTGCGCTCCCGGCCGCCTCGGAGGCTCGGGCAGCCGGGGGCCCAGGGCGCGCTAACCCTGTGTCGTCCCCCACCCTTCCCCCCGCAGGCCTGCGGCTGCCCGCTCTACTGGAAGGGGCCGCTCTTCTGCGGCGCCGGTGGAGAGCGCACGGGCTCCGTCTCCGTGCACAAGTTCGTCGCCATGTGGAGAAAGTGAGTCCCGGGGCGGGAGTGGTGGTCCGGCCGTGCCTCTGCCTCCACTGGCCAGCGCTCCTGCGGCCGGGACAGTAAGGGACTGAGACGGCTGTCCGGGGGTGCCCGGCACGGCCGTCGTGTCCCTTGCGGGGCCCCATCCGTCTGTGCCCGTCCTCACGGAGCACCTGGCCCCGGAGTCTGGGGAGGGGCCTGTGGCCGCGCATGGGGTGCAGCTGGGGTGCCCTCTGTCGCCCAGGATGCTCCAGAGCTGTCACGATGACGCGGCCAAGTTCGTCCACCTGCTCGTGAGCCCCGGCGGCAACTCCCTGGCGCAGGAGGACTTCATCCCCTTCTTGCAGGTGCATCCCCGCCTCCCCGCTGCACATGCCCTCGCCCCCTCCTCTCAGGCGTGCCCGTGTCTACACCCCGGAGGCGGGCGGGCGGGCTCCTCTGAAGCTGGCTCCATGCAGCCCCTCCAAACCCGCGTGAGAGGCAGGACGGTGTGGACAGCTCCACACCTGAACCTGCGGAGCGTGGAGCCGGACAGGGGTTAGCACCTTTGGGGCGCCGGGCCGCCCACGAGAAGCCGGTCGCGGTTTGCAGAATGCTCGTTTCCAAACGCCGTTCTGGTTCATGTAAACGCGGTTATATTTAGCACTCTATGTTCCATCTTGTAGAGGGGAATCGAAGGTGGTCCCCGATTACCCGCGTGTTCCCCGTGAACACGGAGTAACCGAAGTTACCAAAACCATTTGAATAGAAGTGACTTAAAGGGCTCCTGGAACTGCAGTGCTCTGTTAAGTGAGGATACCGCAAATTTTCTTTCTCAGAATCTGGGATGGACTTCCACGGTGGTCTTTTATACATTTACACGTGTCAGATTATTACCCTTGGCCGCGAGAGGTGGCATGCTTCCTTAGCTCGCGGCCCAGATGATTCTGTGTGGTCCTTTAATTTGATGTGATTTCGTGTAACCGTGTGTGTGGGGTGATGCTGCGTGAGCGGCTCTGTGGCTGGATGTGTGAACCTGGATGTTGCTGGTGGACACGTGCGTTCTTATCCCTGGGCCTGGTGGCACATCCCAGGGCCGTGTCCCATCCCCCGTGTGCAGGACGTGGTGAACACCCATCCGGGCTTGGCATTCCTGAAGGAAGCGTCAGAGTTCCACTCCCGCTACATCACCACGGTGAGTACGAGCACGGCTGCTGCCCCTGGGCTTCCGTGGGCGCCTGAGGCCCGGGCTCCAGGCCCGCCGTGAGGGAACGGACACCCAGCCCCGCACCCGTGGCCCTTCACGGCCCACTTTCTCACCAGGAGGCCGGCGTGGGGCTCGGGCATGGGGAGGGCTGTGTGTCCCACCTGGGTCCCCAGCTGGGCGCGCTCAGCGAGAGCCTGGGTGGTCCTGGCCGCAGGCCCCGGGGTCCGACAGGGCGGGGCAGGCGAGGGGACGTCCAGAGACCCAGCGGTCTCCCTCTCTGGGCAGGAGGGGCCTCAGAGGACGCCCGGGCCCCTCCTCCTGAGGGCCGGGTCTCCTCGGGTCCAGGCGAGCACGCCCAGCGAGTTGGAGCACGGCGCTCTGAGCGCTTCAGGTGGGATGCCGGCCTGGCCTGGGGACACGAGGACCCCATGGCCCATCCCCCGCCCCCGCCCTGGTCAGAGGTCACCTGGGGAGGACGGCCCTCCGGCTCTAGGTGGAGGTGGGCGGCGCGGCGGCCCCGTGGCACGCCGGCCAGGGGCACGCTTGTCGCGCGGCGCGGAGCGCACGCTTGTGGCAGTCTGCGTGCCCGCGGTTCCCCAGGCCTCCCTCCACCCCCTCACCGCTCCTCGTCGCCCTGAGGGCCCGTCGCCGAGGAGCGGTGCCCGGAGCCCTGCCTCATTCCAGCGGCGGCAGGGAGCGCTGCGTGTGAACGGGGCTGTGCGCCAGGTGCTCCGTTCCCATGCCCCGACCTCCCTGCGCAGACAAGACAAGGCAGGGCACGTCCGGGGGGA
>NW_020175454.1:1017860-1018349 GCF_003031525.2 Neophocaena asiaeorientalis asiaeorientalis
GGGAAGGGGATGTCTCGGACGAGGACAGGTTGGCGGGGATGCCCCGGGAGGGCAGGTGAGGGGACAGCCCGTGACAGGGACAGGCGAGGGGACGTCTCAGATGAGGACAGGTGAGCAGATGCCCTGGGACAGGTGAGGGGTATCTCAGTTGGGGACATGCCCACCCGGGAGCGGAGCTGAGCCCCGTGGCCAAGGCGGGCCTCACTGTGCAGGGGGCAGGGGCCACTCTCTGGCTTTAAGTTAACGCTTTTCATTCAGTGGTCAGTTGAGTGTCCGCGGAAGCATTAGGGGCAGTCTCTCAAACCACCCGCAGTGTAATAAGGGCTCCCAGCCACGCAGGAACTGCGTGCCCGCGCCGTCCCAGCTCAGGTGCGGCCGTCTCACCTGGACATCCCCCCGCATGTGGCAGCAGGTCCGCTTCTCCTGCCACCTGTGTCCTCCCTGCAGCTGGGGGCGGGGCTGCTTCCCACCCCCACCCCCCCACACCCC
>NW_020175454.1:1018374-1019253 GCF_003031525.2 Neophocaena asiaeorientalis asiaeorientalis
GGGGCTGCCGCCCTCTGCTGGCGACACGGGGCCCTGCGGCCCAGGGTGCGGAACTCCTGGTGAGGCCAGGCAGGAGCTCGTAGGCGAGGTCCCAGGCTGGGTTCCTGCAGCACCACACGTGGGGTTGCTGCACAGTCACGTGCAGGGCCCCCAGCCCCCCACGTCCCAGTGCTCAGCCGACGGGCCTCCTCCTACAGGTCATACAGAGGATCTTCTACACGGTCAACAGGTCCTGGTCCGGGAGGATCACGTGCGCAGAGCTCCGGAGGAGCACGTTCCTGCAGGTGGGTGGCGGCTGGCCGAGGGGACACAGGGCCTTCTGCATGCCCCCGCCCACTCATCCGTCCTCCCCAGGTTCCACCGCGACCCATCCACCCATCCCTGCACCTGGCCAGCATCGATCCCCCATCCCTCCGCCAGCCTGTCAGCCGTCAGCGCACGCGTCTACCCAGCCGTCCTCGTTACCCCACCCCGCCTCCCTCCCTCCCTTCTCCGGCGTCATCCATTTCTCAACCCATACGCCAGCAGTGCATCTTTACCCACGTACACGTCATCCGTCGGTCCACCCACCCCTCCGCCCACCCGTCGTCTCTCCCTGCACCCACCAGCCTGTCACCCGTCCCTCCATTGACTGACGCATCACCTGTTTCTCCCACCCAGTCCACCCACCCATCGTCCACCTTCTTGTCCATCTACCTGGCTGTTACCCATTCCTCCAGCAACCTACCACCTGTGCCTGCATCCATCCCCCACCCATCATCCACTTCTTCGTTTACCCATGCTCTCATTCATCCCTCCACCCCCCACCAATAACCCATCGCTACACCAACTCCTAGGTCATCCATCTGTCCACCCTCCCACCCTCCATTCCTCCCCACC
>NW_020175454.1:1019267-1032073 GCF_003031525.2 Neophocaena asiaeorientalis asiaeorientalis
GGCACCCCATTCATCTGCCCACCTGTCATCATCACCCCACCCACCTGTCATCCATCCCTCATCCCCCAACTCGTCCATCATCCATTCATTTTCCTGCCTTTCATTTATCCACCCGCCCACCGGTTTTCTTCTTCCGTTAGTCTTGTACCCTTCCTTTCCCCTCATCCATCCCGGAGGCACGGCCCCGCCCCGGTGCACCCGGGTTCTGTGGACGTGTGCGTGTCAACAAGGGCGGGGCTGACCCGCTCGCGTCAGGAGCCCCCGGCCACGAGGGCGTACGTGCTTGGGCTGCTCTGTGCTGCAGTCTCGCAGACCTGACCGGGCGCACCCCGACCTGGGTGCTGGGCTCCCAGCCATCAAGCAGGCCTCCACCAGCTCTGACCCTCCGCCCTCACGACGTGGGACTCCTGGGACATGTCCCTCCTGCGGGAGGCCCGTCTCCACGCTGCAGCCGGAGGTTCCTGACAGCGGTTTTCTGGGTGTGTCCTGGCAGAACGTGGCGCTCCTGGAAGACGAGGTGGACATCAACCAGCTGACGGAGTTCTTCTCCTACGAGCACTTCTACGTCATCTACTGCAAGTTCTGGGAGCTGGACACGGACCACGACCTGTTCATTGACGCGCAGGACCTGGCCCGGCACAATGACCATGGTGAGGACGCGGCCTGCGGGCGGCGGGGACACAGCACTGGGGCGGGCGCTGCCCTGCCGGGCTCCTGCGTCTCCAGGGAGACCAGTGTGGCTGCCTCCCCTGACCCTTGAGGCCTGAACCTTGTCCTGCCTCTGGTCTCCTCCTACAGGACACACGGGAGACAGGGACACAGCACAGGACCCTGGGGACCAGGGCGGACACGGGACACAGTACAGGATGCGTGGGGAACAGGGAGGACACGGGACACGGCACAGGATGCGTGGGGACTGGGGAGGACACAGTACAGGACACGTGGGGACCAGGGTGGACCCGGGACACAGTATAGGACCCTGGGGACCAGGGCGGACATGGGACACGGTACAGGACGCTGGGGACCAGGGCGGACACGGAACATGGTTCAGGACGCGTGGGGACTGGGGCAGACACGGGACACGGCACAGGACGCATGGGGACCGGGGCGGACACGGGACACAGCACAGGACGCATGGGGACCGGGGCGGACACGGGACATGGCACAGGATCCTGGGGACCGGGACAGACACCGGACACAGCGTGGGACACATGGGAACGGGACAGACACGGGACACAGCACGGGACACACGGGAATCGGGACAGACACGGGACACAGTACAGGACGCATGGGGAATGGGGCGGGCATGGGACACGGCACGGGACCTGCGGGGACCAGGACGCACAGGTCCTGCCATTGGTGGAGGCGCTCTCTGGGGGGCGTGGAGCCCTGTCCTGAGCAGAGGTAGTGGCTGCCACACACAGGCCACCTCTGTCCATCCCCCCACTCTCCCCGCCCCACCTCCCCTCCATTTGTCCTCAGGTATTTGGGGGCCACCCCACCCGTCATTTCACGCCAGGTCTCCTGATGAGCCCCAGTGTGGGCCAGTCTGGGTGCCGCCCTGAGCTCCCAGCACCTGTTGCCGTAGCTGAGCAAACACCTGTTCTGCAGGTGGGGCAGCGTTCCCCTCCCTCCCTCCCTCCTCCCACGGCTTCCTGCTCTGTGTCTGAGCCTCGAGCGGCTGCCGCGGAGTGGACGGTGCTCTGTCTGTGTGGGCGGCTCGGGGCACCGTCCCAAGGCCAAATTCCAGCTCGGGGCCTCTGGGGCCACGTCGGGTCGGACGGCGGTGGTGGCCCCAGGAGTCGTCCTGAGGGGAGGGAACGGCGGAGCAGAGATGCGGTTCCCTGAGAGATTTCACTTCTGGCTTCTGGGTTTGGCTGAGCTTCCGTGCGTTCTTGTCGCAGAGAGGCCTGAAATGATGAACTCTGGCCTCCGCACAGCTCAGGAGCAGCGGGGGGATCCAGTGTAAATGCTTCTGTGATAAGAGAAAATGATCATCTCCCACCTCCCGTGACAAGAAATCACATGTTCAGGGTGCAGAGTGGACCAGAATTTAAGTGCGCCGCGGGTTCTTAGTTTTAGAAACAGTTTTCTTAAGACTGCACGTTTTCACATAACAGATTTTTCACGTACCCACACGCATGACCGAATTTCTGAATCCTCTGGGCGTATGTTTTGTCTTTGGTCGACGGGACCCGGACGGTCCCCTGACGTGAGCTCCCCGGGGCACCGTCTGCTTGCTGTATCTCTCTGACTGGCCTCGCGAGGGTGCCGTGAACGCTGGCATGTGGACGCCTGAGCGGACGTGGGTCTCTCTCAACTCCGTCCCTAAATTCGACGCCTGGTCTCAACTCCAACTGCCTCTGTGCTCTCGGGAATAGCTCCAGGCGCAGACCCGTGGTGGCTGGCACGTGGTTCCCCAGATCGGGGGTCACCTGTCCCCGCCCGTCCCCACGACTCTCTCCTGGTGCCCACATCCCTGTGTCCACCCCGTCGAGGTCTCACGTCAGGGCATCTCGTGGGGCTGGTGTTAGGGCTTTGTCACCAGGCAAGGCTGGTGGTGTTGTGGCCTCGAGACACGACTGACTGTGGGGACCGTGGTCTTGCGGCCAGCACAGGACACTGGGTGGCTTCGGGCACAGCCCCCCAGCTGTGGACGTGAGCGCCGTGATGCGTCCCTCCCCTTCCCTCTGCCGCTTCCTAACCTACCAGGTCCTGCACAAGAGGTGGCAGGGCTCCTCCTTACGTCATGGGAAGGAACAGGCAGAGGGGCAGAGCTGACCTTTCCCGTGTCCCACGGACGAGCAGGTTCTGTTCTCAGATTGCCGGTCATGGCAGTGAGTCTGAGTCAGCTGTCCAGTTCCCTGGGGCTCTCGTCATGGCAGGCGGGGGGTGGGGGCGGACCCTCAAAGAACAGGAAATTATCCTCCCAGTTGAGGCCAGAGGTCCAAAATCAACGCATTTATGAAGGACTGTCATCCAGGAGGGGCTTCCTGAGGCGGCTGTAGCGGATGACTGCAAATCAGGGGCTTAAAATCCATCCTCCCCCAGCCCTGGGGACCAGATGTCTGAAGTCAGGGTGTCCCAGGGCTGAGCTCCCTCCAGAGGCTCCAGGGGAGGGTCCTTCCCGCCTCTTCCAGCTTCTGGGGGCTCCAGGCGTCCCTGGGCTCGTGGCCGCATCCCTCCCGTCTCTGCCTCTGTCTTCTCGGGGCTTCTCCTCTGTGTCTGGGTCTCTCCTCTTCTGTCTCTTAGAAGGACCCTGTCATTGGATGTAGGGCCACCCTCATCCAGGAGGACCTCATCTCAGACCCTTCACTGTGTCACATCTGCAGAGACCCTGTTTCCATATAAGGTCCCGTTCACAGCCCAGGAGTGAGGACGTGGACATGTCTTTCTGAGAAACACTGTTCAGCCTCTGACACCATCCAGTCATTTCCCATTAGAGGTGACTTTCATTGAGGCAGGATGACTTGGGGGAAAAGATACTTTGTCTGTATTTCTCCATTTTTGTGGTTATAGGTCTTGGGTATGGGCTGAAAAGTGTCCCCAAAATTTACACGATGAAGCCCTGACCCCCGGTACCTCAGGATGTGACTGGCTTTGGACATGGGGTCTTTAAAGAGGGGACGAAGGTACAATGAGGTCATTAGGGTGGGTCCTGATCCCATAGCACTGGTGTCCTTATAAGAAGAGGAGATCAAGACACACGCAGAGGGACGACCCTGTGAGGACCCAGGGAGGAGATGGCCGTCTACACGCCCAGGGGAGAGGCCTCGGGAGGGACCAGCCCTGCTGACCCTTGGATCTCAGACTCCAGCCTCCGGGACTGGGGGAGAAATAACGTGTGCTGTTGAAGCCGCCCCGTCATTATGGCAGCCCCAGCCGAGTAATTTGGTGTCTTTCACTCTTTTATCCTCTTAGTTGCCTGGGGGTTGGATGCATTTGTGTGCTGATCACAGCAACCTGAGTGTTTGGAGGCAGAGCCTCTGAAAGGGCGGACGTGTGTGTCCTGCCTTTACCGCCCCGCTCTGTCTTGGGGCCCCTGGGCCAGCTCTTCGCTCTCGCTTTGCTCTGGGCTCAGGTCCTGGACTGGAACATGCCGGGCAGCGCCCGAGGGAGGCCAGGAGCAGGAGATTGGGTCCCGAGGGTTCCGCCTGACTGGGCTTGGGTCTCGGCATTCAGACCTGAGCCCGCCCAGCCGCCTGCAAGGCTGCGACGTTGGGCCGGGAGCAGCGTGCGGGGCTCACGGCCTGCTTCCTCTTTTGCAGCCATATCCACCAAGATGATTGAGAGGATCTTCTCAGGAGCCGTGACGCGGTGAGTCCCGCTGCTCAGCTAGCTGGTCTCGTCAGTGTTTGGGCTGACGTTCCGCACGCGCGTCCGCACCTGACTCGTTTGCTCCTGATGTGAGGTGGCCGTGCTCTGGGAGTGCGTGCCATCGTCACGTGAGGTCGTGGGTTAGGGACACACGTACACACCTTTGTCACACGAGGTCACGAGTCAAGTCACATGTAAGGGGCACGCCATTGTCACACGGGGTCGTAGCTTGGGACACATACACGCCTTTGCCACGAGGTCGTGAGTCGGGGGACACAGGCCCCTGCACTTGCGGCCGTGACCATGGCGGCTGCTCCTGCCGGAGCTGGGCCCCAGGGACCCTCCTCCGGGTCACATGGTCTTTCTCAGGCCTTGTCCCGAGTAGGAACCAAGGGTACAGGACTGGGCCAGACGCAGGGTTCCCCACTCCCCGGGGGAGGTGGGCGGGGACCCCTCCTCAGGTTGCTTCTCCCTGACGCAGTCTTTGTCTCTCGATTCGGCCCTGAATCCAGAGGGAAAAAAGTGCAGAAAGAAGGAAAAATAAGCTACGCTGACTTTGTCTGGTTCTTGATCTCCGAGGAAGACAAGAAAACCCCGACCAGGTGAGTGTCTGGCAGCTGTCCTCTGCTCCACTTGCTGGAACACTTAGAAGCAGGGGCTACTGGTCACCCCTGAGTGAGGGCGCCCCCGCTCCGTGATCCACCTGGGCAAGGTCAGACACAGGCGGGGCTCGCACTGGGGGAGGGGTCCCCAGGTGGTGGCGTCTGTCCCAGGCGGGGCTCACACTGAGGGAGGGGTCCCCGGGTGGTGGCGCCTGTCCCAGGCGGGGCTCGCACTGGGGGAGGGGTCCCCAGGGGGTGGCATCTGTCCCAGGTGGGCTCACACTGGGGGAGGGGTCCCCGGGTGGTGGCGCCTGTCCCAGGCGGGGCTCGCACTGGGGGAGGGGTCCCCAGGGGGTGGCATCTGTCCCAGGCGGGGCTCACACTGGGGGAGGGGTCCCCGGGTGGTGGCGTCTGTCCCACATGGGGCTCGCACTGGGGGAGGGGTCTCTGGGTGGTGGGGTCCGTCCTGGGCGGCCATGCTGACCATGGCCCGGTGTCACAGCATTGAGTACTGGTTCCGCTGCATGGACCTGGATGGGGACGGGGTGCTGTCCATGTTCGAGCTGGAGTACTTCTATGAGGAGCAGTGCCGCCGGCTGGACAGCATGGCCATTGAGGCCCTGCCCTTTGAGGACTGCCTGTGCCAGATGCTGGACCTGGTGAAGCCCCAGAGCGAAGGTGATGCCGGGGGGCGGGTCCCCCAGTGACACAGGGACACCCAGGGGGAGTGGGTCCTTGGGGGTTGGGCAGGTGGTCCCCCAACCCCGTGGCCCTGTGCCTGTGCTCCTTCAGGGCCCACGTGGGGAGACCAAGCCCGGGGCCCCTGGTGTGGGCACTTCAGAGGGCCTGTGCTGGGGCCCCCGGGGTGTGTTTGGTGGGTGTGGGAGCCGGGAGCCCACCAGGTGCGTCTGTCTGGGGGCGCTCAGGACACCTTCCAGGGTCAAAGGGAGGGTCTGCCCGAACCCACCCGCCTTAGTCGGTGTCGTGCGTCCGTGTCCTGGACCCTGGTCTCAGGTGTCGTCACCGGGGGCCATGGTGGCCTGGGCCTTCCTGCCCTGGCTGCGGGTTCCTACCCCGTGTCCGCGGGTCCAGGGCAGCTTGGGTCCCGCCCTCAGGTGACTGGTGGGTGGCCCTCGCTGTGTTGGGCCCTGTCTCCCAACCCCTTCCACCCCCCGGGCTTCTGCCCACACTCGTGGCCTGGTTCGCGGCAGGGGGTGCCGTGTTACGCACGCACGCACGGAGGTGACGTGGCTCCTGGGCGTGCGTGGGAGCCGCGTGTGCTCACGTGCCGCCCTCGCCCGCAGGGAGGATCACGCTTCACGACTTGAAGAGGTGCAAGCTGGCCAGTGTCTTCTTCGACACCTTCTTCAACATCGAGAAGTACCTGGACCACGAGCAGAGAGAGCAGATCTCCCTGTTCAGGGTGAGTGGGGGGGGCGTGGAGGGGGCGCAGGGGGGCACCTCTGGGTCCCCCCCCACCCCGTGTGACATGACGTGCATGCTTCCCGCAGGAGAGCGAGAGCGAGGGCCCCGAGCTGTCTGACTGGGAGAGGTACGCCGCTGAGGAGTACGACATCCTGGTGGCTGAGGAGGCCATGGGGGAGCCCTGGGAGGACGGGTAAGGGTGCGGCGGGCATAGGGGCCCGGGACGCGGGGATGGCCCGCTGGGGGGCACGGGGACACTTGCCCCATGTCACTGCCCGAGGCCTGAGGCCGCAGACCCCACCCCTGCGGAGGGGTGGCCGGGGGAGCCGGCACGGCAGACCCTCGTGGAGTCTTCCGTCGGGGAGCATGGCTGTAGCTCAGTGGGCACGTCTACCGACAATGTCCCTCCTCCCCCGTGGCTGACGGGTGTGGACAGCTGAGGGGAGCGGGGCTGGGGACTGGGCGTCTCCCCCAGGGCCTTGGTCCTCAGGCTTGAAAGCAGCCTTGCGGTAGAGGAGTGTTGGGGTCCGGTGTTCATGCCTGGGTCCCTGGCGGGCTCGGACCCCCGCCCAGAGCCTCCCGACCTGCCTCTTCCCCTGACGGGGCTGCTCGGCACCGGGGCCGGGGTTGGCACGGCTGCTCTTGTGGTGCACGGGGTGGCAGTGGAGCCCAGGGCCTGAGGGTCACCCTCCGCCTCTGAGGGGGGGATTCAGTTTGCTGACAGCAGCTCTGCCTGCCCAGGGAACCATCCTGAGGGGGTTCCGAGTGGGCAGGAGGGTGAGCACGCCCGTCACCCCAGATCCCACCCACGCTTAGGCCTTGTCTTTGGTCCAGGTGTTTGGCCTTCTCCAGAAGGTCACAGAGGTGGAACCCCACAGCCCCTGCATGCCCGCCTTTGCTCTCAGCACGAGGCCTCCGAGAGCCCCGCGGGTCCCTGGGCGCGTCAGGAGCTGGGCCCCTTCACACCTGGCCGCGTCCTCACCAGCGACGGACGTTGGCTTGCTGGTGTCCGTTGCTTCGGGCCTGGGCACGTGTGGCCGGCCCTGGTGTCGAGCTGTGCAAGGTGGATTTGTGGGGCTGTAAGCGCTCGTCTCCTGGCTCAGAACCTGGGCAGGGGGTTCTGGGTCACCTGGTAGACAGACGCACCTTTACCTCCACGAGCCGCCCACCCATCTTCCCACGTGGCTGCGCCACTTTGCGTCCCCGCCAGCGTTGGGCGTGCGTTCCCGCAGCTGCACAGCCCCGCCGGCTCTGCCGTGGTTACGGTTGGCTTGTTTTTTAAATTGTAGCCACTCGGACGTGTGCAGCAGGATTGCACCCCGGCTTCAGCTGTTCGTGTCCTTGTTGCCCTTTTCTGGTGAACGGCTGTGTCTTGTGTCTGTTCCCCATCGTGGGTGACTTGTTTCCTTCTGATCGAGTCTCAGGGGTCCTTTACCTTCTGGATACAAGTCCTTCAGGAGGGAGGGGACTTGTATTTCCTAGCGGTTTGTGGTGTATCTCCTCCTTCTCCTAACCTTGTGTATCACGGAGGAGACGCTGTGAACTTTGATGAACTGCCATTTGTCACTTTGTCTTTATGGGCTGGGCTTTGGTGTCACGTGTAAGAAAGGATTGCCTAATCCACAGCCACAGAGACCCTTCTGGAAGTTTCAGCGTTTTCCGCTTTCCGCTGGGTCTGTGATCTGCTCTGAGTGGCCTCCCCTGCGGGGCATGGGGTCTGGTCCAGGTCATTTCTTTATGCACCTGGATGTCCAGTGTAACGCAAGACCCCCAGGTCAGCATCTCTGTGGAGAATCAGTTTGACCGTGTCTGTGGGGTCTGTCTGTGAGCTCCCTCGGTTCTGCTGACGCTCATCTGTCCAGCCACCAGTGCAACGCCGTCTCGCCTGCCGTGGCCTCGGGGTGGGGGCAGTGAACTCACGTAGCGAGGCCTCCGACTCTCGTCTTGCCCAGAATCGTCTGGGTCACTCCAGTTGCTCTGGCTTCTGTGTGAGTCATATAGAGTAGGCCTGACTGTCCGAGAAGAGCCTGGGGAACGTTTACTGGGCTGAGCCGGGTCTCTACATGGTGAGACTTGGCACCGTGACCGGTGACCACCTGTGAGTTGGTCTCGGGACCGTCTGTCCCGCGACCGGTGTGGCTGGCCTCTTGCCGCCCCACCCCCTGGCTGTGCTTCCTGCAGCTCCGAGGTAACCCGGCCTCTGCGTGGTGAGACCCTGCATCCTTCAGCGTGGTGTTGGCTGTTCTAGTTCCTTTGTTTTGATGTGGACGTTTACGAACAAGCTTGTCTCTACACAATATTAAGCTGAGACTCTGAGGAAGGAACGAGCGCTCTGGGTACAGTGACACCTTAGTGACGTCGAGCTTCCTGATCCACAAAGCACTGTTTCCGTTTATTTCGGTCTCTGATTTCTCCTGCCAGTGTCTTGTAATTTTCAGTGTATGGATCTTACACATATTTTGTGAGATTTGTACTTGAGTACGTCATCGTTTTTGGTGTTGAAAAGGTCCTACTAAAGTCTCCATCCCAGCAGTTCACTGGTGATGTAGAGAAATATGGTTTATTCACCTTGTTGTGGTTCCTCCACCACCCAGCACGATGCTGGATGAAAGTGGTGATGGGAGACGGCCTGGCCTTGATCCCACGTCAGGTGTGGAGTCCCCCGCTGCCCGGGAAGCGTGACGCTGCTGTGGGATGTTTCCGCCCACGTGCTTCCCCAGCCTGCGGACACCCCGCTTCACTGCCGTCCGCAGAGACTCTGACACTTTGTCAGGTGCCTTGGCCAGATGGCTCCTCGCCTGTCGGCTGCCGATACAGATACGGCGAGGTTCTTGTGGTTGAACCGGCCTTGCCTTCCCGTGAGAAACCTGGTCGCGGTTCGCGGGCTTCCCGTTTGTCCTTGGACTGTGCTTCAGAGATTACTTGCACTGTCTTGTGACACTGTGCCCTGCTTTGGCACCGGGGTCACGCTGGCCTCCTGGCAACCATCCTGGAATCGGGGTCATGGCCTCCTGCAGCAGTGAGGGTGCCTCCACCCACCCACCCTCTGGAGGAGTTTGGGTGGAGGATGTGCCTGTTTTCCCCGCGGGCAGGACTCAGCAAGGAGGCCGTCGGCATGGCAGTCCTGCGCTCACGCGTTGGGGGGCTGCCAGAAGCACCTCTGGCCGCAGGGGAGCACAGGTGGGGCGCGCGCCCGCCCGCATCCTCACCAAGCCCCTCCCTGCAGGTATGAGGCGGAGCTCAGCCCCGTGGACCAGAAGCTGAGCGCGCTGCGGTCTCCGCTGGCCCAGAGGCCCTTCTTCGAGGCGCCAACCGGCCTGGGCGCCGTCGAGCTATATGAGTACGAGCACGGGGGTGACGACCTGCCGCCCTCGTGACCTGTGGCCTCTGTGGGGCGTGAACGCGGCCTCTGCCTCAGGAACAGAACTGTGTGCTTGTTGAGCCCTTTTACAGAAAGTGAAGTGCGTTTGTATGGAGAGACCTTATTTATTCAGCACAGAAGCTGGCCAGAGATGGTCACGGTCACTGAGGCGGGTCCCCACCCGCCCTGGAGGAGCTGACGCGCGTGCGAGAGCCCCAGGCCCAGCCTGGCGGTGAGGACACACGCGCCCCAGCGTCCCCAGCGGTCAGGGTGACCTTGGCCCCACTGTCCAGCTTCCAAGTGTAGGTGTTTGCAGGCTCGCGCCGTCTGGCTGAGCGGCAACCAGGCGCCGCCCCAGAAGATCCGCCTGCGGTCGTGGATGTGCGCTGACTTCGGGGAGGGGTGTGGTCGTCAGGAACATTCCAGGAGCCCCTGCGCCTCCATCCCGTGGGCGCCCCCGCAGGGGCCACTGTCCCGGCCGCAGCTTCTCCCCCAGAGGGAGCGCCCACATCAGCATATCTTTTATTGTTTTTGTGTAAATGTACAGCATATGTAAAGTTGAGTTTTATTTGCCGTGCAGAGCAGTTTAAAAACGTTTTATGAGATCACGTTTGTATTTTCAAATAAAGAATTTAAAGATTTTCAGCCCCAGGCTCACCTTGGGGCAAAAACGGACACAGCGGCCGGGGATTCCGAACTCAGGTCACAGAGGGACGTGGGGACAGACGGTGGTGTCACTGTGGGGAGACCGCAGGGTGTGGAGGCCCTCAGGGCAAGGAGCCGGGGGCGCAGGTCCCAGGCCCTGGGCCCCGGGGCTCTCACAGCCTGACCCTCTGGCCACAGTGGTGGGGCTGACACCACCTGATGGCCACTCTCGCTCACGGTCACTTCTGACCTGTGCGTGAGGGGGTGCGAGCCTTCCCTGCAGACACCACGGGGAGGCCCCGACACCCACCCTCCACGCCGCTCGGGCCACACCCGGGTCCGCCCGGCTGAGTCGGCACCAACCTGAGACTTACAGGGAGGGCGCGGCCCACGTGTCCAGGGGAAGGTGGCCGACGAGCCCCCTGCCCAGGCCAGGAACAGGTCGTCTAAGGTCTGGGTGCTGAGCAGACCTCAGGGAATGAGTCTGTCCACCCTGCAGCTGGGCCCGCGGCGCTGGACAGAAGACGCGCCCACGGCAGGGCCGGTGGTGAGAGGAGCCGGCCCCCGCATAGCCAGACCACGTGGGGCCACGCAGGGCCGCAGGCACCACGCGCCGAGCCCCACGGACAGGAGCAGGGCCGACTCTGGCACCTGCCTTCCCAGCCGGGCACGGCAACTGGCCACTGAGGAGGCTGGGGGCAGGCGGGTCCCCAGCTGAGGGTCACACAGCCCTGTCCTGGGCAAGGGCCGCCGTCACCCGCCCCGCAGCCTGGGGGCCCCGAGGCCTGGGTCATCGGCACACGCTGGCCCCTGGGCCCCTGGTGATGGAGGAGGAACTGCCAACATGAGCTCCAGCAGTGTGGCTCACCTTCAGTCAGACCCGCCCCACGGACAGACAGGACAGGTGCTCAGGACACGTGGACGGATGCACAAACGTTAGGGCCCAGGACCGACAAATACGGGGCCAGAGGTCGGCCTGGCCGCCCACAGGGTGGTTCCCAGTCAGTTCAAGGACAGTTTGGCAAGTCCCCAGAAAGCAGACGGGGGACCCTCACCTGCCATGGCTGTTGGGGCCGTGAAGACGGCCGGGGGCAAGGCCAGCCGCACTCCCGCCCGGAGCCCCCTCCTGGGCTGGTGCACTGACCACGCAGGGTCTGCACAAGGTGCCCCGGAGAGGGGCATCTCTGCTCCTAAAGGGCCGTCCCAGGCCCATACTCACCGGGGCTCTGGCAGCACTGCCCCAGCCCGGAGTCAGGAGGGATGCCAGACCCCAGGGCACCCCCGACCCTGTGGTCTGAGCCACATGAACCTGGGGGCACACCTGAGGCTCCCGAGCGAGCCCCAGTCCACACCTGGGGTATTAGAGCACCTGGGGTGGCTCAGCGGGGCCTGGGCCACCTGACAACCAGCCAGCCACTGGTGATGGTGCATACAGTGGCCCCGGGTCACTGGGACCAGGGCCTGGATCCCTGGTGCTGACTGCACAGGGGCCCCTCCCGTCCCCACGCTGGGTTCAGGTCTCAGCTGGGAGACCCCAGCGGCTGCAGCGTCCCACCTGCTCCCTCGCTGCCCCCCAAGTACCCACAACGCAGGGGACGCCTCACCTGCTGGACTGGGGACCCTGCAGACGGTTCTGGGTTCCCCGCCGACCACGGAGGTGCCGGCCAGGGGGTCCAGGTGGAGCTCGTCCCTGCGGGCAGCTCTGCAGTGGCAGGAGTGGTCAGCCACGGTGGCACAGCAGGGCTGCTGCTCCCCTGCACCGAGGACGCTCCCTGTTCTGAGGACGCCCGCCTCTCACGCCCCGCCCCCCTCGCCTCCCCACAGACCCCTTGGGGGCGGCAACGGGTTGTCGACAGGCTGCGCGTCCCCTCCCCAAAGGCCTGCACACCCGCGGGGATGGAGTCCCACAGGTGGGCGAGCCTGCAGCAACAGGGTACCTGGACGGGGACAGGTGAGGGGACTCCCCAGGAGCCCACCTGTGCCCCCTCCCCACGCTCACAGCGGCGAGGACGCCGTGCGGGGACACGGAGGCTCGGGTACGGGGGAGCGCCCTGCCCCCCAGGAATCTCCTCGGCCCTCCTCACTACGGCGCCGGCTGGGCACTCACGCTCTGCCGGGATCCTGCAGAACTGGCCGAGCAGGAGTAGGACGCCGAGGTTGGGGACGCGCTGGTGGCAGTGGTCCTCCTCTGTCCTTCCCCTGGGGCTCCGGGGCCTCGGGCCTCCGGGGCCTCGGGCCTCCGGGAAGGCGAAAGCCTGTCCATCCCTGGGGGCGGGGCTCAGGGAGAGGGCGGGGCTTATACAGGGAGGGATCCAGCGG
Source organism: Neophocaena asiaeorientalis asiaeorientalis (assembly GCF_003031525.2). Lineage (NCBI taxonomy): Eukaryota > Metazoa > Chordata > Mammalia > Artiodactyla > Phocoenidae > Neophocaena > Neophocaena asiaeorientalis. The sequence goes on from NW_020175454.1 coordinate 1,031,937, forward strand.
AGGGGCGGGGCCAGTGCGGGTGGGGCCAGGTGCGGGCGGGGCTAGGGACTTAGAGCTCAGAAAAGTGGGCGGGGCTCAGGTGGAGGGGTGAGGCTTAGAGGCAGGGTGGGGCCAGAGGAGGGGCGGGGCTTCTAGGG
>NW_020175454.1:1032200-1048319 GCF_003031525.2 Neophocaena asiaeorientalis asiaeorientalis
TCAGGACTTGGCAGGGCTCTGATGGGAGGAAACTGGAGCTCAGAGAAGTGGGCGGGGCTCAGGCAGAGGGGCGGGACCTAAGCAAACCTGTGCACCCGGTGGGTGGTGTGAGCACCAGGCTGTGAGCCAGCAACCCCGTGGAGTAGCAGGGGATGCAAATGAACTCATTGGGGTCGCTGCCCAGGCTGTATGTGTTCACGGACGTGCGGGGGTGTCGGGGCCCTCCCATGTGCAGGTGTGGGCGGTGTGGGGGCACCCAATATGCCAGGGTCCGGCTGAACCTGCAGGGGTGGGAGGAGGCAGTGTCCCGGGTCTGGGGATCCGTATCTGCATGTTTTACCAAGAGAAGCCATCGCGGCCTTGACACCCCCTTTCCTTCCAGGGGAAGGGGGTGGGTCTGCTCACCCCCAACAGAGGCTGGAAAGTCTCTGTGCACCCTGGCCACACCCACAGGCCTGTGACCCAGGTCTGAGCCGGGTCACAGGGGTTTGGACCCCAGACCTGCCTGGGGCCTCCCCTGGCTCCCATACTTCAGGGGAGTGGGCCGGTGTCTGGATCAGGTTGTCAACCAAGACAGCAGGGCACAGTCCACTCCCCAGGTGACCCAGGTTCAAGACAATCCAGAGAAGAATCCGGAGGAGCCTCCCCACCTCCGCCTCCCCCAGAGGCGAAGTAATGACAGGGTCCCGGGTAACAGGTGTGTGGTCAAGGGAAGGGTGACCCACAGGCTGATGCTGTGCAGGTGAACGGGGACCCCTGAGTCTGGGGACACGGGGCCGGGGTGGGGGCACAGAACCACAGCAAAACACACACACGGAGGCCACTGATCCACGGTCGAGATGCTGGGGGCAGGGTCTGCCCACATCCAGCTACACCCGCACCAGCCACGTCACCTCCGATCCACGACGCCCTCACAGCCTTTCAACACGACAACCCGGATGGAAACCCACTGACCAGGGGAGACGCTCACGACTTATTACCAAGAGAGGAGAGCCCGCATGGGGCCCGACGTGGCCACCAACGCCAGACACTCGGTTCTTGGAATTTGGGGATTGTCTGGACGTTTCGGGCTACTCCACAACGAGAAGGAAACCAGGCTGTTCCCGCCCAGGAGCAAAATGCAGGAAACCTAACGTGAAACCTGAGTGTGAAGATCTCAGAATCTGCAGAAATGGGGAGGCGGGTTGCCACGTCGCTGCAGGACGGGGAGGGTAAAGGGCGTCCGACGGCTGTCCAGGGAAAGCTGGGCACCTGGCCTGGGCACAGCCCTGGATCCTGAAGGACCCGTGCTGGCCGGGAACGCCCGCCCAGAGCTCACACTAAGGAGAGGGGCTCCGTCCCGGCCCTTCCCGAGAAACCGCCGCAGCGCACGAGGGACAGGGGGTCAACCCCTGAGAGGGGAGAATCTGCAGCAGCAGCAAGAAAGCCTGGGTCCCGGGGGCTGAGACACGGTGCCGAACCCAGACGAGTGGACAAGGTGAGAACAGCACCATCTCCTCCAAGACACTTTCGGGACCGAGACCAGGTTGGCCCCCGATTCAAGGCGGGCTCATCAGAGAATCTGCCGACACCTGTGAGTAACCCCCGATGTGAAGGCAGGGGCGTTGGTGTGGGAAACACGAGGAAACACAACCTAGTGTGAGACAGCCACTCGCCACACCCCAGACTCCACGATTCTGGGGTCAACTCTTCCACAAAGACGAAGAATCAGAAAACCAACCTTGCTCGCACGTCGTCATGACAGCATGACAGCTCAGATGAGACAGAGGACAGACAGATGCCCACCCCGAGGGACGGGGAGACCCCTCCCCGCATCACTGTCAGCGGCACAAGTCCCCAAACTCAACACAAAGCTCACGCACGGGGCCCTCCCTGGTACCCTGTGTAAGGATGGGCCAAGGTCGGGTGTGCGGGGATGCCCAAGTGGGCGGGTCTACGGAGAGGGCAGTCTGCAGCCCGACCAGAGAGCAGGCGGGTGCGAGAACTGCCCAGATGCCCCGGGGTGAGGGACCCCTGTCCCGGGAAGACGCAGAAGCACCTGTAGGTAAGTGGTGCCCTCACCTGGCCCCTGAGATGCCCTGGGGTTCCTGCAGACGGCAGGAAGGTCCCAGGCTCAGCTGGGAAAGCCACCCCCCACCCCGGGGACAGTCCAGCCAAACACAGAACCACAGGTTACTCCCCAGCCTGGGCCACAGGGCGAGACCCCCACACACCATGTGCCACACCCGACCTGTCACATATCCCAATGACACACCAGGGCCGTTTCCTCCCATTCCCTCCTCCTGTCCTCAGGGACAGGACACAAAGGCCAACGCCCCTAAGATGGGGCTGACTTCATAAGCCACATGGGATGCACTCAGTGTGCATGTCCCCCCAAATCCGCATGTGAAGGCCCTAACCCCACAGTGGGGCAGGATTAGGAGGTGAGGCCTTGGGAGGTGATCGGGGTTAATGACGTCACACGCGTGTGGCCCCATGATGGGGTCAGAGTCCTCGTAAGACTCAGGACGGAGCTTGCCCTCCGCCCTGTGCCCTGTGAGGACACAGAAGGGGCCGCCTATGACCCGGCCCAGAAGAGGCCTCTCCAGAACCTGACCCGCTGGCACCCTGGTCTCAGAGTCCAGCCTCCAGGACAAGAGACAAATTGATGTTACAGCCACCCATCTGCTGTAACCACTGCCCGACAGGACAGGACACCAGGATTCCCCGTGCCCATGCTCAGCCGAGGACACACTGCAGACCAGGGCGGGTGATTTCTAAGGAGGCAGCAGGTGACCCCGGCAACTCACCGTGACTTCACGCCCCGGCTGGGTGGCCGCGGGGCACGGTCAGCCCTGCCGGGCTTCCTGCTGTGGCAGAAGAGCAAGGATGGGGCGTTTCAGAGCCCGTGGTTATGCTCGTCCTGGTCACCGTCTCCTCAAAGTGTCACCAAAATGGCGGCAGTGCTGGGAGTTGGCCCAGCCGCACTGCCTGGGACCCCAGACTAACTGTGCCTGCGGTGCCCTCAGCATCCCCCGCCCCGTCGGGCCCGGCCTTGGCCCAGCGAGGAGGTGCGTCCAACACCCACCAGGGAGGCTGGACCCCGAGCCTCGTCCTCAGGGCGAGATGCACCCTCAGCAGAGGGTCCCAGCTATGGGCGCCGTGCCGGACCCTCAACCGGGGACGCTTCTTCCGTGGGGAGGGTGGGGCCCCCGGGGCAGCGAGGGGGCCACGGTGAAGCTACATGGCCATGCTGACCAGAGCTGAGCTGAGCCACGTGCAGACGCGGCCTCCGGGGGGCAGGGAAAACCCAGCAAAGGAAGGTGGAGAAAAACCCGGTCAGACTGTGCAAATCAAAACTACAATGAGGTATCATCCACACCAGTTAGAATGGCCATTATCAAAAAGATCTAGGAACGATAAATGCTGGAGAGGGTGTGGAGAGAAGGGAACCCTCTTGCACTGTTGGTGGGAATGTAAATTGATACAGCCACTATGGAGAACAGTATGGAGGTTCCTTAAAAAATTAAAAATAGTATTACCATATGATCCAGTGATCCCACTACTGGGCATGTACCCAGAGAAAACCATAATTCAAAAAGACACATGCCCCCCCAATGTTCACTGCAGCACTATTTACAATATCCAGGTCATGGAAGCAACCTAAATGCCCATCGACAGACGAATGGATAAAGAAGATGTGGTACATATATACAATGGAATATTACTCAGCCATAAAAAGGAACGAAATTGTGTTATTTGTAGTAAGCTGGATGGACCTAGAGTCTGTCACACAGAATGAAGTCAGAAAGAGAAAAACAAACAACGTATGCTAACACATATATATGGAATCTGACAAAAAGAAAATGGTTCTGAAGAACCTAGGGGCAGGACAGGAATAAAGACGCAGACGTAGAGAATGGACTTGAGGACACGGGGAGGGGGAAGGGTAAGCTGGGACGAAGTGAGAGAGCGGCATGGACATATATACACTACCAAACGTAAAATAGATAGCTAGTGGGAAGCAGCCGCATAGCACAGGGAGATCAGCTCGGTTCTTTGTGACCACCTAGAGGGGTGGGATGGGGGGAGAGAGGGAGACGCAAGAGGGAGGGGATATGTGGACATATGTATATGTATAGATGATTCACTTCGTTATAAAATGGAAACTAACACACCATTGTAAAGCAATTATACTCCAATAAAGATGTTTAAAAAAAAAAGCACAGGGTCTCACAGGAAGGAGACCCAATGGAGGGGTGTCAAAACCCCCTCCTGATGCCGAGTCTGGCGAGAATGAACCCCCTTGACTGGGCATCAGGACCCCGTGAGGAAAGAGGAGGTGGCCCATCCGAGTCGGGGCTGCACTGAGCGAGTTACTCCCTGAATATTATGAGACATGAGGCATTAATGTACACACTACCTGTGTCCATTGATGGGTGAACAAAACACCAAAACATGGTCCATCCACACAAAGGAATGTTATTCAGCCTAAAAAGGAAGGGAATTCTCACACCGGCTACCGCGTGGATGACCCTGAGGGCATTATGCTCAGTGACGTGAGCCAGACACAAAAGGACAAATACTGTGTGATTCCACTCACACTAGGCCCCTGGGGCAGGCAGATCCACAGAGACAGATGAGAATTTCACCTTCCGTCATTCTTGGGGTGTAACCTGCACTTTTAAGCAACACACAGGGGTCCTGTGCAGAGGCTGAACGCCCAGCCCCACACGGTGCCCAGTCCCCCGTGAGACCAGAGCCCAGAAGGAAAGGTGAGACGGGCCTGCCTGTTTACAGGACCAGGGTCCTATGGTCTCGTGTGAAAACACCTCGCTGGTCCGTGTCCTGTGAGAGCCACTCCCCAGGGCGCCATGCAGGCAAGCAGGACCGAGTGGTCAGGACCACGGTGCTGCCTTCAGTTCAGGCCCACTCATGGTAGCCGTCTAGCTGGAAAGTGCGGAGGCTCCAGGGGAGGGTCCTTCCCGCCTCTTCCAGCTCCTGGGGGCTCCACGCGTCCCTGGGCTCATGGCCGCATCCCTCCTGTCTCTGTCTTCATCTTCACGTGGCTTCCCCTCTGTGTCTGTGTCTCCGCTCATCTTATAAGGACGCAGTTACACAGGGCTGGAGCCACCCTAAGGCCCCTGTCTTACCTACTTACACGACCAGGCCCTACTTCCAAATGAGGTCACGTCCTGAGGCTCTGGGGTCAGGACATGGATGTCTCTTTCCCTGAGTGGACACAGTCCCCCTTCCCTCTGAGATAACAGATAACGTTGCCCAGAAAACAAGCCAGCCCCTCCAAGGGGTCCGAGCCCGCCTGGTCTCTTGGAAACTCACTGGGCAGGAGGGTGCGCCCCATAAGCCGAGTGTGAAGGACGCCAGGAAGCCCCCGTGTGAGGCTCCCCTTCGCAGCTGCAGCCCTGGACTGGCTGATGAGGTCCATTAGGGAGACTCCAACCTCCTCATAGGACTCGACCCACGTGGCCTGGGGGCGACAGGCAGCGGTGAGCACACCTGTGAATGTGAACGATTAGGTTCCTGTGACGAGACACTGGGTCTGAGGACAGGGGACAGAACACCCCGTCTGGGGTCGGGGGAGGGGACCACGGTCTGCAGGCGGGGCCTCAGCCGGGGTTTCTGGTCCTCCCTGGGCCCTGAGCGGAGCATCACAGCCTCCGGCCTCCATGAGGGCTTCCCCGCCCTTGTCCCTGCCACAGCCTGACAGCCGGGGTCCTTGACCTGCCACCGTGGCCATGAACCACGAGCGTCCGGGGAGGCCCGTGTGCTTGCCTGGAGGGTTGGAGACCTGTCCCCCAATAGGGTTACAGGGCACCCATCACCCCACCCGTCAGGACCCAGGACGGAGACAGGGAACTCAGGCCAGCGACCAGGGACAGAAGTCCTGTGGGATGAGTGAGACCACAAAACATAGGCAGGGAACCGCTCGCCCTGCACTTCCAGGGAGGGTGCAGCCTAGTGGCCTGGCAGGAGGGGTCAAGACCACCGCAGCCTCGCAGGGCCACAGAGCCTGGAATCATGGCGGAACCCGGGGTCATGGTGGAACCTGGGGGTCACGGCAGAGCCTGGAATCATGGCGGAACCCTGGGGTCATGCCTGGAGATGGCACAGCCTGGGGGTACGGTCGCGACAGCAGAAGCCAGGGGTCACATGTAGACACAGCTGCCCGACAGGACTGTGGCCTTCCCCGCAGACTGTGGCCAATGTCCGTGGGCTACAGCGCTGAGCCCAGGTGGCTCCCTGCCACCAACAACCTCATTGCGACAGGCCCCTGATCTTGCCTTAAGGAAGCGCCGCTGACTCAAGTACACGGAAGGGACCTCACCTCAGCCGCATGCTCCCAAGTGTCTTCAGGAAAATAAAACGACAAGTGCACACACACATACACACACACACACACACACACACACAGGTTTAAAACATTTGGAAGTTCTTCAACACCTTGTCTGCTGCTACCTGTGCCCCCCAGCCCTGGATGTAACATAACTCAGTTAACCACCACTCCTCCTTGGGACATTTATTACTGTTATACATAATACTGCAGAAAATACCTTTTGTATCTCTCATTTTTAACCCACTCCTCAGATGTTAACAGGACAAGTTGAGGCCAAAGGTAAAAGTTGCTCCGTGTGGCTGGCAGGGCCGCCCTCGAGCACCAGCGAGCACTGCAGGCACCAGTCTCCTTCCTACGCAGGAGGGGATGCAGGTCCACACCTGCATGTGCACTGGGCTGAGAACAGGGCAGGGACGGCTGTTCCTACTGTGTCCCAGAGTCCTAGTCAGTGGAAGGGAGAGAAGGGAATGAAAGGCCCAATAAGACGGGGAAAGAACAAATAAAGCCACCTCTATTTGCTGATGACATGATGGGCTATGCAGAACATTCCAAAGAATGTAACCAAAAAGTCCTCAAACTCAAAACTGAATTTATTAGCAAGGCTGCAGGATACAAGGTTGGTCAGTATAAAGAAATCAGTCATATTTCTGTAAACAAGCAATGAAAAACTGGAAACTGAAACTTAAAAAACAGTGCCATTTAGAAGAGCACCCTAAAAAGTAAATTCTTAGGTATCAATCTAACAAAATAGGTATAGGATCTGTGGGCTGGAAACTGCAAGACTTTGATGAAAAAATCAAGTAATATCTTAAGAAACAATGAGATATACCACGTTAATGGAATTGAAAGGAGAAATAGACAGTGCTCTACAGAAATAGTTCGTGGCTTCAATACCCTATTCTCGGGAATGGGACGACCAGACAGAATATAAGTGATGAAAAGGTAAATGGACACAACAAACCAACTAGGTTACCAGGCAAATACTGAACACACTACCCCAAAGCAACAGCACACACGTTCCACTTATGTGCACAAGGGACATTTTCCAGGATATACCATATGTTGGGCCACAAATTAAGTCTCCATAGATTTAAAAAGATAGCTATCATACAAAGTTATCTTCTCTGACAACAATGGGATAAAGTGAGAAATCAGTAACAGAAGGAAAACCAGAAAATTCACAAAACTGTGGAAATTAAACAACACACATTTAAACAATCAATGGAGCAAAGAAGAAATCGCAAGGGAAATTAGAAAATATTTAGAGGTGAATGAAAATATAAGACACCGACACTTATGAGATGCAGGGAAAGTAGTGCTAAGGGGAAATTTATAGCTGTATAATGCTTTCCCTAAAAAACAAGAAAGATCTCAAGTCAACAACATAACTTTATAAGTTAAGGAATTACCAAGAAAAAATGAAATCCAGAGCTAGCAAAAAGAAGGAAATAATAAAGATTAGAGCAGAGATTAATAAAATAGATGAGAAAAACAACAGCAAAACAATCAATGAAACCAAAAGTTGGTTCTTCAAATAGATCAACGAAGTTGACAAACCTAAAGCTGATGGACTAAGGAGAACAGCGTGAAGATTCAAATCACTGAAATCAGGATCATGAAAGTGGGAACATTACTACCAACTCAAAAGAAAAAAGCATTCTAAGACAGTACTAAGGATAATTGTACACCAACAAATGGAATAACCAGATGAAATGGAAAAATCCTAGAAACACAAAACCTACCAAGACTAAGTCACAAAGAAGTAGAAAATCTGAATAGCACTATAACTAATAGGAGATGAATCAGTAATCAAAAATCTCCCCAAAGGAAAGCACTGGATCTGATGGCTTCACTGGTGAATTCTACCCAATATTTAAAGAACTAGTACCAATCCTTCTCAAACTTCTTCAAACATATAAGAAGAAGGAACACTTCCTAACTCATTTTATGAAGCCAGCATTACCATGATTCCAAACCCAAAGACACTATAAGAAAAGGGAACTACAGACGAATATCTCCTATGAACACTGATGCAAAAATACTAGTACATCAAATTCAGCAACATCTTAAAAGAATTATACACCATGACCAAGTGAGATTTATTCCTGGATTACAAATATGGTTCAACATGCAAAATCAAAATAAGACACCACAACAACAGAATTAAGGGACAAAACCACATGATCATCTCAATCGATGCAGAAAAAGCATTCAACAAAATTCAACACCTTTTCATGATTAGAAAAAAAAAAAACTAAGAATAGAAGGAAACTACCTCAACAAACTAAAAGCCAAATATAAAAAACCACAGTAGATTAAACTCAGTGGTGAAAGACTGAAAACTTCTCCTCTAAGATCAGGAATAAGACAAGGATATCCACTTTTGCCACCTCTATTCAACAGAGTACTGGACTTCACTAGTTGTGCAGTGGTTAAGAATCCACCTGCCAATGCAGGGGACATGGGTTTGTGCCCTGGTCCAGGAAGATCTTACATGCCGCAGATCAACTACGCCCATGAGCCACAACTACGGAGCCCTGCACTGTAGAGACCATGAGCCACAACTACTGAGCCCGTGTGCCACAACTACTGAAGCCCATGCGCCTAGAGCCTGTGCTCTGCAACAAGAGAAGCCACCGCAATGAGACGCCCGCACTCCGCCATGAAGAGTAGCCCCCACTTGCTGCAACTAGAGAAAGCCCTCATGCGGCAATGAAGACCCAATGCAGCCAAAAATAAATAAATAAATAAATAAATTTTTTTAAAAAAAGGAAACCTAAACAGAGTACTGGAAGTCCTAGCCAGAGCAAGGAGGCAAGAAAAAGGCATCCAAATTGGAAAGAAAGAAGTAAAATTATCTGTTTGTAGATGATAGGATTTTATATGTAGAAAACCCTAAAGATTCCACAAAAAAACTGTTGGAACTAATAAATTCAGCAAAGTAGAAGGATACAAAGTCAATACAAAAATCAGTTGCATTTCTATACACAAACAATAGCAATCTGATAAGGAAATTACAAGAAAAATTCTATTTACAATAACGTCAAAAAAGAATAAAATACTTAGGAACTAATCAAGGAGGAGAAAGACCATTACAAAGAAAACAACAAAACATTGCTGAAAGAAATTAAAGAAGACAAATAAATGAAACACAATCTATGTTCATGGACTGAAAGACTTAATATCGGTAAAATGTCAATATTGCCCAAAGTGACCTATAGATTCAATGAAATCCCTATCAAAATCCCAATGATGTTTTCTGCACAAATAAAAAAACTCATCCTAAACTTCACCTGGAATTTCAAGGGACCCCAAATAGCTAAAACTATCTTGAAAAAGAAAAACAAAGCTGGAGGACTCACACTTCCTGATTTTGAAACTTACCACAAAGCTACAGTAATCAAAACAGCGTGGCATTGGCATTAAGACAAACATATGATCCAGCAATTCTTCTTCTACGTATATACCCAGAAGAGTTGAAAGCAAGGTCTGGAAGGGATATTTGTACACCCATGTTCATCGCAACCTTATTCACAATAGTTAACCTGAAAGCAGCACAGAGTCCATCGACAGATGAATAGATAAGCAAGATGTAGGATATTCATACCATGGAATATTATTCCGCCTTAAAAAGGAAGAAAATCCTGCAATATGCTATGACATGAGTGAACCTTGAGGACATTATACTAAGTGACATAAGCCAGTCACAAAAAGACAAATAATATATGATTCCAGGTCCTCAGAATAATCATAGAGATAGAAAGTAGAATGCTGGTTACCAGGGCTGGGGGGGGGCAATGGTGAGTTATTATTTAATGGATGTGGAGTTTCAGTTTTACAAGATGAAGAGAGTTATGGAGATGGTTAATGATGATTGTTACACATTATAAATGTATTTAATACCACTGAAGCGTACAGTTAAGGATAGTTATGATGGTAAATTTTATGTTATGTATATTATACCACGATTAAAAACACTGGGAAAAAAAGGAAACAGTGAGATATACCGTGTTCATGGACTGGAAGAAAGAATATTGTTGAGATGTTCATTCTTCCCAAAGTGATCTGTAAATTCAATGCAATCCCAATCAAAATCTCACCACAATTTTCTGTGTATATTAACAAACCAATTCTAAAATTTATATGGAAAGAGAAAGGAACCAGAACAGGCAAAACAATTTTGAAAAAAAAAAAAAGACAAAGCTGGAGGACTCACACATAAAGTGACAGTAACAAAGACAGCGTGGTATTTGTGAAGGAGGGTCCCACGGCTGGAAAAGAACGGAGTCCAGAAACTGATGGACAGAAACGCAGTCAACTGCTTCTCACAAAACTGCACGGGCAACTCAATGCAGAAAGAATAATCTGACCTACATCTTTCACCTTAGGCAAAAATTAACCCCAAATGGGTCATGGCCCCAATGCTGAGATGTAAAACCATAAAACTTCTGGAGGAAAGAATTTTGCGATCTAGGTCCATCACCAAGAAACATAATCCACAAAAGAAACAACTGATACATCAGACTCCATCACAATTCAAACCTCTGTTCTGTGGAGGACACTTAGGAGAGTGAACAGACAAGCCAGCGTCTGGTAGAAAATACCTGCAAAGCACATTCCCGGTAGAGGTCTTTATAAAGATGTCTCAAAACTCAACCAGAAGAAAACAAACAATTCAACCAAAAAAGGCCCAGAGATGATCCCAACAGATTCCTCAGCGAACACATGCAGATGGGAAAATCAGCACATGGCAGGACGCTGCACATCAATAGACGTGAGGGAATGGAGACTGAGGCCACAGGGAAATGCCCCTTCACAGCCACCCCAAAGGCCCACAGCGGCTGGAGAGGACGCTGGGCCACCGGGACGCAGACACCACTGATGCGAGTGTGAAACAGGGACCAGCTGGGAAAACAGTTTGGTGTGTTTGTAAAGCGTCAGGCACGTACCTACCATATGCCCCAGCCACTCCACTCCCGGTATTTACCCAAGAGAAAGGCAGGCATATTTCCACACAAAGGCATGTCTGCAAAGAACACACACAGATGGCCGACAGGCACATGAAACCATGCTCAACATCGCTAATTATCAGAGCAATGCAAATCAAAACCACAATGAGGTATCACCTCACACTGGTCAGAATGGGAATCATCAAAAAGACCACAAATAACAAATGCTGGAGAGGGTGTGGAGAAAAGGGAACCCTCCTACACTGTGAGTGGGAACGTAAGTTTTTTTTTGGCGGTACGTGGGCCTCTCACTATTGTGGCCTCTCCCATTGCGGAGCACAGGCTCCGGACGCGCAGGCTCAGCGGCCATGGCTCACGGGCCCAGCCGCTCCGCGGCACGTGGGATCTTCCCGGACCAGGGCACGAACCCGTGTCCCCTGCATCGGCAGGCGGACTCCCAACCACTGCGCCACCAGGGAAGCCCGGGAATGTAAGTTGATGTAGCCACTACGGAGAACAGGATGGAGGTTCCTCAGAAAACTAAAAATAGAATTATTATATGACCCAGCAATCCCTCTCCTGGACATATATCCGGAAAGTATAAAAAGTCTAATTTTAAAAGACTCATGGGGAATATTTAATAATTAGTGGAATATTTTTTGCTACTACCTTCCATGATTCTTTCAGCCTATTTCCAAACCTCACCTGTGAAGTGCCGCCTCTTCGTCCTTTGACAGTACGAGTAATACCAGGAACCCATCACATACTTGTTTTATGTTTGGCCCCATAGTCTACAGTACAGTTATATGTCCTTTATTAGAATTCTGTAGAATTATCCCCACATTAGTCTACTTGTTCAAGTTCTCTTTTGAGTACTCTTGAAAAACTGTAAAGTTTTATTTATATCTGTACATCTTTCACATTCCTTGATAAGTTTTTTCTCTCAGGAACTTTACATATCTCTTGTATGGTAAATGAAGCTCTCTTATTAAATCCTATCTTCACACACACACATTTTTATAATATGCATATATAAAATTTCTCCTCATTATACTGTTGTTTCCATGTGCCCTACTGAATTTTCCTAGAGTTTAAAGCAGTTTTTAGTTGATATTCTTGAATGTCTGCAGTACAACATATTTAAACAACAGTAATTTTAGCCATTTGCTTTAAATATTTTTCTCATGTAATTATTTTAGATAATATACTAAAAATAGTAATATGTGCTAGTCTACATTTTTATCTTGATTTTGGCTTTAATGAGGTGGCCCTAGTGTTTCCCCAGTCAACACGATAAAGCCTTTTAGACTGAGACAGATGTCCTATCATGTTACAGAAAATGCAACTCTGCATATTTTATAAATGTTTAAGTCAACAGTAATGTTGAGTTCTATTAAGTGGCTTACCGACATTGTAAACATGAATAGCAATTAGTATGTGAATTTTCTCCTTAAATCCATTAATTTGAAAAACTGTCACATTATTGCAATACTAAATAATCTGGACATTTTAAGAAATAAAACAAAATTTAAAAATAAAAAATAAAAGATACATGCACCCCAATGTTCACAGCAGCTCTATTTACAATAGCCAAGACATGGAAACAACCTAAATATCCATTGACAGAGGAATGGGTAAAGAAGATGTGGTGCATATATACGATGGAATAGTACTCAGCCATGAAAAAGAATGAAATCGGGCTTCCGTGGTGGCGCAGTGGTTGAGAGCCCGCCTGCCGATGCAGGGGACCATTTGCAGCAACATGGGTAGACCTAAAAATTATCATACTAAGTGAAGACAGACAGAAAAAAACAAATACCATAAGATGCCACTTATATATGGAATCTAAAAAAAAATGATACAAATGAATTTATTTACAAAACAGAAATAGATCTGAAACATTGTAAATCAACTATACTTCAATTAAGAAAAGAAGGTTCTCACTCACTCATGCTTTATCCCCAAATGAGAAACTCCTCAACATTTCAGTGATTTGCCCAGTACAACTATCCAAATTATAGTCGGGCTGCCGCTTATTTTCATATGAAATGCATGAGGAGTGAATAGAGAATAGTAATCTCACTACACGGCAGTCATATCCCCAGGCACACATGTAAGCCCAGTGAACATGAGGGATTAAGTAACTGATGAAATAGCCACTGAATCACGTTCTACGCAGTCAAGACACAGCCCTACTTTATGTACTGAAAGTATATGCAGGATACAATTTAAGTTAAAAATTTTATAAAACAATATATACTATATGAATCCACAAACCTGTGTGTATATGTACATTAAAAAAACTGGAAGAATAAATAACAAAATCTTAACAATAGTTATCTCTGTATGGTCATATTGTAGGTGATCTTTATTTCCTTCTGGGTTGTTTTCTGCACCTTCTAATTATCTACACAAATATGTCACTTTTTTCCATGGAGGGAAAATGCATTTTCAAGCCCAAGTAACGAACGTATATAAATTGAGCAGGTTGTTACCCTGACAAAATTCCTAATAAGTAGCCTTTACACATATTCTCAGGGCCACTGCCTTTTGAGACAGACTCTGATTTCATCACAATTTGGCCAGACCTTCATCTAAGGTACAAGAAAAGTCAAGTTGCTAAATGCAGCCCTTGAAGCTGTAAGCCATGTAATGACACTGCCACCCCGACTCACTCACAGCATCTCTCCCAAATGTGCAGACACCCCCAAACCCTGGGGATTTTAAGTGCATAGCCCACCATTAGACTTCTTAACACCTCTTGTCAGTAGAGGGAAGCAAGTTACAAAAGGGAGCCACTGAAAAGAAACTGGCAACACCATGGGGACAGAGGCACCACATGAAAGTCATCGTTTCCTACTGCTGCGAAGGGGGAGAGGTGACCCACCAGCTCTCCTGATTCTAAGTGCAGGATCGTCCGTGAGTCAGACTTCTCACCGCCCCCCCGCCAAGCAAATCTGTAATGGCTGGGGCTTGACTGTATTTTTTTTTTTCAATGGTGGGGTTAGGGTTACTATGCCATTTGTAAGTTTTGCCAAGAGAATATGACTGATTACAGTCTGAATGGGAGGGGTTCTCCTTTGGAATCAGCCTGCCTCCCACCTTCTGTGATGCCGTGGACTCTGCTATCATGAACCAAGCTCCATCTGCCAGCTGGATTCGGACCCTCAGGGCAGGGCCTGAGACCGCTGGCATGACTCATACCCTCAAGGCTGCACTCAGGCTACCATCGCAGACTTTGGAACACCCCCTTGTCCTATTGAGAAGCCCCGACCAGCATTTGGGACCCCTGCAGGAGGACAGCATCGGACACTCATGGCAAAGTCAGGGGCCCCTGGGGATGGGCTTGGACTCCCATGGCAGGGTCTGGGACCCAAAGGGCGGCACTCCGACCCCCCCAAAGCAGAGGCTGGGAATGCACTGTCACAGACTTGGGCCTGCAAGGCAAGGCTGGGGAGTCCCAGGGCTGCACTCAGATCCCGTAAAGCAGGGTCTGGGATCCCCAAGGATGGAGTGGAACCCCCAAGACAGGGTTCGAGACCTCCAGGGATAGGATGGGATCCCCAAAGCAGGGTTCATGACCCCTGGAGTCCCACTAGGACTCCCCACCCCTGCCGGCAAGGCAGGGTCTTGGGGCCCAGGGCTGCATTCCCACACTCGGGCTACCAACATGGAGTTCATCCCGCCAGGGCCAGACAGGAGACTCCAAGCCCAAGTTTGTGACCTCTGGGCCAGACACACAGCCCCAAGGCAGAGTTTAGGATCCACCGCGACTTGCCTGGACCCCCAGGGCCACAGTCAAGCTACCACCATAGACTTCAGATCCCCGGACTGGATTTGAAACCCCCAAGCAGCGTTTGCAATACCCGTTCAGTCCAGACTCCAGACCCCAAGGTAAAGTCTGGGACCTCCAGGGATGGGACTGGATCCCCAAGGCAGGGTCTAGGAACCCCGGGGCCGCACCCGGACACCTAAGGTAGGATCCGGGACCCCTCCCCAAGGGATGGTCTGAAACCCTGGCTGAACCGGGACCCCTAAGGCAGAGTTCTGGGCCCTCAGGGCTGCACTCAGACTCCCCCTAAGGCAGGGTCTAGGACCCGGGTCCGCAGTTGTACGCCTAGGCCAGGGTCTGGGACACTCAGAAATGCACTTGAACCCCCAAGGCAGGATCTGGGACTCCTGTGACACACTAAGAGCCCTAAGGCAGGACCTGGGACCCCAGGGCTGCACTCGGACCATTAAGGCAGCGTTTGGGGCTCCCGGGGCCGCCCTCGGACCTCCACCAAGGCAGGGTCTGGGACCCCTGGAGCCACACTCGGATCCAGCAAGGCAGAGTTCGGGGTTCCGGAGGACGGAACTGATCCCCAGGACCGGACCCCGACCCTGCGCGGAGGCCTGACCGGGGCGCGGGGAGGTGGCGAGCGTGCGGGAGCGCCCACTGGGTTGGGTGCCCGGCCTGGCCCTGCTTCGGCACTACGTGCCTTGGGAAGCCTCCTCGGGCATCCGCAGCAGAAAGAAGCGTGTGCCCAGGCTACGGTGTCCCAGACTGGCCTCCCGACCCGGACCGCGCGCACCAATCAGGCGGCGGCGAGCACGTAACCCGGACGGCCAATGGGCAGCCTGCACGGGAGCACGCCCCTGAGGCCCCGCCCCGTTGCGTAGGAGCGCTTGCGGTATGTGGGCCGTGCGAGCCGCCGTCCGCCCGGGGTTCTGGCTGTTTCGTGTGGCTCGCGGCTGCGGGGCTCCGAGGGCCGCGCCGCCGCTGTCGCCCTGCCCCCAGCGCGCGCTCGCCGCCTTCCGAGGGGGCCTGGGGTGCCCGGAGGGGCGAGGGGGTGG
>NW_020175454.1:1048367-1068968 GCF_003031525.2 Neophocaena asiaeorientalis asiaeorientalis
GCCCTTATGGCGTGGCTTCTGGGAGCGGGACTCCGAGAGCTGGACTGCCCCCACCCGACCCGCTCCCGGCAGCCGCACCCCTGCAGCGGGCCTGGAAATCCTAATTCTGGGCTGGGGCGCCTTCCCGTGTGCACATAGCGGGTCCGGGGCCCCTTCCCCTTTCGGGCGCGCCCCAGGTTGTCGCTCGGCCCTTCTGCCCCGCGCAGCCTCCCCATCTGTAAAGGAAGAGAATCCGACAGCTAACGCCGGTTTGCACGGGGTGTGTCGCTCAGCTTTAAGCCCTTGTTGACCCGCTTTCACTGTGTAACGCTGAGTACGCCCGAAGGTTGTGCACAAGCGTGTTCACACGCCCTTTGTAGCAGAAACCGTGAACCCGGCTGAGCCCCTGAGACGCCTGGGACCTGCCTCCATGGCCCTCGGGCATCAGCAACCCCACTGTACCCGCCCCGGTCGGGCTGGGAGGACAGCAGACACGCCGGGCAGGAACCCGCCGCTTGACCTGAGTGCTGTGTTCAGAACCCAGCGGGAAGGCGGACGGACGGGGGCGGGGACGGGGCCGTCTCACCAGGGTGGTCCTGGATGGCCTGGGGAGACGGACCCCACGGATGAATAGGGACAGTGTCCAGGGTTAGGGCTCCTGAGGGAGCACGTCCTGGGCCCTCCTGGGACCGCTGCCCCTCGGCTGTTTAGGGGCTGTCAGAACCAAGTCACTGCAGTGGTGCAGCCATGCAAGGAGTCAGGTCATCACAGGTACTCTGGGTTTGAGCAGAGCAGTGACGCAATTGCGGGTTGGGGGGTGGCATTCTCCTTATTCCTTTACTCCTCTTAGACCTTTATTGAGATACAGTTAGCAGAGCATAAGATTAACCACTTTGAAGGGTACCGCTCAGGGGCAGCTAGTACGTTCACAGTCTTGTGCAGCCACCACCTCTGTCTGGTTCCACAACATTCTCATCTCCCCGGAAGGAGACCCTGGGCCCTCAGTAGGAGGCCTCCCTTACAACTCTAAGCAGCCAGGAGTCTGCCTTCTGTCCCCGTGGATTTGCCTGTCCTGGACATTTCATGTGAGTGATATGTGGTCTTCCGTGTCTGGCTTCTCTCACTGAGCACCATGTTTCTGAGGCATACATATGTTGTAGCCTGTGTCAGTGCTTCATTCCTTTTTTTTCTTAAAAACTTTTTTAGGGTGATTTTAGTTTCACAGCAAAATTGGGAGGAACGTATGGAGACTTTTCACATATACTCGCTGCCCTCACCAATGGATGGCCTCTGCCGTTTTCAGCATCCCCACCAGACGGTGAATTTGTTATAACTGACGAGCCTATGTTGACATAACATCGTCACCCCAAGTCCACGGTTTACGTTCATTAGGGTTCACTCCTGGTCTTGTACATTCTGTGGGTTTGGGCAAATGTATGATGACATGTATCCACCATTATAGCATCATACAGAGTAGTTTCACTGCCCTAAAAATCCTCTGTGCCCCACGCATTCATCCCTCCCTCCCCCTCTTAAACCCCTGACAAACACTGGGCCTTTTACTGTCTCCATTGTTGTGCCTTTTCCAGAGTGTCATAGACTTGGAATCACACAGTCTGTAGCCTTTTCTCACTGGCTTCTTTCACTTAGTCATATGCATTTAAGGTTCCTCCATGTCTTTTCATGGCCTGACAGCTCATTTCATTTTAGCGCTGAATAATATTCTGTTGTCTGGATGGACCACAGTTTATTTATCTAGTCATGTACTAAAGGACACCTTTGTTGCTTCCGTTTCGACAATTATGAATAAAGCTGCTATAAACACCGATGTGCAGGTTTTTGTGTGGATGTAAGTTTTCACATCCTTTGGGCAAATGCCAAGGAGTATGATTGCGGATTGTATGGTAAGACTATGTTTAGCTTTATGAGAAGCTGCCAAAGCATCTTCCAAAGTGGCCGTACCATTTTGCTTCCCTCCCAGCAGTGAGTGGGAGGGGTGCTGCCACGCTTGTCAGCATTTCGTGTTGTCAGGATTGTGGATCTTGGCTCTTCTAATAGGTGTGTAGCGGTGTCTCGTTGCTGTTTTAGTTTGCATTTCCCTGATGACAGAGGATGTGGACCATCTTGTTCTATGTTCGTTTGCCATCTGTATATCTTTTTGGTGAGGTGTCTGTTACGGTGTCTGGCCCATTTTTTAGTAGGTTGTTTTCTTATTGCTGAACTTTAAGAATTGTTTTTATATTTTGGATACCAGCGCTTATGGATGTGTTTTTTGCACATTTTCTCCCAGGCCTGTGGCTTAACTTCTCAGTCCGCTGATGACGTCATTTGCAGAGCAGACGTTCTTAATTTTCCATGTTGTCATATGCTTGAACTCCAGGATCCTTTCTCTGCCAAGTCCAGTCTACCAGCAGGCCCACGTGAGGCGTTCGTCATTTCTGCCAGAGCGCTTGTGATCTCTAGCAGTTCTTTTTGGTTCTTTCTTGGGATTTCCATCTCTCTGCTTGCCTTGCCTGTCCGTTCTTGCATGCTGTCTACTAAATCCATTAGAGCCCTTGGCATGTTAATCATAGTTGTTTTAAATTCCTGGTTCAGTAATTCCAACATCCCTGCCACGTCTGGTTCTGATGCTTGCTCTGTCTCTTCGGATTGCCTTTTGGTGCGCCTGGTAATTTTTTCTTGATAGCTAGACGTGATGCACAGGTGAAAGGAACTGCTGTAAATAGACCTTAGTGGTGAGGGGCTGACGTGTGGGGGAGGGGAAGCCTTCTGTGGTCCTGGGATCAGGGTTCGGTCTCTTATGGTGCCTGTGCCCCTGGGCTGTGACCCGCACTAGTGCTTCTCCGTTTCCATCCCCACCGAATCCTAACCCTGGCCTTCAGGGTGGGGTTGCGGGGTGCCAGACCCCCAGGCAGGCAGCTGTGCAGCGCAGCAGGAGGGAGGCCGCTGGCACCCGCGCAGGCTCTCACCACGGAGCTGGGGCCGTGGCCCCTGTGATCAGGAGAGACAGCACCTGCAGGGATTACTGCTGGGTCAGACCTGGAGTTGAAGGACGGAGGTCAGGCGTGACCAAGCACGTGCTGACCTGAGCGACCAGCAGGTGCAGGAGGTGGGACAAGCTGGCGGGCCCATGGGGCGTCACACCCAAGAAGACCACCTCCCCTTGGCCTAGAGAATGGGGGACCCCGCCCCTCATGTCCCAGAAGATGGGGACCCCCGCACAGCCCAGAGGATGAGGACCACGGTCCAGAGAAGGGGGGGGACCCTGATCTGTGGCCTCAGACCCTGCCTGGCCCCTACTCCCCAGCCTCTGGCCTGTGTCCTGGCTGTGCCTTGAGGAGGGTCAGGTGACCCCAGAGACAGCAGCACCCAGGTGTCCGGGGAGTGGGGACAGCAAAGCAGCGGTGCCACAGAGGGGCCACGGCTCTGAGATTCTGTGCAAGGGTGGCTTCCCAGGGGGCTGGGGCACGGGCACGGGATGGGGGGCCGGCCTCCCATGGGGCTTGGGGTACACGCTCCACATCTCACAGAACACGCCCGGGGCCCCGCAGAGCTGTCCTCCAGGCCACCGCCCCTCCAGACCTGAGTCAGCCCCATCCACCCTGTCCGGCCCAGCCCCGGGACACGTTGGCATCACTGCCCATCTGCCTGCTGTCCCTCAGGGGAGAGTCTCGGCTATCCCATGCCCCCTTCCTGCTCGGGAAGGACCGTCAGGAGGAGAGCCTAGGGCGGGGAGGCCCCCAACAGCCCTCCATCCACGGCCTGTGCCCTCGGTGTCCTGGGCTCCTGCCCTGGCTAGGCCCTGCCTCGGGAACACACACACACACACACACACACACACACACACACACACACACCCTCACCTTTCACGGCCAGGGGCCCTGGGTGGGCGCTGCCTTTCTTGGGCCAGGCTCGGCAAGGGCCCCACCCCGCAGGCAGGGCGGCAGGTTTTATGGGCCCTTGGGAGCCTCACAGGGGATGCTGTCCAGTGGGTCACAAGGGACCATGAGTCCCCACGGGGCAGACGTCCCAGATTCCAACACGGGGGGTGGGGGCATCCCCGCGTCCCTGCTCAGCTCAGGGCCCTGCTCCCCTTCCCGGTCCTGTGTCCACCCCTCCTGACCATCTACCCAGAAGAACAGAGCTGCATTTCGAGCAAATGCTGATTGGGTCGCTTTCTCGGGACCGTTGTGTAGGCAGGAAGCAGGAAGCCGTCCCAGCCTGGGGCACGTGGCCCAGGGCCCTGGGCAGGGTTGGACACGGCCCGGGGCTGACCCAGCCGTAAATGACCCTCACACTGGCCTGTCTCTCCCCAAAGCTGAGTGGCAGGTGGTGGAGGCACAGGCGCTGGTGCACACGCTGGATGGCTGGTCGGTGGTGGACACGGTGGTGGTGCCCACCAAAACGCCAGACAGGAAGCTCGTCTTTGGCAGAGGGACCTTGGAGCGCCTGACAGGTGAGTCCAGCACACGTGTCCCCGTCACCCTCCCAGAAACAGAGCAAGCATGGCCGTCCCTCTGGGCCTCACAGGAACTTGGATCAGACGGCAAAAGCCACCACGCCCGTGTCAGAATTCACACGAGGCCCCAGCACACAGGCGGGACCTTTGAGAGTCGGGCGCACACCGGCCCTGCGCCCCAGCCCAGCCCACACCCCTCCCCAGTGCCCTGCGGTGGGGATCCTGCGTGTGACCCCTGCCCTCCGTGGACCGCAACGTCCCCACCCCAAAGCCATGTCTAGCTCACAGCTCAGAGCAGGAGACATGCCAAGGGGGGCGCTCACCGCCCATCTGTGTCTAACGGGCACTCAGTCCCCACGGGGTCACGGGACCCCCATGTGTGTGAGATCTACTCCCCTGAAGATGGACCCGGTCCGGTCCTTCCCGACCCACACTTGACAAATACTGTGCTCAGAGACTCGGGGTGTCCGGCGAACACGGCCAAAGTGCAGGGTCCCCAGACAGACATCATGGGCATGCAGACCTCTGAGAGGCCAACCTCTTTTCCTAGAGAAAATCAGAGGGTCCCCGGAAATCACCGCCGTCTTCCTGAATGTGGAGAGGATGGCTGCACCCACCAAGGTACCTCAGAAGCTCACTGTTTCCCGCCCACGGCGGCTGAGCGAGTGGGTTAGTGTCCCCGTGAGAACACAGGTCTCCACGGGCCTGGGGTCACCACAGGTCCCCTCCCTCGCGCTCCATCTTCTAGAAAGAACTGGAAGCCGCCTGGGGTGTGCAGGTGTTCGACCGATTCACGGTGGTTCTTCATATTTTCCGCTGCAACGCCCGCACCAAGGAGGCCCGGCTGCAGGTGGCGCTGGCCGAGCTCCCCCTGCTCAGGTACCTCCAGAGCCCGGGCTTGGGGCAGACGGAACCCTCCTTGGACCCCTTCTTGTTTTTCCATACCTCGACTGTTGCCAGGGTGGTGAGGGTAGAATGTGGCCAGTGGGGACGTGTCCAAGCAACCCACCTACTAGGGCACGTGGCCCACTGGAGTGCCACCCAGCAAGGGACCCTCCATCCCCTCCCGTGAAGGCCCACGCGGCGGGGCGGCCCCCAGCGAGCCTGTTCTTCCTGTCTAGATGCCCACTCCCCACCCAGGGCTCTGTCCCAGCCTCCCACGGGCACATGCTTCCGTCTCCTGAGCCGACCCATTTCCACGCCAGGTCCCACCTGAAAAACAACGTTGCCCACCTGGGCGGACGAGGACGGGACTCTCGCCACATCATGGGGTCAGGTACCGTGTCTGACGTCTTGTCACCGGGAGCTCAGAAGGGGGGCGTGTCGTGGCCACCACCCCCACAAAGGGGACGACGTCCCTCAGAGGTCCTGATGGGGCCTCGTCCGTGGTCACAGTCAAAGGGAGGGTATCAAGATGTTTCCCTGGTGCGGCCGTAACGAAGGATCACGAACCGGTGCCTTAAAACCACAGACATTCATCCTCCCCGAATCCTGCAGACCAGATCAAGGAGTTATAAGGGCTGGTTCCTTCTGGAGGCTCCAGGGGAGGGTCCTTCCCGCCCCTTCCAGCTTCTGAGGGCTCCGGGCGTCCCTGGGCTTGTGGCCGTGTCCCTCCCATCTCTGCCTCCGTCTTGACGGGGCTTCTCCTCTGTGTCTGTGTCTCTCCTCTTCTGTGTCTTAGAAGGACCCTGTCATTGGATGTAGGGCCACCCTCCTCCAGGAGGACCTCATCTCAGACCCTTCACTGCATCACATCTGCAGAGACCTTTTGTCCAAATAAGGTCCTGTTCTGAGGTCAAGGTGTCCCAGGGCTGTGGTCCCTCCAGAGGCTCCAGGGGAGGCTCCTTCCCGCCTCTTCCAGCTTCTGGGGGCTCCAGGCGTCCCTGGGCTTGTGGCCGCGTCCCTCCCGTCTCTGTCTCCATCTTCACGGGGCTTCTCCTCTATGTCTGGGTCTCTCCTCTTCTGTCTCTTAGAAGGACCCTGTCATTGTTTGTAGGGCCACCCTCCTCCAGGGGGACCTCATCTCAGACCCTTCACTGCATCACATCTGCAGAGACCCTGTTTCTTAATAAGGCCCCATCTGTAGGTCCTGGGGGTCAGGGTGTGGACACATCTTTGGGGCACCACTCAGCCCACTGTGGGTATCATGGGGGCCCTTCTGAGGCTCTCCCCTTGGCCTCTTCCTCCTGGGTAAAGGGGAGCCCAGGAGACCTCAGAGGGCAGAAGTGCGAGGCCACCTCGCGCCGGGCAGAGCTGTCTCAGAACAGAAGGTGTTGGGGCCAAGTGTACAGGGGAGCAGGCTGGGTGGGGGAAGGGGGCGGTCCCTGCAGCCCCAAGCGTGAGCCTGTCCACGTCCCCCGCAGGCACCCCCGTGGCTCTTGCCCCTTTTGTGTCTGCTCACTGACTCACCATGTTGGGTGTTTCTAGGAGAGTCTTTCATGCAGGTGCAAGAGCGCCTCCTGAAAGATAAGGAAGTGAAGATTCGAAAGGCCCTGGACAGACTGCGCCGGAAGAGGCTTCTCCTGGGGCAGCAGCGGAGGCGGCGGGAGTTCCCTGTGGTCTCCGTGGTTGGATACACGAACTGCGGTGAGAAGTGGGCCCTCCCCGGGGCCGGGCAGGTGTACGCTAGGGGGACCCACTTGCCAACCCAGCGAGACTGAGTATTCACGGAGGGCTAGCCCGCAGTGAGAAGGGCTGCACTCGGGCCCCGTCCCGGGGCGGCCCCCCGTGTGACTGCCGTGGGTGACGCCCCTCTTAGTGGATGTCCTCCAGACTCTGAGAACGAGGAAGTAGTGACAGTTTTAAGTCCGTTGAGAGTGGACAGGGTCTTGCAGGGATCAGAGTGGTTCAGATGTTGCCGAGGAAAACTTCACAGTCTGTCCTCAGCTTTGTCTGCACGAGCACATCAAGTGGACTCCATGTGGGGAAGAGTGTAGGGCGTCCTTTAGGGTCACAGGTGCCCTGAGGTAAGTGGAAAGCACCCAGTTCCCTCCACTGTGGGGATTCAGTCCACAACACTTGCTGGGCTCCCCTGAGGCCCGGCCCTGCCATGTGCTCGGGAAGCACCGCCGTGACGGGCCCGTCCCTTTATCAGGCGCTCACGGTCTGCGTCCAGAGGAGGGAGGGAATGTCCCACAAACGTGCACAGGAAGCTATGGGGTGGGTGTCCAGGCTTGAAAAGTCATAAATGTCTACGGGTAAAATCACCCGTGTCAGGAAATCCCAACTGCCCCTCCTGGCCGCATCCCCAGAGGGTGCCGTGTCCTCCGCTAACTGTCACAGGATCCAGTGAGTGTTGGCTTGATCCTGACTCTCACTGACCGGGAGTTTGGGGTCCTGCACTGAGCAGGGGCGTCCAGGCCGAGCCCCGCCATCCAGTTACTCGATGGCAGGACCCGTCACCACCTCCTGGTGGGCCATCGGCGGGACTTACAGGCGTAGCCAGGGGTGTCCCTGGGCTGGACGGTTACTGCTGCTGCCCCTGAACCTGGGCTCGGTGGAGAAAGTGTCCACGTTGTCAGGAAAGGCTGTGGAGGAGGGTGTTCTAGGACCCCCTCAGGTACACACAGCACTGTCTACACCCTCACTACCTCTCTGCACACACTGCACCCCCCTACTCCACCATTCCCTCGTCTACACGGACACCATACCACAGCTGGGTACTCCACGGGACCATCCCTCCGCCTGTTTGGATGCCTGCCCACCTCACATGCACGTCACCACTGTCTGTGTCTACGCCGTCTCTCCCGTCTACACCAGCACTCTTGCCCTGGCCCTGGTCCACTTTACTCTGAAGGCTAGACAGTGGCAGCTGAGTCCTTGCACAGCCCGCACAGCGTCCCACGGGTCCTGCGGAGAGTTCCGAGCACACAGACCTCCTGCCCCTGCCCACCCTCCAGCGCCCTGTGATCAGTGTGGGGCAGCCCCGAGGTCCACAGTGGTCGGTGGGGGACCGGAGGGGTCTGAGACGCATGGTCCCCTTGTGCCCGACGTGCAGGAAAGACCACATTGATCAAGGCCCTGACGGGGGACGCCGCCATCCAGCCCCGGGACCAGCTGTTTGCCACGCTGGACGTCACAGCCCACGCGGGGTGGCTGCCCTCCCGGCTGACTGTCATCTACATGGACACCATTGGCTTCCTCTCCCAGCTGCCCCACAGCCTGGTCGAGTCCTTCTCGGCCACCCTGGAGGACGTGGGCCATTCGGTGAGTGTGGAGGGCCAGGTCGCCTCAAATACCCACAAACAGGAGGCAGGTCCCCTCATCCCAACATCACGGGCCTGGGTCCCCTCATCACAACATCACGAGCCTGGGTCCCCTCATCACACCAGCACGGGCCTGGGTCCCCTCATCACAGCATCCCGGGGCAGGGTCCCCTCATCACAGCATCCCGGGGCAGGGTCACATTACACAAAACTTCACGATGACTGGATCCTCCCCATCCCTGCCCCTCAGCGAGCTGTGCTCTGACTGTACGAGTGCAAGTGCTGTGAAGGCAATGCTAATGAAGAAGGGGTTCTCTGCACCTTTTGGCTGCACTGGGGCCCCGAGCCAGTGAACCCTGGCATTTACTCAGGGTACAGGGGCTGCGGGGCCCTCCGGGTGACAGATGCCCCAGCACCTTCGAGGTCACAGCAGCTGAACCTGAGGGCCATGTGCAGCTGCCGGCACCGTCCTCGAAAGTGTCTGAAAATCTAGAACTGAACTGAAACACTGATTAAAAGAAAATTTAAGTTCATCAAAAAAAAGAGAGAGACAGCCCAGAAGCGAACCCCCCAAATCGTAAAGGGCACGTCCTTCCTGTGGCAGAATTAGCCTCAGCTCCTCTTTCTCCTTTTCTGTCTCTTCTGAAGTTTGCATAAGGTACCTGCCTGTAAAACGTGTGGAATAGGGGTGGAAGCCTTTTTAGAACGTGAGCTTGGTTTCACAGAAAAGTGGAGCGGCCCAGAGCCTCGAGCACAGCACCCGCCGGGTGGGGGGTTGGTGACGGGGGCAAGCGGCCGCACGTAGGCGTAGGGCCAGCACCTGCGGGGCGGGGACACGAGGCGGCCCCTCAGTCCGGGTGCACCTGGAGCGGCAGCCTGGCCCGGAACGAGGGGCACTGGGGGACTCCGTGCACGGCAGAGCGGCTCTGTGGCCTCAGGTCCCACCCTCCCCCTTGGGGCACAAGCCTCCGTGGGGCAGCCGCACCCCCCCCCGCCCCCACGGAGAGCGCTGCGCAGCCCCCATCGTGGGTCTGGCGGGTCTTCCCGAGCGGGGCCGGGCACCGCTGGCCCCGAGCTCTCCGACTGCCCGGCTCCTCTGGTCCTCAGGATCTGATCGTCCACGTGCGAGACGTGAGCCACCCCGAGACAGAGCTGCAGAAGGCCAGCGTCCTGTCGGCCCTGCGGACCCTGCAGCTGCCGCGCCCGCTGCTGGACTGCATGGTGGAAGTGCCCAACAAGGTGGACCTGGTTCCCGGGTGAGCGCCAGGGGCAGCCGCATCCCCCGCAGCCTGTCTGGCTGCTCAGGCGGTGAGCAGGTGCCTGGCCGCTTACCCGCAGGCCGGGGCCGTGGGCGATGCCACCCGCCAAGAAGCGGGACGCCTCGCTGGGGTCTTCGGGGCTCCGTCGGGGCCGCCCGTTCCCACCAAACGCGTCTTCCTCCCAGCTGGCTGCATCAGGAGGCCACGGTGCAGGCGGTGGACGTGAGGCCTGAGGCCGGGGTGGCCGACGTCAAGGTCATCATAAGCGACTCGGCTTACGGCAGGTTCAGGAAGCTCTTTCCAGGTTGAAAGGAGGCCCAAGGGTGGGGATGCTCCCCGAGGACTGAGGGGGGGGCTCCCCGGGGACCGGGGGGCTGCAACGTTCCCGCCTCAGGGAGAAGCGGGCTCCCTGTGTGGGCCCTACACCCCGTGAGCGTGGCGGGAGGGCCGGTGGGACTGGGAGCTGCGTCCATGGTGGCGCTCCGAGTGGTTCTGATTGACCGTTGGGCGTCTGGAGAGCTGACGGCCCGTCCAGGGTGCTTGAGCCGTGAGACAGTAAAAGCTTTGCGTGTGTTCGTGAACCAGCCTTTCCGGTCCTTCCGTGCCGGCCGCCCGGCAGAAGGCCTGCGAACGCTGGCTGTGAAGGAGGCAGGTCCGGCTTCCCTGTCCGCTCTGTGTCCACGTGTTCATGGCTGCCAGTCCTCGCCCTTCCCCACGGTAGCGTCAGGGTTATAATTAAAATGTCTCCCGACAGCCCAGCAAGCAGGAAGAATCTCCCCGTTTACTGGGCCAGGCGGCCGGGACCACCCATCACACACCCGTTAGTTGTCTTTACCCAAAGGAAAAAATACAACTTTGGGCATCCTGTCGACAAGCAGGGAATCACATCCTGGGGCCAAACTCCTCCATGATGAGGCAGGACCCCCTTCCCGATGTTCACTTTGCAGAGGCTCCAGGGCCCCCAGGCAGACGTTCCTGGGATGCAAACAGGCCGGGGGTCCAGCTTAAAGAGAGTCACACACACCTCAGGGAGACGGGACACTGCGCTGCAGGTTCTCTAAAGGGAAAGCGAATGAGAAGGGCGCTCCCTTGCCCTTTTGGCACCAGGAAAGGATTTTTTTCCTTACCTCTGTATTCAGCATTATAGGGCCGTTTCCTGAGTTGTCGCAGGCTTTCAGCACAGCTGGAAAAAGTCTCTGCGCTTCTTCTAAGCGTGTGGATGCAGGGTGTCCGTGTGAGCTTTCCTTGTTTTCTGAGACTCGGTTGTGCACATGCGGCTCTACAGGCTCCCCAGCTCAGTCCTTGGTGCGCCTAGGCCCTCCACGCCTGTTTCTGTAACTGCCATTCTGTGGAGTTTCCGCCTGGGGCAGTGTGGCAGGCGGAATCGTGTCCTCTACAACGTCCACGTCCTAATTCCAGAGACAATCCCCGCCCCCGAGGCCCCCCGGTGAACCCACCAAGCCCCCTCCCCGTGGGTCCCTGTGAACAGGAGGCAGAAGTGAGAGTCGGGGCAGGTGTGAGGACAGAACTGGAGTTTGGGCTGAGGAAACTGCCTCTGCGGAGACGCTGCTGTGAGGTGCAGAGAGGGGTCCCGACCCCAGCAATCCGGTGGCTCCAGAGCTGGGAAAGGGACGAAACGAGTCTTCCCTGGAGCCTCCAGAAGGATGAGCCCTGCCCGTCCTGGGCGTCTGCCTGGGGGGGGGCCACGTGCGACTGCTGCCTGTAGGACGGGGATAGTTAATCTGTGTGTGTGCAGCCGCCATCTGGGCGCCTGTGGCAGCATGTACAGGACCCACATGGGACCCCGGGGTGGGGGGGACCACCCGCATGGAATCCTGGGGCACGGGACAGTCGGGATGCGAGCCCCTGAGCCTACGTGTGCAGGACAGCCTCCCCGATCCAAGAGGAGGTGGCTCCAGCGACCACGCAGGCCGAGTGCAGAGCGGGACCAGGTCCTGCTCCGGGACCACAGCCCCATCCGGTCCTCTTGCACGGGGTCAGCCAGCCAGGGCCTCACGACAACTGCACTGCCGGCCTGTCCCTGTCCTTCTGCTCAGCCCCTGCGGGTCTCGTTCCTACAGGGTCCTTGAGGCAGGGGATGCTTTGCATAGACCCTGGTGGGTGGGGAGCATCCAGGCTCCCCGGGTCCAGCCCATGCGTTTGTCAGGCTGGGGTTGCCCACGTGGTCCCAGGGGCCCCGTCAGCCATCTTCCCTGCCGGGGACCTCTGGGCTTGGCTGCCGAGCTCCTCCCAGGTCCAGCCTCCCGGCTCGAGTCTGGTCCACCCCCAACTCCTCCCCGGCGGCAAGACACCAGCAAGGGCTGTAGGGGGTCGGTTCTGGCCTCTAGCCCCCTCTCCTGGTGCCCCTCACCTGCTGCCTGGGGTCCCCCCCACCCACGGAAGTCCCCTCCCTAAGGACTGAGGAGGCGAGCTCAGCCCGCGGCTGCCTCGGGCGCTGGCGAGGTGCTGCGGGGCCAGACACGTCCCCGCGGGAGCTGAGCGAGCGCACCCCAGGCAGGAGCACGAGGCGGGGCCTCACGGGGCCTGGGGTAGGGCAGGGGTCTCGGAGGGCCCGGAGGGGTGGATCAGGCTCGTGTAGGGTGGGAACAGGTGTAAGGCCACCCCTCCCCCCAGTACCCAGACCTTCCTACGGCCCTTCTGCAGAGACGGTCTCCACCTCTCCGCACTCCAACGTCCTGGACACTTCGGTTCCCCATCTGACTCCCGATCCCTCCAGCTGGCTGGGGAGAGGCAGCCTCATGAGACAGTGCGCACAAAGCTTTCTGGCCGGGCCTTGAGGATGGGGACTGGGTCCCACCTGTGCCAAGGAAGCTGGCATCTCACCCGGATTTGCCTCCGGTCTCTTGAAGGTGGACTGAAGGTCAGACAGTCCAGAGGCCAAGGGCCCCAAGGAGCGGGGTGTGGGCGCAGGTAGATCAGGAGCAGCTGCCCCTCTGGTCGGGAGAGTCCAACAACCCAGGGCTTTCTGGTTCCTGGGGGGAGGAGAGGGCAGAGGCAGTGGGTGCCCAAAGACAGGTCCTGCTTCACCTCTGGATGGAGCCACTCAGCTGAGGCCAGGTTTTGAGGAATTAGAGTTAAAGGATGCAGGCTAGGCGGTCAGGGTTAGAGGGTTAGGTTAGATGGTCTGAGTCAGGGTCAGGGTAAGGGTTAGGAGTCTGCAGATCAAGGTCGAGTACCTAGGGGCTAGGGGTTAGGAGTATTAGGGTTTAGGTTTAGAGATTAGGAGGTTAGGCTTAGGGAGTTAACAGAGATTTGGGCGTTAGGGTTAGTGGGTCAGTGTTAAGCATAACTGGCCCACGACCCCCCTAACCCCACACCTCTGAGTCCTCTAGGATGGACAGTACTTGCCCTGGGTCACTCATGAGTGTGGGGTTCACCTGGACCGCTGGTTATCTACTCCCCGCCCCCGCCCCCGTCCTGGAACCTGATAGCAGAAGAATGAAATGTCTGCTCCAGTCACTGACTGTTTCAAATCCAACTCAACCTCAGTCAACAGTTGTTAGGGCCTCAGAAGTCCACAGGGTTTCCTCCTCCCATCTGAACTGGAAAGAGTAGTGCTGGCCCCACTTGGCCTGGGCAGCCCCGGTCCAGCACAGGCCTGGCTGAGGTCACTCCATGGTCATGTTATGAATTTATACAGAGCTTGGTGCAGCGACCTACCAGCCCCCAGGTGCTGCCTCCTGAGGGCTGGTGGGGCCCTCCTGGGACTGCAGGCATCCTTTATCCCATCTGAGTGGGCATCAACAGACGTCAAGTCTCAGGACAGCCCTTGACCTCTGACCATCCAGGCAGGCAATATTCTATTTTATATTTTGGCCATGCTGTGCACACGGGATTTTAGTTCCCCGACCAAGGATCGAACCTATGCCCCCTACATTGGGAGCGCAGAGTCTTGACCACTGGACCCCCAGGGAAGTCCCATCCCCTCATTTTCAAAACTGCTATGGATTTAAAGCACGCAAGATGATTGTGATATGAGTGGCCTTTTCAATATGACTTCTTTGACTTAGAATGTTTTCAGTGTTTATCCATGTTGTAGCATGTATTATCAGTGCTTCATTCATTTTTTTTTACCCCCGCATCGGCAGGCGGACCCTCAACCACTGCGCCACCAGGGAAGCCCAGTATGACTTCTTTGACTTAGAATGTTTTCAATGTTTATCCATGTTGTAACATGCATTATCAGTGCTTCATTCATTTTTTTAATTGTGGTTAAAAATACATAACATGAGGATGGGGGGCAAGTGGAGGGAACGGCCCAGATGCACATCATTCACGGACCCTCTGGACTGGAGGGACTCGTGAGAGCCAGAGCCCAGAAATCCGGGGATGGATAAGACACAGCGTCCCATATTTTTGGTGACCACAAAAGGATTAGATCGCTCAGGACAAAGCTGGTAGGGCACAGCGGGATGGCTGCGCCGGGCGCGCCGCTCTTCCTCCTGACCTTCAACTTTGACGAGACTATCGTGGACGAAAACAGCGACGACTCCGTCGTGCGCGCGCCGCGGCGGGCAAGCGGCTGCCCGAGAGCCTGCGTGCCACCTAGCGCGAGGGCTTCTACACGAGTACGTGCAGCGCGTTTTCCAGTATCTGGGCGAGTAGGGCGTGCGGCCGCGGGAGCTGCGCGCCATCTACGAGGCCATGCCCCTGTCGCCCGGCATGGGCGAGCTGCTGCAGTTTGTGGTCAAGCAGGGCGCCTGCTTTGAGGTTATTCTAATCTCAGAGGCCAACACCTTTGGCATGGAGAGTGTGCTGCGCGCCGCCGGCCACCACGGCCTGTTCCGCCGCATCTTCAGCAACCCGTCGGGGCCCGACGCTCGGGGGCTGCTGGCGCTGCGGCCCTTCCACGCGCACAGCTGCGCTCGCTGCCCCGCCAACATGTGCAAGCACAAGGTGCTCAGCGACTACCTGCGCGAGCGGGCCCACGACGGCGTGCACTTCGAGCGCCTTTTCTACGTGAGCGACGGCGCCAACGACTTCTGCCCCATGGGGCTGCTGGCAGGCGGCGACGTGGCCTTCCCGCGCCGCCGCTACCCCATGCATCGCCTTATGCAGGAGGCGCAGAAGACCGAGCCCAGCTCCTTCCGCGCCAGGGTGGTGCCCTGGGAAACCTCCACCGAAGCGCGCCTACACCTGCAACAGGTGTTGAGGACGTGGCCTGCAGAGGGCACCCGGGCAGGGAGGGGTGGGCGGTGGGGGTCGGGAAAGAGAAAGCTAGTTTTATTACTCCCTCTCCCTTTCGTTTTGGTATATCCCTCCGGGATTTCCTGGAATCCCAGGGTGGTCCATTTGGGGACTGGAGGAGGGAGCTGGGAGCTGTCCCCATCTGTGCAGTTAACCCAGCTCGGCTGCCTCCCCCAGTTCCACTGCAAGCGAATTCCGGAGTCTGGCCGCACCAGGGTGGCGCGCATATCTGAGCAGGCAGCAGTGTTTCCAAAAACCTTGTCCTCCCAGTTGGGAGGACGGGGTTACCTGTCAGGGTAGAGAAGGAACATGTCTCGCCGCGTCACGGTTAACCGTTGCCTTGGGCTGCATGGCCTCCGTCCTCCAGTCTTCTGTCCAGGGGACCCAGGCCCCGAAATGTTCCCCCCACCCCGACCTCCCCCGCACCGGATTCCCTGCGGAGAGAGGTGGCGCTCCCTGCCGACGGTCCCAGGCCTAGATCTTGCTTTACCTACTGTGACCCTACACTACACTCCTTGCCTCCCTCCGCGCCCCCACCCTGTCAGCATCCCCACAGGAAAAAAAGCTAGAGGGAACAGTCACCTCCTGTTGGTGGAAAGAGGTAGCACACTGTCCCGGGGCTCGGGTCTGGCCAGCCAGGGACCTCACAGAGCCCGAAGATGTCTCCTCGCACCCCAGCCTCGTCTATGCAGCAAGAAACCAGGGACTTAACCAAAGTCGCCCCACTGACTGGGCCCTCTGAGTCCCCCTCCTCCCGTATGGAACAGAAAGCCATGATGCTTTAAAGCAGAGCCAGTGGAAACCCAAGGCCCACCTCCCTCTTTTGGTGTTTCAGAGCTGTAAAGGAGGTGAAGGGGCAGAGGCGAGTGAGATCTCTCACGCTGCAGTCTGAGGGATGAGGGCGAGGTGATCTCTGCTCTCAGAGAGCCCCACTTAAGTGAGGGAGCTGGTCCCCACTCTTGGAGGAGTGCCCAGCTTGGGGAACCAAGCCTGAATGCACAACAAAGCAGGCAGCAGGCAGAAGAGCAGGGTGCAGCCCACCTCCGCAGAGGGGCATAGGGGTCTAGTGTGGAGGGCTCCGTGAGCACCGAGGAGATGGGAGAGAGGAGGGGCACAGGGGTCTAGTGTGGAGGGCTCCGTGAGCACCGAGGAGATGGGAGAGCGGAGGGGCACAGGGGTCTAGGGTGGAGGGCTCCGTGAGCACCGAGGACATGGGAGAGCGGAGGGACACAGGGGTCTAGTGTGGAGGCTCCGTGAGCACCGGGGAGATGGGAGAGCGGAGGGGCACAGGGGTCTAGTGTGGAGGCTCCGTGAGCACCGGGGAGATGGGAGAGCGGAGGGGCACAGGGGTCTAGTGTGGAGGCTCCGTGAGCACCGGGGAGATGGGAGAGCGGAGGGGCACAAGGGTCTAGTGTGGAGGCTCCGTGAGCACCGGGGAGATGGGAGAGCGGAGGGGCACAAGGGTCTAGTGTGGAGGCTCCGTGAGCACCGGGGAGATGGGAGAGCGGAGGGGCACAAGGGTCTAGTGTGGAGGCTCCGTGAGCACCGGGGAGATGGGAGAGCGGAGGGGCACAAGGGTCTAGTGTGGAGGCTCCGTGAGCACCGGGGAGATGGGAGAGCGGAGGGGCACAGGGGTCTAGTGTGGAGGCTCCGTGAGCACCGGGGAGATGGGAGAGCGGAGGGGCACAAGGGTCTAGTGTGGAGGCTCCGTGAGCACCGAGGACATGGGAGATTCTGCTGCTTAGGGCAGGCAGAGGAGGCTCAATTAGCGGGAGCCGTACAAGTGGGCTGCCTTTCAGTCCCTCGGCCCGCTAGCCCTGCAGGGCAATCATCAGAATTGTATTCAAAGTTGGCACTTGCAGCTGGAGACCCTGTCTTGCATGGCGTAAGGGTCCCCTGTGGATAAGGTCACCAAACTCCCTGGCTTCCAGTTCTTTCCTGTCTCCAGCAGGCCTCTGGGTACCTCCTCTGTCTTTACCAGGACCCATTCCCACTGCAATGGGGGGAAGGAACAGACACAGCTCACAGCCCAGGAGGCGTGCAGGACTGGTCCAGTCTTGACTGGAGCAGGCTTTGGAGTGGTCTCAAGAGGCTCACTGAAGGCGGTGCCTGGGTCAGCATCCCAGAGATCCCAGGCTGTCAGCAGCTGCACAGAGTTCCCGGGGAGGAATCCAGACCCCTCTGAGCCGATGCCCTCACACCAGCCATCGGAGTAGCGGCGGGTGACGCAGATAATGGTGCCCTCAGAGAAGGAGAGTTCGTTGTCCTTCTGGCGCGTGTATGGGTACAGTGTCACTACTGCACGGCGGGAGGAGAGGGGTGCCGTGAGATGTGCCTCCTGCCCCGCCACAGGGATGCTTGTGCCCTAGGCACAAGACTCTAGGGGGCAATGTGGGGAGTGGGGCAGGAGATGCCTTCTTCAGAGCCCCAGGACTCCTCCCCAGCTGAGCTAATATTCAGTATCAGGCCAGCTGCTTCCCTCCTCTGTGGGGGTGCGGTGGGGTGGAATAAAAGGCTCCACAAGCGTGACACAGGCCATCCCCTCCACTCCAAGAAACTTCAGTGTCTGAGAGCAGGGCCCCAGGATCTGCCCATGTTTTGTAATCTGCTTTCAGCCCCCGTTCACCCTGGTCCTCCCACAATGTCTCTAGCAGGTGCTGGAGGTATTGCTCGGTAGGTGCTCAGTAAATACAGTAACATTGAACAGTGTAGACTTGGCCGACTGAGCCTCGGGCAAGTCACTTAGTTTAACCTCTCAGGCTCAGCTTCATCTGTTAAATGGGAGTGTGAAGATCCTAGGAGGTTAAGTAAAAGTGAGAAAATGGATGAGAAGCTTTGACTCTGGGGTCTGGTATAAAGCAGGGGCTAAATTATGTTAACCTCCCCCCCCTCACATAACATAACATTTACCATTTAAATCATTTTGAGCGTACAGTTCCACGGCATTAACTACATTCCCGTTGTTGTACAAATCTTCTCAGCATCCACCTCCAGAACTTATTCATTTTCCCTATGGGAAATTCTGTATCAGTTTCTCTAAATTTTTGCCGACATTTGTTAGTTTCAGCTTTCTTGATTGTGGGCCTTCTGGTGTGTGGAGGGGTACATGGCGCTGTGGCGTTAACTTGCATTTCATCACGACTCATGATGATTAACGTCTCTTCATGTGCTTGTTGACCATTTGTATGTCTTCTCCGGAGAAGGGTCTTTTCAAGTCCTTTTTCCATTTCCATTGGGTTGTTTGCCGAGTTCCGCCAAGCGCTCCTCCTGGCGGCGTTGGTGGCGGTGAGTCCAGCCTGGAGCGGTCTCCGCGCCGCGGGGCCCCGCGCGCCGGGGCATCGTTAGCGGGCTCTCAGGAGAGGAGAGGCTCGGCCCGCGGCGCCGGTGCCCGGAGCGCCAAGATCGTGCTGTGCCGCGCGGACGCGGCGCCGCCGGGGCGGGTCTTGCTCGGCATTGGCTGCGGCTCACCTGAGCGCGGCGGCGACTCTCCCGGAAGTGGGCGTCCCGGCCAGAGCGCACCTGGCACGGGGGGTCCTCGGGGCTCTTCGCCGTCGGCGCCGCGCGAGCCGGCGGTGTTCTAGGGAGCCAGCGCGCGGCGGCTGGGAACGACCCGTCCCGTGGGTCTCTGGCACCCCAGCGGCATCCGAGCGCGGAGCGGAGGGCAGCGGACCGCAGGTAAGGGGACAGGGGCTCGGTGGGGTGGGTGGAGCAGAGAACGACGAATTACACCAGAGCTGTTTGGTACAGTCGCGAAGCTCCCTAACCTGGTGGCAGCAGGAAGGGCTCGCCTTTGGAGTAAAGGCTTTGAGGACGAGCCCGAGCCTACCCACTCCAGTTTTACAGTACATCTGCGGGTGTAAAGCTCACTCCTGCGCGTTTTTCCTAAGCAGCCAAGTGCCCCTCCCCGGCGATGTCTCTGCAAGCAGAACCTGAGAGGGGCCGGGTGCCTCGAGAGACTCGCCCTTGGCCCATGGGAAGTCCAAGGGATTTATCCTGCATGGTGATTTCACGTGCTGGGACCCCCCGCCCGCCCCCCGCCAACCCCCACTGTGGCCAGCTGGCCCAGCCTTGGTTACTGCACTTCTCCAGCCCCGCCGGCCCTTGGCCAGCTGCTGGGATGGGAAAGGGAAGGGTGTCAGAATTTCACCTTAGAAACTTGCTAGGGGGCGTGGATTTAAACACATAGTGGTCACCCTGGCAGAAGAGAAGGGAGGAGGGCACCTTGTTGCCCTTTCATTGTGGATTCGGTGGCGCTTCCGCTGAGAGGGACCTCTCCAGTGTTTGGTGTATTGGAACTGAATAATTAGAACTTGTACGATTTTCAAATTATGTGGTACTTGAATTTAAAAGCAAAACTCCTAGAACCTCTAATTGTTTTATAAATTGAGGTCTAAAAATTGAAGGTCTGTTTTGCTTCCACTATGACATTATATTAAGAAATGTGCATATATTGAGAAGAGAGTCAGAAAAGGGAAGCAAACAGAAAACTCAGACGTACCACTGCAGAGGCCATGGGAGTTAAGTTGTAAATGCTGCTGGCTTTCAGTAGCCTGCAGCCATTCTCTTCCTGTAGCTGATGGGATACAAAGCTCTACTGGGTTGTTCTTTGCACGGGATTGTCTTGTTTTGCAGAAATTCAGCTCAGAGCCATGTTTTGATGTATAAGAATTTCCCAGATTAGGTCCCCAGGCAGATCCTGGAGGACCAGGGGGATTCCTTGCTTCATTATACTTGTCTGTTGGAGTCGGAAACAGCAGTGACGTAGCTTTCTTTACATCTGTTTTTGGGTCTATCATCCAGAGCTTAGAGTAGCTATTTCCTCTCTCCCTCAATAGGGTTGTGTTCTTGGAATGAATTATAGTCAGATGAACTTGTTTTTACAGGGAAGGGTCAGGGTCAGGGTCAGGGGTCGGGGCTCGGGTTAGGGTTAAGTTTAGGGGTTAGGGGGTTAGGGTTAGGGTTATGCCATCCTTTCCCACTCCCTGAAACGACCAGCATAATGTGTAGCTTTCTCATTTTATCCATGTTTTCCTTACATCTGGAACATCATGTTTCTCAGTGTAGAAAAACAGACTTAGCTCTCACACTTTTTATAGGCTACATATCAGTGCATAGAACACAAGTATCAAGTATTTCAGACTTAGCTTTTGGAGGGACACTCAGGTTGCTTTCTGTTTTACTTTGTGGCTCTGCGAATTTGTTTTAATCCCAGAAAAATTTTTTTACAATACAAAAGAAAAAATTAAGTTAGGTTTAAGGATAAGGGTTTAGGGTATGGGTTAGAGTATGGGTTAGGGTTACGGTACAGGTTAGGGTTAGGGTTAGATTTAGGGGATGGGGACGGTTTAGGGTACAATTTAGGGTACGACAACGGTTTCGGGTGAGCGTACGTGTTAGGGTACAGGTTAGTGTTAGCGTACGGTTTAGGATTAGTGGAAGGGTTATGGTAAGGCTTCAGGTAAGGGTTAGGGTACGGGTTAGGGTTAGGGTA
>NW_020175455.1:0-389 GCF_003031525.2 Neophocaena asiaeorientalis asiaeorientalis
GGTAGGTTTTTTACTATTGCTGACATATTAACTATACAGTTGTTAATGACTCCGCCCCTATTGGCACCAGCCATCTCCAGGTGGAAATCAGGGAACAGTTCACCCTGTGCAGCAGAGTGCCTCTATATGGGGACACTTCAGTTTTGCTGGCACTGGTAAAATTAAAAGGACCAGATATGCATGGGCTTAAAGGGTAATTGGGGACTCCAAAGTCCTGGAAGGAAAGGGAGGAAGGTCTCAAACTCTAGAAGCTGGGTCTTGAAACTTCATTGAATCGCAGGCATGTCAATCCTCGCCTTTCAGCCAATGAGTTTAGAGCTCCCTCCGTGGGGTGGGGGGGGGATGGGGTGGAAGCAGTTCTCTGTTGACCCTTCAAAGTTGTGGCTCCC
>NW_020175455.1:544-2471 GCF_003031525.2 Neophocaena asiaeorientalis asiaeorientalis
GTCCTGTCTCCAGGCCTCCACAGGCCACCATCACAGACTGTTCCATTGTTTGCCGCCATCTTGTCTGCTTTCCACCACCCCTGTCCCTCTCCCCCGCCCCCTCCCAACAGGCTCTGCTGCCGGCAGTGACACTTAGCTCGTCAGCAGCCATTTCTGCCAACTAGGTCTAGCAGCTGGATCACTTCTCTGGTTGAGGCACTGACTGGTGCATCTTTCCTGCCATCTCTGCCACAGAAAAGCGGGGCTCAGCCACAGGTGGTCAGAACAGAGCAGGCAGTGGGATGGGCAACATCCCTGTATCAGTCCCAGGACGAGTTGTGCTTGCAGAACGTCACGTCAGGGGCCGTGGGG
Organism: Neophocaena asiaeorientalis asiaeorientalis; assembly: GCF_003031525.2. Taxonomy (NCBI): domain Eukaryota; kingdom Metazoa; phylum Chordata; class Mammalia; order Artiodactyla; family Phocoenidae; genus Neophocaena; species Neophocaena asiaeorientalis. The sequence goes on from NW_020175455.1 coordinate 896, forward strand.
TCGCCGCCCATAGGGATTTACAGGCGGTAGTGCGAGCCCTTTGGGAAGAGCAGCGTGGGCAGGAGGTCGCCCAGCCCATAGTCGAGGAGTACTGGGATGTACAGCTGGTAGACGGGGAGGAAGAGGAGGAGGAAGTGGAGGAGGCAGAGGAGGCTAAAGAGGAGGAAGTGGAGGAGGCGGAGGAGGCTGAAGAGGAGGAAGTGGACGAGGCGGAGGAGGCTGAAGAGGAGGAAGTTGAAGGAGGCGGAGGAGGCTGAAGAGGTGGAAGTGGACGAGGCGGAGGAGGCTGAAGAGGAGGAAGTGGACGAGGCGGAGGAGGCTGAAGAGGAGGAAGTGGAGGAGGCGGAGGAGGCTGAAGAGGAGGAAGTGGAGGAGGCGGAGGAGGCTGAAGAGGAGGAAGTGGACGAGGCGGAGGAGGCTGAAGAGGAGGAAGTGGACGAGGTGGAGGAGGCTGAAGAGGAGGAAGTGGACGAGGCGGAGGAGGCTGAAGAGGAGGAAGTGGACGAGGCGGAGGAGGCTGAAGAGGAGCAAGTGGACGAGGCGGAGGAGGCTGAAGAGGTGGAAGTGGAGGAGGCTAAAGAGGACGAGGAGAAGAACGAAGAGGCGGAGGAGGGAGACAGAGACAAGGAAGAGGACGAGAATTATGTGGACAAAGAGGAGGAGGAGGACGGTGAGGAGGGCGCAGGAGTGGTCGCGGGTATCTGTGAGTTCCGCACTGCGCGGGTTCGGTCCCTTCCCTTCTGGACCCCGTATTCATTATAACGACCGTGTCCTGGCCTGGCCCCACGCCGGCCACGCGGTGGTCAGGCGCTGCTCTTGGGAGCCCAGGGAGCCAGGAGAGAGAGGGGACCAGATGCTGGAAGGCGAGCACCAGGCAGAGGGCGCCCCGCCCTGGAAGTCGCGGAAACCTGCAGAGGGGCGGCATACCAGAAGGCAGAGGAACCGGCGGCTGCGGCAGCGGAGGCCGAGTTCTGGGCGGGCGAGGTCCTGGCTGATGCCTCTGAGTCCTGGGAGGCAGGGGCGTGTGGACCCGATGACGGGGCCGAAGCTGGCGAGGGGCGGCCCAGCCCTCAGGCCCTTGCAGCCCCTGCTGGGGCATCGGCCTCAAAGGCAGGCCGCACTCAGCGCTGGCCTCTGGCGGTTAGGCAGTGGGTCAAAGCTCTCAAAAACCGTCAGGCACGATATGCACAAGTAGAAGCCCAATTCTTTACAGACCTTTAGGATCTTGAGAAAAAGTATGCTGCCTTCTACCACCCGAGGGGCAAACAAATGGCATACCTCACTTTTGGCGGACGGGCTTCCAAAAATGTAAAGATTCTCAGTAGGACGACCTGAGAAAATTATGAAATGGCGCAGGGGCAGTTTTCAGTGGTTGAGGAATCAATGAGCTTCACAGTAGAATTTGTCTTTAAATGGGGTGAACATTTTCCATTGACGTTCTGGCAGAAACATACAAACATGCTGTCAGGATCAGACGATTTCGATCCCTTCTCCAAAGGGCCAGAAATAATCAGCAGCAGTGTGTGTGAGATCTACTGGAAAGAGGGGGAACATGTTGTGAAAACTGTCAAGCAGC
>NW_020175456.1:0-5651 GCF_003031525.2 Neophocaena asiaeorientalis asiaeorientalis
TCCATTCTCAGATTCTGGGGGGCATGACATGGACATAACTTCTGGGGGCCCCCCATTCAACCCACTGTAGTACTCAGTTCCCAGATGCCAGCCGACCTTCCTCAGGACAACATCACGCTGGTGATGTTCTGTCTTTCTGCATGGAGTTGTCTCTTGTTTCTTGTGGTAACAGTGAGGTTGGGTGGGGGGCACTTCTGGCTGACCTCCCGGTCATTCCAGGGACCACGCTGACGTGTCCTTCCCGGAGGGTGCGAGCACGGCCAGGGCTCCCTGGGAATACTCCACACAGACCGCTCAGTGGTCAGACACCTGCATGGGCTGGACGGGTCCCTGGCACCTTCTACCACATCCACAGCCTGGTGGACTCTGTGCGGGCCTATGACCAGGAGGTGTGGACCGGCAGGATCGGTGGGAGCCCTCCTGCCTGCCACGTGGCCTCCAGCCCACCACAGACCCTCCAGTCCTGCCATGGACACCCCCATCGCATTAACCCCCAAGAGGCCTTCTGGGAAGGTGAGAACTTGGCCGTGAAGAAGACAGGGCAGGCCCTAACTGCAGCAGATGGAGGCAAGTACTGGGGGTGCTTGGCTATTTGTCCTCCAAAGACCCAGGATGTGGGCTCTGACTTGATGGGTCCACCTCCACCTGGGCTCACCTGGGGGATCGCTGCAGGGAAAGCGTGTCCTTGGGTGATTTTCCAACTCTCCCCACCCCCAGCTTCCCCTTCTGGGCCCCCCTGGCCCCATTAATAATCTTTAAATAGTGTCTCTCACCCATCAGGCCTGCGTGGGAGATTTTGATATTGTGTGAGAGTCCAGTGACCAGCGCCCATGTGTCCTGTGTGTCTTGGGAGGGGAGGGAGCCTCGCTCTCACATTCCTGCCCCAGTGCACCTGGGGTCGGGGGCAGCAGACCCAGGCTCTGCTCTGGCAGAAGCTCCCTTTCTGTGAACAAGTCTTCCCCGACTCCTGTTATCCTCACTGGAGACTCAGGAGGCCACAGCATCGGGGCACCTCCAGCACCAGGACCCCACCCTAGGGAATCTCTCAAGAGCAGGGACCAGGCCTGCAGGTGGAGGGGAGGAGGGAGCCGGCCGCTTCAGGATCCCCGGGGCTATGAAGCCTCCTACACAGGAGGGCCTTGGACTCAGCTTAACTACCACCCAGGGTCTCCTACCCCTCCCCTGGTAGGGGGGCCCTTCAGATTCCAGGGCCCCAAGATCCTCCCCACTGACTTCTGACCCCAACTGCAGAGCTGGGGACCCAGAGACCCCCTCCCCGGTTTATTTTTTCTTGGAGGCTCCCAGAATTCCCTGAAGCTGTTATACCCAGGGTTTATTATGGTGAAGGATGCAAGTTAAAATCAGCGAGCACAGAGGGGACGAACAGGGTCCAGCCTCCTCGGCTGTGGCAGCCCAGGGAAGCCCACCTGAGTCCTGAAGTGCAGGGTTTATTGGGGTCTGTCACGTCAATGTGGGACGGCCATGTGCCTGACCTTGGCCTCCAGCCCCCGAGGGGGACCCAGGAAGCCTCACCGTGTATCACGCCGTCAGCACAGACCAGCCTGGAGCGAGACCCACGGAGCACGGACACTCCCGTCAGACTCAAGGTGACCTCTGGAGCCAGGACAGAGGCCCGGCCTCTCTGTGGGCAGGTGAACCCACACCGCACAGGCCCTGGTGCAGTGCCCGTTCCGTGGGGTCAGCTGGGTGCACGCGGGTCAGCCAGTGTCTGTGTGTCTCAGCCTGTGACCACAGACCACACTGTCCTGCTCTGCTCACAAGAGCGAGGCCAATGGAGGGACAACAGGGGTGGGAACAAAGCCGGGTCATGGTCCGGCTGGGTGAGAAAGGGTCCAAGGAACGAGAACCCGGCTGCCCTTGCCTGGTGAGCTGAGAGCTGACGTCCACCCTGTGGGCAGCCCCTCTCCCCACGTCCCGAGGTAAGGCTGCCTTTCCTGCACGCTGGGGCAGGGTCATGCCTGTGTATACAGCAGGACGCACAGCAGTGCACACAGCAGCCCTGATGCCTGCCCTTGGCACGTACTTGGGGGCTTGCTGAGGGTGGAACATCCCAACAGGACATGGGCCGACCCCGGGGAGGATGTAGGGGTGAAGTGTTTGGGAGCCTCTCGAGGGGATTCTCACCTGTCTGCACAGGTGGACTGAGGACACCGACCAAGGCTGGGCAGGCGGGGAGCCCAGGAAGGGTCCTGGGTCATCCCTGAGGCTGGAGGAGGGGTGTGGAGCTGGGGGTGACGGCGGTGGGGACGAGGGTCTGATCACAGGACAGTGCGGAGACAGAGCATCCGAGGCAGCGGGGAAGGTGAAGACTGTGCCCGATGGCAGGACGGAGAGACCAGCAGGCGGCGCTGCAGGCGCGGGTAACAGGGCTGCTCCCTGCAGGGCAGCTCCAGAGCCCCGCACCGCTGGAAACCCCAACGTGTCCGGATAGAACCCCAGAGGATGGGGGGCCCGATGGGCGGGAAGGGTTTGGAAAAGTCACCTTATCTCCACATGTCCTGGGGGTGGGGTCCCTGCTCCAGCCTCGTTCCTTAGAGTCTCCTCACCTGGGGAAGTCAACACACTCAACAGCTGGTCGTGAACGGCTTGGAATTTGTCCGGAGGATGAAGGGGAAGCGGGGGAAAGAATGAGAAACAAGCTCTACGTGTTTGGACAGCACATACCGCTCTAATTTCCCATCAGGAAGAGGAATTTCCCAAAGGCTCAGGCTGCCCCTGTAACCAGAATGGGGCTTAAAGCGATCCTGCCACTTTGTGGCTGGTTCCAGAAACATGTTGAAGACAGGTGCTCAGGGGCACTGCAATCCATAACGCCTGCAGGGTTGTAAATGACAACTATGGTGGGAAAATGTCTTGGGGTATGTAATTGAAAAGGACTTGAAAACAAGGCAGAATTGCAGGAACCGGATTGCAAGACGTAGACTGGACTCGCTGTTAAAGCACATGAAAGCTGCTCAACATTGCCTACGATTCAGTTGGCCAAAAAGGGCGTACAGTGTAAATCCATACGCCCTTGTGCCAACCAAACATGCGGGAAAAACAAATCAACACTACAAAGATGTATCACTTTGCCCCAGTCAGAATGGCCACCCTCACAATGTGTAAAAACCAGATATGGAGGAGAGGACGTGGAGAAAAGGGAGCCCTGCTGCGCTGATGGGTGGAATGTCAACTGCTAACAGCCACGCTGGAGAAGGGTATGATGTTTCCTAAAAATTCTAAAACACAGAGCTATAGGGACTTCCCTGGTGGCACAGTGGTTAAGAATCCAACTGCCAATGCAGAGGACACAGGTTCGAGCCCTGGTGCGGAAAGATAACACATGCCGCGGAGCAACTAAGCCCGTGCACCACGACTACTGAGCCTGTGCTGTAGAGCCCATGAGCCACAACTACTGAGCCCATGTGCCACAAGTACTGAAGCCCAACGCCTAGAGCCTGTGCTCTGCAAGAAGAGAAGCCAGTGCAATGAGAAGCCCATGCACTTCAACGAAGAGTATCCCCAACTTGCTGCAACTAGTGAAAGCCCACGTGCAATAACAAAGAACCAACACAAGCCATAAAAATGAATTAATTTTAAAAAATAGAGCTATAGAGCATACGGCACTTCCACGCCTGGGTGTATATCTCGAGATAACCATAAATCCATAGAACACTGGCACTTCAACAATTAGTGCCCTTTTGCAGGAGCCTCGACTTGGAAACAATATAAATGTCCTTGGAAGCAAAAAATGGATAAAGAAGATATGGTACTTATGTACAATGGAATATTACTCAGCCATGAAATCAATGAAATAAGGCCAGTTGCAGCAACTCAGGTGGACTTAGGTACGATCATTCTAAGTGACATAAGTCAGACACAAAAAGACACTTAGCATAAGATATCACTTATAAGTGGAATCTAAAAATGGCTACACATGAACTAAATTACAAAACAAACAGAGTCACACATTTAGAAAACAAACTTATGGCTGCTAAAGGGGAAAGGTGGGGCGGGATGAGGCATAAACCAGAGGGTTGAAATAAGCACAGATACCGTTCCAAAGACCAAATAGGTAATTGACAAGACCTCCTCTATAGCTCAAAGAACGGGACTCAGCACACTCTAGTCACCAGAAAAGAATATGTACGACTGGTAAGAATGTGAAAAAGAATTTATGGATGTCTCTCTGTAAGTGAATCAAGTGGATGTGCAGCAGCAAGAAAGACAGCATGGAAAATCAGCTACACTCCCTTATAAAAATAAATTTTAACAAAAAACCACAGGGAGAAACTGTTACAAAATTCATTCAGGGGCTGTGATGAAACCTGCATTGACCCCATCTAGATCCACAGCTAAACGGGACAAGAGCAGAGGGCTCAATCTCTGTCTCCAGGTTTACAGTCTAAAGCTAGCTCAAGTCATTTTACCTCTGTTCACACACTGCTGATTATTTTCAACAAATCACAAAGGTATCAGCATTTTATATTTACTATTTGGTGCTTGAGCTGGAGTAGCAGGCAGCACCTTGAGTATATTCATCCAGGCCGAGCTATGCCAACCTGGAGCGCTACCTGGAGATGCCCAAATCTGTAAGGTACTGATAACAGTCCCTGCGCTTGTAATAATTTTCTTTATACTTGTACCCATTATATTGCAGGGTTTGAAAACTGACTTGGGCCACTAATAACTCAGACACCTGAGGTAGCATTTCCCCTAATAAATCATGTAAACTTTTGACTATTTCCCCCATCATTCTTACTCCTACTCATATCACCAATAGTAGAAGCTGGTTCTGGTACCAGTGGAACCGTGTATTCAGCTCTGGCCTGCAATCTGGCCCACTCAGGAGCCTCTGTCGACCTAACCATTTCCTCCTTACATTTAGCAGGTGTCTCTTCAGTTCTTCGTGCTATTTCTTGTATTACTATAGTCTTTCATACAAAACCAGCAGTCATATCCCAATACCAAACACCATTATTAGTTTAACCTTCCCCAGCTATAGCCATATTACTATAATTACCAGTGTCAGTCCGAGCAGCCAGAATCGCCATACTGTTAAGAGACAGAAATCTCAACACGACCTTCTCTGACCCTGCAGGAGGAGACCGGATCCTATACCAACACCTATCTGATTCTCTGGTCACCCTGAAGTGTGTATTCGTGGCCTACCAGGGTTTGTTATAATTTCACATATTGTTACATACTATTTAGGACGAAAACTGCCTTTCATCTATTTGGGAATGTTATGAGTCATGTCCACTGGCTTTTTAGGATTTCTCTTGTGGGCCCGTCTTATATTTACCATAAGGATAGCTGGCGACTCAGAAGCATACTTTGCATCAGCTACCGTAATTACTTCTATCCCTACAGGAGTAAAAGTATCTAGCCGATTAGCAACTCTTTTTTAATTTTTTTTTTTTTTTTTGCAGTACGCGGGCCTCTCACTGCTGCGGCCTCTTCCATTGCAGAGCACAGGCTCTGGACACGCAGGCCCAGCGGCCACGGCCCACGAGCCCAGCTGCTCCACGGCATATGGGATCCCCCCGGACCGGGGCACGAACCCGCGCCCCCCGCATCGGCAGGCTGCGTTGGGTCTTCGTTAATGCACGCCGGCTTTCTCTGGTTGCGGTGAGCGGGAGCTACTCTCC
>NW_020175457.1:0-195 GCF_003031525.2 Neophocaena asiaeorientalis asiaeorientalis
AGGCATTTTTAAAAACTGGATTCCCTAGGAGATAATTAGAGAGTGGTACTTAAATCTATGTCTAGGTTGACAGATTTTGCAGGGAAGATGAACCTGAGAACAGTGGATGTCCAGAGAGTGTAAGTACATGGAAATTAGAAAAAAAATAAAAAGGGAAATAAGAAAACTTTGGACCTTGGAGGTCATGTATTACTG
>NW_020175457.1:530-1445 GCF_003031525.2 Neophocaena asiaeorientalis asiaeorientalis
AGTCCTCAGTGTGCTTCAAATGATGGAGAGTTATTGCTTCTTTATGAGAAGACTTAGTACCTCGTAGCTAAGCTTAAGCTGGAGCTTATGCAATATTGATTCCATTTTATATATACTGTTGGCATGGAGGTTCCTCCTCCTCTTTCCTTGACCATTATGAAATGAATCTATATTTCTCAATATTTGGGTATATCAGATAAATACATTAAGTAAAGGAATCTTACATATTTCTCCCTGCATAATTTGCTTTTTCTTGTTTCTCTTTTACCTTTAGTAAATTAGCACAGGAAGAGACCTTGAAATGTTCTAATCAGGAGAGATTAGAACATCATATTTCTAGAGAGGTTGGTTGGACAGAGCAGGGGTCTCAGTGAGAATCAAAGCTTCTGTTTCTACTTGGAAGTGTACCTGTATAGAGAAGAGGGCTCCAGGAAGTATCCTAGAATATTGCAATTAGAGAGGCAGGATCTGGTACGAGATCAGTGTACTATGACATGTTTGTCAGTCATCTGATGTGAGATTCTCAGGGCCAATCCCATATGGTATGGCTGAGTGCAGAGTGATGAAGAACCTGTGAAAGCCTCTGATTGCATGTTAAAGATGAAGCTCTGATTTCGGGGAGAATTTTCTTACCTGACTGAATGTCACCCTTCTGTGGGGATGAGATTCTGTGTTTTTCCTCTGTTGATGACCACTGACTGAAAATCATTGGAGGATCATGTCTAGAAAGCATTCATTATTTAATTTCTTAAAGAAGAAAACATAGAAAACATATTTATCCACTTTCAAATTGAGAATCAAGGGGAATGACGTCCGTGAAAATGTCAGAGTGGGGAGCTCTGGCTTCTGTCCATCGCCAGAAACACTGACATATGTGGTAAAGCCTGTCAGAATGATCTTATCAACACATGTAAG
>NW_020175458.1:0-170 GCF_003031525.2 Neophocaena asiaeorientalis asiaeorientalis
TTTGCTGCATCCCATAGGTTTTGGGTTGTCGTGTCTCTATTTTCATTTGTTTCTAGGTATTTTTTTTATTTCCTCTTTCATTTCTTCAGTGATCACTTCGTTATTAAGTAGTGTATTGTTTAGCCTCCATGTGTTTGTATTTTTTACAGATCTTTTCCTGTAATTGATAT
>NW_020175458.1:557-724 GCF_003031525.2 Neophocaena asiaeorientalis asiaeorientalis
CTTGATCATTATGTAGTGTCCTTCTTTGTCTCTTGTAATAGTCTTTATTTTAAAGTCTATTTTGTCTGACATGAGAATTGCTACTCCAGCATTCTTTTGGTTTCCATTTGCATGAAAGATCTTTTACCATCCCCTTACTTTCAGTCTGTTTGTGTCTCTAGGTCTGA
>NW_020175459.1:0-143 GCF_003031525.2 Neophocaena asiaeorientalis asiaeorientalis
TCTTACAGAGACATATAAATCCATGGGTTTTAATATTCTTCATAGTCAGGTATATTCCTCGGCGTTGAATATATGGTATTGGGTCCATTTCGTTGAGCAAGGAGTAGGTCTTGTCTATTACATATTTAGCTTATGGAAAGTTA
>NW_020175459.1:517-740 GCF_003031525.2 Neophocaena asiaeorientalis asiaeorientalis
AATTTCCCTAAGCAATAGGACCATAAGTGCAAGTGCCATAGGCTGTGTTGCTTTGTTTCTTACGTGTTTCAGGAAACACCATACACTTCTCCAGGGTGGCTGCTGGCAATTTACATCCTGCCAATCAGCATAGCAAGGCACCCTGTTCTCCATATACTGTCCTACATTTCTGGATTTTACAGTTTTATCAGATGGCCGTTTTGCCCGGGGGGCAGTGAGACTT
>NW_020175460.1:0-421 GCF_003031525.2 Neophocaena asiaeorientalis asiaeorientalis
AGTCCCCAACCCCCGGGCCGCAGACTGGTACCGGTGTGCAGCCTGTTAGGAACTAGGCCACACAGCAGGAGGTGAGCGGCTGGCAAGCGAGCGGAGCTTCATCTGCTGCTCCTCATCGCTCCCCATCGCTCGCCATCCCCCCCACCCAGTCCGGGGAAAAATTGTCTTTCACAAAACCGTTCCCTGGTGCCAAAAAGGTTGGGGACCACTGAAGGTCATAACAGCGCCGGCTGGTGCAATTTGGAATCGGAAACATGACTGAAGCAGGGGTCCAATGTCAGCAGCTTAACAGGTTGCCAGAGAGAACTCTAAGGTTTATTGGGAACTAAGGAACACTCAGGAAGCTTCTTTGACTTAATTTTTATAATTGTAAACAGGAGTAGAAATGTCTGCCCTGCCAGGGAAACCTTGTTGCACAACT
>NW_020175461.1:0-162 GCF_003031525.2 Neophocaena asiaeorientalis asiaeorientalis
CAATGAATTTGGTAAAGTAGCAGGATACAAAATGCACAGAAGTCTCTGGCATTCCTATAAACTAATGGTGAAAAATCTGAAAGTGAAATCAAGAAAACACTCCCATTTACCATTGCAACAAAAAGAATAAAATATCTAGGAATAAACCTACCTAAGGAGACA
>NW_020175461.1:257-430 GCF_003031525.2 Neophocaena asiaeorientalis asiaeorientalis
TAGATTGAGAGAAATACCATATTCTTGGATTGGAAGAATCAACATTCTGAAAATGACTGTACTACCCAAAACAATCTACAGATTCAATGCAATCCCTATCAAACTACCACTGGTATTTTTCACGGAACTAAAAAAAAAAATGTCACAATTTGTATGGAAACACAAAAGACCCC
>NW_020175462.1:0-171 GCF_003031525.2 Neophocaena asiaeorientalis asiaeorientalis
CTTTTATTCTGATCTGTGTGGATGAAAGGCTCTTGGTGCTCGAACCAGGAGTCAGTGCTATGCCTCTGAGGTGGGAGAACAAACTTCAGGACACTGGTCCACAAAACACCGCCCAGCTCCACATAATATCAAACGGTGAAAATTTCCCAGAGATCTCCATCTCAATACAAA
>NW_020175462.1:302-457 GCF_003031525.2 Neophocaena asiaeorientalis asiaeorientalis
GACATGGACCTGCCCACCAGAAAGACAAGATCCAGCCTCATCCACCAGAACACAGGCACTAGTCCCCTCCACCAGGAAGCCTACACAGCCCACTTAAGCAACATTAGCCATTGCGGACAGACACCAAAAACAACGGGAACTACAAACCTGCAGCC
>NW_020175463.1:0-33662 GCF_003031525.2 Neophocaena asiaeorientalis asiaeorientalis
TCCCCATCCCGAGGGGCGCCCGTCTGAGGCCGCACATGGGCACAAAGTGGGGTCAGGTGCGCAGGACACGACTGAGGGAGGTCAGACAACAGGGGGCGGAGCTCTCTGCCCCGATCCTGCTTACTCTCGCTGTGTCTCACTGTCTGAAGACCCGGTGACATCCCACCCCCGTACATGTGTAACCTGCAGTTTCAGGACCCCCTGGGGGTGGGTGGGGGGGGGTGGCAGAGTGCAGGTTAAACAGGGAGAATAAGGGAAAGGCAAGCACAGGGGTAATTCATTTTTCTTTAAGAGTTGCTGGGATGCTGTTAAATTCCTTGTCTATCTAAAAATGTAGGCACAGGTTCTAGGAAAACACGTTCTGGTGCCAACTGTGCTTGCGTTTCATGTACACCCTTTACACGTCAAATTGGACATCCCGGTCTATTAACATTGTTTTGGAATCCCACGTGCTGGACTTTTCCGCCCTAACAGTAACGGTGGACAACACACACTTGGGGTCAGGCACTGTGCTCAGTGCGCTAACCCATCTCATCCTGACAGCAGCCCCATGAGGTGGGTGCTATTATTATCTCCATTCTATAGATAAGGAAACAGGCACAGAGGGATTTCACCCAGCTAGTAAGTGGCAGAGGTGTGATTTGAACCCAGGTAGCCTGGCACCAGAGTCTATGCCCTTAATCACTCATTACAGGGGCTCCTAATGACCCCCAGGCTGCAAGCGCAGGGACTTTTGTGCGGGGGACGGTAGAGCCTGTTTCTCTCAGGGTCCTGCAGGGCCCGCTGCGAAGGGCAGGATGCTGTGACTGCCTCTGCCGGGAGGCCCGCCCCTGGCCCCGCCCACGATCTGCTCCGTCTCCTCCAGGACTCAGGGCCAACGTCCCCTCCTCATTCCCTGAGTCCCTGTTCAGGTCCACCCCCGCCCGCCACTCCATCACTTCAGCCTGGTTAAAGTTCTTCCCAGTACACGACTCGCTCTCTGGAATTGTCTGCAGGGTTGCCTTGATTTCTTGCTCATTGTGTGTCTCCCGTCACGAGGGCAAGGTCTGGGCTGCATCCCCAGGGCCTGGCACTGTGCCCGGCATAGAACATGGGCTCCCCAGCGCCTGTGGGATGGATGACATGCGCGCGGAGAAATCCCCAAGGTCACCCCCAACCTGCTCACTCGACAGAGGACGTGTGCCCTGCCCCCCGGCTGCACTGCCACGTGGACACACGTCCTGGGCACACATGACACAGGTCATCATGGACCCTCCAGCAAGAACGAAGCCGTCTGTGCCCAAGACTCAGCTCAGACCCCAGATCCCACTTCATGTGTGTGCTCCAAACCTAAAACCACGGCCCTGCGCCCCTCAGAGGTACACTGAGCGAGGAGGTGGTGCGTGGACAGGACCCCTCCACACACACCTGTACTGGGGGGATGGAACATAAATGGGGGAGGGGCGTGGCTCACCATCCCCAGCCAGGACCATGTTCAAGCCACCCCATTTCGTGTGGCTTTTCTCCTCTGGAAAAAATCCTGACATTTCTTTCTTTCTTTTTTGGGGAGGTCTCTTTTAGTCTGAGGAGTGATGATGAGCCACGGGCTGTGGTGGAATAAAAACCTGGGAGATTTCCCTTGTCACATCCTGAGCTCAAACCAGGTGGCGTCCCTAGGAGCTGACAGTCGGTGGCGTTGAAGAAAAGCGTCACGGTCTCAGGAGGAAGCTTTTTCCCAGGAGGGGACTGTGGAGAGTTTGTGCCCATGAAGTCTTGGCGGGGACCTTCCTAAAGCCTACTTGAGTCGTCTCTACCAGCCAGTGGCTTTAACTGCAGAGGCGCCTGGAGACAGATGGGCATGCAGGTCCCCGGCCTGGGGCTCTGGCCTCTTGGCGGGGTGTCCTCTGGAGAGTGTCTTGGATGAAGTCTCCTTTTTCATCTTTGCAACTGGAAGAAAGGTCCTGTCCTGACTGTGTGTTGGGGAATCATTCAAACTGACGGATACCAGGACTCGGCAGTGTGTGTAGCTGCTCCACACGTGCAAATGATTCCGGAACTCTCATGTTTCTAGTCCATGACGTGTCTTCACGCCCGTTTCTAGTCCAGACTGCAAAGGCCGTTTCCTCTGGCGCCAAGGCTGCTACATTACTATTAACGACACTCTGCACTTCTCTCCGATTTCACTAGTTTTCCCTAATGTCCTTTTTCTGTTCTACAATCCCATTATATACACGATGCAGTTCAAACTAACTTTTTTGAACGTGACCGAACATTAGAAATACATTTTATGTCACAAGACAATGCACATCTTTACGTAATCCAAAACAGAATATTAAGAACACGCTACTTATTTTTGCCCACTGGGATATACTCTGGTATTTTCTATTTTATTCTGTTCCATTCCCTTCCACTGTATTCCAGTTCATCCCATCCCATCTCAATTCTATTCCAACATAAAAATACTCTTCAAGATGTGATAAATTGAACAACTCACAAATGGATCCGTTAGTACCTGCAGTTTAAAAACTCATCTTGCATAAGGAGGCTCTCTCATTGATTTTGCACAAGTCACAATTCTGTCTATCTCCTGGACCCTCTGTGAGCTCCTTGCACTGCGGGATGGTGTCTTTCTTCTTCCTTGGGACCTGACCCCACACATTGTTCCTACTTCAGTGTTTCATAAATGCCCACTGCCTGGATGGCTTGATGCCTGGGTCCCTTTTTCTGTTCTCACATTTTGTCACAACTGTCTATTTTTCCAGGGTTGAATGCTCAGTAAGTGGCATCCACTTTCTTTGGAGATGTGGCCATCAGTAATGGAATATTTGCAGGTACCCAAGCTCGGAACTAACCGGTTTGGCACGCTTGTCAAATGGTGCCATGGGGGTAGGGCAGCTCCCCCGTTGTCTTTCCCCAGGGTTCTAAGACATTTTAAGGGTTAAGATTTGCATGCAAACCCAGTGACTGGAAATGAGTGGGGTGTTTTCAGTTGTTACAATGTTTGGGGTAAAGATCAAAGTCCTTCAATGCCTGGGACGGTCCCTTACAATGTATCACCATGTACAAAGTGCTAATAATGTCCCCATTGAGACACTCTGACCAAGACCAACTGAGATTTGAAATAGAAAGGGTGATGGAGTGTCTGTTTCACCCCGTTAACTTTCCAGTTTTTCCAAATAATCAGTCAACAAGCCTCACACTTGGGGAGGCTAGTCCTGAGACAGCTGGGGGGCACCTTGTAGAGAAAAGCCTGGCCCTGGACAGCCAGGTTAGGCTGCAGGAGCTGCAAGTCCCCACAGAGCCGAGCTCCCAGGCCCCCGGTGGGTGGACTGCGCTGGGGGCTCCAATTACTGTGGGGAGAGAGACTCGCTCCTTTTGGGTAAATCTGCTGCAGTCACCCCGCACGCCCTCCTAATCACTACCCAGCCACAAGGGGTACATCTCGCCCTCCCTGCACACATGTGTCGGGACTCTGGGCTGTCTGGGAGCATTTCCCTGGGAACGGGGTAATGGAAAACGATCACGCTGCTGCCCTTTTGAGAGCGGGTCCTTCTCCTCCCCAGGTGTCCTCACTCAATCAAGCATCCCGTGCCCAGGAGCTCAGGCCGGCACCCGTGGTCTTCCTCACCCCTTCTTTCCTTGGAGATGCCTCCGGAAGGTACATCACATGGGACCACTTTGCTCCATTTCCCTGCCTGTCCCTGGCACCAGCCACGCTTGCATCTTGACTGTCTCCCTGGTTTCCCCCCTTCTAGTCGTGGCCTTTCTCACCAGCCAGAGGGATGTTGGAAGGGAGTAAATCACACCCTAGCTCTCTGCTACAAATCCCTTCCATGGCTCCCCTGACATGTACGTTGAAATTCTTCACTCTGGTCGCTCCCTGCCTCTCTAAGCTTCCTCCACGCGGTCCACACAGGCCTTGCTCTTTCCTGAACACTCAGGCCCTCACTTGTGGCTTTTACTGCATTTGTCCCCCCGCGCCCCGATGCTCCTTCCCTGGTTCTTGGCACTTCAAGCTCCTACTCAGCTTTCGGGTCTCAGCTGAAAAGACACCTCCGCCACGAGGCCTTCTACGACTACCTCGTCTGCAGAGGCCTCTTCACTGTGCATCACACCCCCGCACTTTATCCTCTTCATCGTGTTACCAAACCAGGTTCACCTGCACAACGCCCAACAGGTCAAAGTGCCGAGACGCCGGGATTTGAAGCAAAGTCAGGGTTTACTCGTAAGGCAGCCAAGCAAAAAAACGATAAAAACGCGTCTCAAGTCCACCTCCCCAAAGGCCCGGGGCTCAGGGTATTTATGGGATAACGAAGCTGGGCGGTCCTAGGCGTGCGGAGCGTGGGGAGCGTAAATAAGAAAAAGGTGCGTTCATTGTAGTTCTGCGCAGGCGTAACTACACTACAGAGCTCTTCATGGGACACGTGTTCGAAATGAGGCATTTAGCACGATCTGCGGGTGGAGTTTTCAGCCCCCTGAAGTCAAAAGGTCACGAGCAGACACACACGCATGCCCAGCTGGAGGGTGGGTGGTCCTATGCAGTCTTAACCAGCTCAGCTGGAACTAGACACAGCTGACTCCAAGTCCCTGGAAAACAGCTCAGGCAAACATCTTATTGTTTAGGCTATGCGCTGCTTGGAGGACATGCCAGTCTGTTGTAGCAACAGTTAAAATGACCTGTGACAAAGCGAGAGAGAGGCATGGACATATATACACTACCAAATGTAAGGTAGATAGCTAGTGGGAAGCAGCCGCATAGCACAGGGAGATCAGCTCGGTGCTTTGTGACCGCCTGGAGGGGTGGGATAGGGAGAGTGGGAGGGAGGGAGACGCAAGAGGGAAGAGGTATGGGAACATATGTATATGTATAGCTGATTCACTTTGTTATAAAGCAGAAACTAACACACCATTGTAAAGCAATTATACTCCAATAAAGATAAAAAAAGACCTTGATTAGTGAAGGCAGATTACAGGTGTAATAGATTGAAGTGATGATTACCCACGGTTTCATAGTACGATGATGATTACCTGTCATTGTCATATCTGTCACCCCAATAAAATGTCACCTTCATGAGGATGGGGACCACGCCTGCCTCATTCACAATTGCAGCCTGAACAGGGTTCAGTCACTATTTGGTGAATGGATAGTAATAATAATCGCAAATATATCCAGGATGCATACTATATGCCACCACTGTTGTAAGCTTTTTAGGTACCAAACTCATTTAATTCCACGTGGACTCCAGGAGAGAGGCTACTGTCACGATCTCCAGTTTAGACAATGAACATGGAGTCACTGAGAAGTAAACTGACTTGCCCGAGGGGTCACCCCACTGGTCCGTGGCGGGCCGGGACTTGAACTTGGTGCTGACCGAATGGAGACTCTTGGTGCTGCAGCCTCGCTGCACCAAGGGGGTGGACTGAAAACTGGCAATCAGAGCTGTGATTCGAGAAGGAACATGTTCAAGTAGTGGAGAGAGACAAATCTGTAAATGACACGCGTGTAAGCTGGTAATACACACCGTGGGGAAAATAAAGCAGGAGGGGGACGGGGGGCTTCAGTTTTGTGGGAGGGTGTGTTAGTTTCTAGGGTTGCTGTAACAAATTACCGCAAATGTGGAGGATTAACACAGATTTATACCCTGACAGCTCCAGAGGCCAGAAGCCTGCAGTCAGTCTCACTGGGCTAACGCCCCTGTTGTCAGCAGGGCTGGTTGCTTCCAGAGGCTCCAGGGGAGAATCCGCTGAGATTCCCACACAAGAATGTGTGGGACCCAGGCAATATGTATATGTATTTATATATAATTTTTGTTTGTTTCGTTTTGTTTTTTTGAAGGGTCTTTGTCTACATAAACAATTTGTTTAAAAAATGTATTTCAGGGACTTCCCTGGTGGTGCAGTGGTTAAGAATCCGCCTGCCAATGCAGGGGACACTGGTTCCATCCCCGATCTGGGAAGATCCCACCTGCCGTGGAGCAACTAAGCCCATGCGCCACAACTACTGAGCCTGTGCTCTAGAGCCCTGGAGCCACAACTACTGAAGCCCACGCTCCACAACAAGAGAAGCCACTGCAGTGAGAAACCCGTGCACTGCAACAAAGACCCAACACAACCAAAAAAAAAAAAAAAAAAAGTATTTCATAGACCCACAGACATAGAAAACAAACCTATGGTTACCAAAGGGGAAGGGGGGAGGGATAAATAGGAGTTTGGCATTAATATATACACACTATATATAAAATAGCTAACCAGCAAGGACCTACAGTATAGCACAGGGACCTATACTCAATATTTTGTAATAAAACCTATAAGGGAAGAGAATCTGAAAAAGAAAAAATTATGTATATAACTGAATCACTGTGCTGTACACCTGAAACCAATACAACATCGTAAGTCAACTATACTTCAATTAAAAAACAAGTATTTCAAAATTCCTGGGCCCATGCGAGGTGTAGTGATTTATCCTTAAAGGTACAGAATAATGGGTAGAGAAGAGGTGTTTACATATTTTTTTTTTGTCCAATCAGAGCATGTGAAGTTTTTTCATAGAGTGTAGATACCATCTCTGCCTGGTCAGGTCCATATTATATAAGAAAAATGGAGCCAACGAAATAAATGTAAAGCAGCGCACCCCCGTGTGAACACCATCAACATAATTGTCCACTTAACGTATCCCGTTCACTCACGTTAACAGATACTGATGGAGCACCTTTAGAGCCAAGCTGTTGCGCTTGTTATTGAGATATAGCCATGACTGAGATGGATTCATGACTGAATCCATCTGTTCTCATGAAGTTCCAGTCGATGTGCGTAGACATTATACAGGTAAACAAATAAATACACAGATAATTTCAGATTGTAAAAAAAATGCAGTAATGTAAACAGATTGGGGATGGGATAAAGAGTATCTTGGGGTGGGGATACTGCTACATTTTACGGGGTCTGGGAGGGCCTCTCTGAGGAGGTGACATGTGGGCTGAGTCCTGAAGGATGAGAAGGCGCCACCATAGGAGGTCTGAGGGAACAGTGTGCCAGGCAGAGGGAACAGCAAGTATAAGGGTCCACAGGAGGGAACAGGCCTGGAGAATCGAGGGACCAGAAATGAGGCCAGTGTGTATAAGGCATAAGGAGTAGGGAGAGTGGTGGGCGATGGGGACATGGATAGACCTTACAAAGAGAAAGAGAAGGTAATAGAGTTGTTGTTATTACTGAAATGACAGTGGTGGGATTTTTTTGTTTGTTTGTTTTAAGTCTCCATCCCCTTTGAGTCTAGCTGAGGGGTTTCCTATGATTCCAACTCACGAAGAGCCCTCACCTTCTCCCTTAAAGCTCCATCAGCCTCAGCAAGTTGGCTCTGATTGTGACTTCTCTGTTTACCAGCAGCTCTCGCAGGTACATTAAAATACATCCATGGGGCCTCGAAGCAGATTGAAGAATCAGACTGTTTTGAATCAAATGGGGCTGCTGACTGATTATCATTACCTTAAAATATGCATTCTTTCTTGTTAAGGAATCAAGGCGCCATACTTTAAAGAACAAGAAATAAAACTTGATATTTCTATGGAAACAGGAGCCCGAGGGAAATACGTGTGTTATAATTCCAGCATTTTGGGCAATATTTCCGCATTCCCTTTCGTTTGTATCATTTGTTACACTTTGCAAAGATATTTTCTCCTGCCCCAGTTCATGTGTACTCATTGAAATGTGTGGAAGGTATTCACACGTCACACATATTTATAATTCTTTTCCTAATCAAATAAAAAAACAGAAAACAAGGAAATGCCTGCAAATCTTCAGTTGTGCATTCTTCCTGGTAAAGCACAATGAACTCATATCTGCGTTCCTTCCTTGTCTCGTATTTCATCCTTTTCTTTCTCCATAGTGTGTGTTTAACCCTATAAATGGATTCTTCTCCCACCCCTTTCGTTCACAATCACGTGGTGATGGATGTCCATTGTCCAGTGTAGCACTGCACTGATTGTATTTTGGGCAAGCAATCCCTCTCCTCTTCAATCTGTGTGGGAGAGTTGACTCCACTAGCCTCCAGCTCTAGCTTTGGCCTCATGACCCAGGCCTTGACAAGCAGTGCGTTCTCCCTCTCCGCCCCCACCTCAGTGACTCTTGGATGACACGCGAAACTCAATGCCAGCCACGGTTTGATTTACTGGAGAGAACACCTCGCTTCTCTCCAGATTGGTTTCTGTGAGAATATGAACCAGGCCATGGAGCAGAGATCCTCTTGTGTGTGAGGTCAATACAGAGGAACAGAGGCAAACATTGTAGAGAAATGGGGTCTTGTAGACATGATTTGAGCTCCTGGATCCAGCCATGCCTGAAGCCATTACTTTTAGAGCATGTTGTCTCAGCCTCAGAACTATTGACAGTTTGGGATTAGATAATTCTTTGTTGTGAGGAGCTGTCCTGTGCGTTGTAGCATGTTTAATGGCCAGGTGCCAATAGCACACTGCCCCTCCCCCCCCAGTGACAACCAAAAATGTCTCCAGACATTGCCAAGTGTCCCTGGAGGGGGAGGAGGGGCAAAATTACCTGCGTTAAGAATCACTGCCTTTGATTGCCCGTAAGTTATGTGGGTCACTAAATGTCCTTTTTTGCCGATTCCTTTTTGAGTTGGGTTTCTGTGCTTGTCCCCAAGGGGCTTTCTGCTCAAAGGAAAGCTTGACCTGTAATAAAAGGGGTTGGATGGCTGCAATGAATGACGGGACACCTGTTACCAAGAAGCCAGTTCTAGACTGAGCTGAGCAGTTTTATAGTCCGCAGCTGTATTCTGAGGGGGTGAGACAGAGAGCCTCATACCTCGGCCAGCTGGTGATGAGAAACTGCTCCTGATGGCTTCCCAGGGAGAGAGGGAGGCGTGGGAGACGGCCTGGGGGCACCTCCCACACCCTCCCATTCCCGTAAGACAGTTCTGCCAAGTCTCAGATGAGCTGCTGTTCCAGCCTTGTCCTTGAGGCATGCCAGACCCCAGGGTGCCACGGCAGCTACGATCCCTTGCAGCTATTATAGAAAGAAGGGTAATGTCTGTTGGGTGATTACTAACCAGTCCCAAACATGTACAGGGCTTCAATCGTCTGCAAAAAATGGGGGCAAAGATCACTGACACAAGTAGATATTTCCAGACATCCCCCCAAATATAAATATTTGGCAATTTGGAGGCCTGTCTTGCCTGGAAATCCTCCCCCTTCTCCCCAGTCCCTGTGGGGACCCCAGTGTGTACACGATGATGTTGGGATCCTGGCTGATGTCTCACCTGAGAGACCCTCACCCAAAGAATGTTCTGGCACTCAACTGGTTTAAACTGGAATGAAGCTGGAGGTGTGATACCGGCCCCATCTCAGGTCAAGAGAACACAGAGAGAAGGAAAGAGTGCAGGAGATGCAAGAGGTTGGCAGGTGATGACATCGAGGTAGCAGTTCATTCGAAATATAATTCCTGGTGTTTAGAAATAAGGCAGGAGGCCTGAGTCTGTCTTAGACTCAAATTTCCCTTTTCTCCAGGGAACATCCCAATTCACCACCATCTTTGATGAGGGAAAAGTTGAGGCCCCAGAGCTCCTATCCTCAGCTGGGGACTCCTACACTTACCACTTCCTTGATCTTGAAATGAATTCAGGGCTGGGACTAAGGTAAGGCAGGTGAGGCACAAAAATGCCGGGGTAATTAAGATAAATATGATTTTAATGCAATATTAAAAAAATCAAAACGATGCCAAAAAAATCCTTAAGGAACAAAATACCAAATTTTAAAATAAAGACGGTGTCTAGGAATTAAAATTTGAGAGGTCTGCCTCACATTTCCTGGTTGCTAAAGCAATCCTGTTTTTAAGTATCACAGTGAGAACCATGGCTTCTTAAACAAACAAACAAAACCCTCAGAAGCCAGTTTATATCAGAAACAAACCTGTGATTTTTTTTTTTCTCAAACAAATGAACCAGATTTTCACAATATTTTATGATCTGAATAGATATTATGTCTGAGTTGATAGGAACGCCCAATTGAGTTCGTTGACAACGGGAACAATCAAATCCTATCCCCGATTGCAGCCCTTTTGGGGTTTATAAATCCAGCTACCAAAATTCTTGCAGTCAACTCAGGATCCTCACTTCCTCGGGCCCAAAGGACCCTCCTGGCGTCTTTTGACACATTCTAGAAGTGAAGAGTATTTCTCAGGTCTGCGGAAACGCAGAGAAGAAAACTCATTTTCTGACCTGAAGGAAGGTGAAAGGCATATCTTAACAGCACATTTCAAATGCATTTGTGCTCATCACAGAAGCCTCCCCAGTCCCTGCATTATTTAGAAAACTGCAGGAGAGGGAACAATGAAGGCAGAATACGCGAGTGATTCATTCTGA
Organism: Neophocaena asiaeorientalis asiaeorientalis; assembly: GCF_003031525.2. Lineage (NCBI taxonomy): Eukaryota > Metazoa > Chordata > Mammalia > Artiodactyla > Phocoenidae > Neophocaena > Neophocaena asiaeorientalis. The sequence goes on from NW_020175463.1 coordinate 10,349, forward strand.
TTGTTCAAAAATGCAACCGAGCCAGAGAGTTACACGAAAGATCTAAAGCCAGAATAAAACGTCTGCTGTTGGCAAAGTCAGGCAGTAAAGAGATGATGAAGCAGAAACAAACCTGAGATTTAACCTGAAAAAAAATTGAGCATTTACATTTTTTAAAAGGTGGAGAAAATTCCATCCAAGGGGGGTCTGAGGGTAAGGAAACTGTTCTGAAAATGGGAATTCTGCGCTCTGAGCTGTTCACAGCTCTGTCCCTGGAGAGTGAAATTAGCAACTGAAGGCAGATTTCACAGGCACTTCCGAGGAGCGTGGTGGTGCCGCCCAGGATTTGCCACGGGGCCTCCCCACCAAGTCCTGCCCACTTGCAAGCTGCTGTCGTTATTCATGCAAAGCACAGATAATCCTGAGTGTCTGGAGCGTTTTGCATTTATATGGAACGCGGCCTCTCCCTCCTAACAGAGTGAGTCTAATGCTTGAGTGCACGTTGGGGCGGGGCGGTGGGTGGCTGGGAGCATCTAGGAGACCAGCATTGTCACCAACCTCCTATTTACTCTATTAAGAAAAAACCCATCCGGATGGATTACATTCAGTGGAAATGTGGGGAAATGTATAGAAAATAGGAATATGGTTTAAAAAAGTTAAACCTTAAAATATGTCCCAGGGCGACAAAGACTCCTCAAGTCTGGGTTTCAGGTCTGAGACAATGGATCATTGTGTCTGCCTTCCCCATCATGCCATGGTTCTGAGAGTTGGTTTGGGGAAGTTTAACAGAAGAGAGAAAATTTGGGAAATGGTGAATTGGGAGATGTGACTGTATTTCCTGATTTTCTCCCTGTCTGTCTTGGTCTCATCTATGTGGTTACACACAAGGCAACCAAACCAAGGTGGAATTGTGACTTTTTACACTTTTACCTGATTGTAGTTAGGTGGGCACAACTGAGCTTGGCCCCAGGTAAAGGGATCCTCCTTAACTCAGCTAACAGGCCCCGGAATACAGTTACCCCAATAGTCAGAGGAAACGATCTCGTCTCCAGAGAAAATCTCAGTCACACTGGCGTCTTCGGAAGCACTTTGGATGTTACGGAGTGAATCAGGTCCTGCTGCTTGTCGCTTACAAGATCAATTACATACAAACGGTAGAAAAGAAAGGTGCTCCCCCTATGTTCATAGCGACACGGTTCACAATAGCCGAGACAAGGAAACAACCTAAATGTACATGGATGGATGAATGGGTAAAGAAGATGGGGTACATATATACAACGGAATATATTCAGCCGTAAAAAGAATGAAATAATGTTATTTGCAGCAACGTCGTAGATGGACCTAGAGATTATCATACTAAATGAAGTAAGTCAGAAAGACAAATACCATATGATATCACTTGTATGTGGAATCTAAAGTATGACACAAATGAACTTATCTACAAAACAGAAACAGACTCACGGACATAGAGAACAGACTTGTGGTTGCCAAGGGGTAGGCGGTGGGGGGAGGGATGGAGTGGGAGTTTGGGGTCAGCAGATATAAGCTTTTATATATAGAACGGATACACAACAAGATCCTACTGTATAGCACAGAGAACTATATTCCATATACTGTGATAAACCATAATGGAAAAGAATATAAAAGTAAGAATGTATATATATGTATAACTGAATCACTGCTGTACAGCAGAGATTAACACAACATTGTGAAACGACCATACTTTAATAAAAAAAATTAAAAAGAAAAGAAAGGTGCCTTTAATCAGAATGCCGGCAATCTGGAGAGATGGTGGACTCAGCGTCCCCCAAAAGCCACCTCTGAAGACTCGGCTTGGCCATGAAAGTTTTTAAAGGGAAACAGAGAAGTAGTCTCGGTTAATCATTGAGATGGGGTGTCAGAGATGCCGCCAACCCCGCTGCGTGCAGGCTTGTGTGCGGTCTTTTCGACTTCTTGTTATCTTCCTCTAGATGTTTTCTTATTCACACAGTTTGGTCACCCAGTTTGTTTGGGAGATTACTGAAGGGGAAGCTAGGGAAGAGGTCTGGTCATCTGTTAATTACTTATTCTTCATTTCTACTTCTTTGATCTACGGAAAGAATTGACAAGTTAGGCGAGGTTTTGTGTGGTTCAAAGATTTGAAAGGTGTGCTTGGGCTGGAGATGAGTAGAGCATGGGCGTGCCTGTTTAAAACAATATAGTTTTGCTAAAGTGACAAGAAAAGGGGCTTCCTGCTGAGGGTGGTTTCTGGCAAAGAGCTGCTTACATGGACTGTTTTACTGATTAACTTTTGGAAGCATTGTATTTTCTAAATAAAACACAGCATCAGTGATGAACAAATCAGTTCTCTTTCACATGGAATCTCTCTTTCATAGCCTTCTTGGGGATGGTGGGTGCTTGGTGGTTCCCAAACAGGATTTGAACTTTGAACACTCTTGTGGAAAATTTGAGACAAAATAAGAATCAGTGCAGAGCTCTCCAGCACAACACTGTAAATCAACTGTGGGTCAGGATGCTTTTGGAACAAATCACAGAAACTCATACTCAAATTGGCTTAAACAAGTATGTTGGTTCCCATCAGTCAAAAGGTGAATCGGCTATCTGAAGATGTCTTCAAGGAACAGATCATTTCCTTCTCTGCCCTGTCCTTCTGCATTGGCTTCAGCCTGAGGCTGGAAATCCTCCTGGGTATTGGAGGCCACTGGTGTCCAGAAATCAGATCAAAGAAAGCTTTGGAGGTGTCTCAGAGAGCAAGCAGGATCTTTCTTAGAAAGTGCCAGCATCTTGAATTACCTTGAGCCCAACCGTATCACATGTCTGCTCTCGACCAAGTCACTGTCAAGGGAAATGGGTGGGGTTACCCTTAGACCAGCACTCTAGCTGGGGTGGAGTGGGGTTGGCTTCTCTGCATTCCATGGATTGGCAGGGGAATGGGAGGTTCCTGAGACGTCAAGGAACTTGTTCTGTGAGGCTGGGTTGTAGATGCTGGTAGGCATCCATGATATCCAGTACTGTCTAGGAAAAACTCACTGTTCCCTACCCTCACTGAAGGAAAATTCTTTTTTCTTTTCCCACTCACTACTCACACAGATGCTTCTGTGACCAGATGTGTGGGTGTTTTTTTTTCCCACATTGACCAATTCTTCGACACCAGCTGCTTGCCCTACGATTCAGTTCAGTTCTAAAGCCATCTGTGTGGCATAAGTGGCAGACCCCACAGATTCAGGGCCCAGTCCCACGGCTGCTGCCACTTCAGGTGCCAGTCCCAAGTCCCAAGTTGTCATCTGTACTTCTGGCCAACGGGCTATAATTTGGGGTTCTTACAATCCCCTCCTTGGGTTTGATAATTGGTTAGCGTGGCTCACAGAACGCAGGGAAATTCTTACTTTTTTGTTCACTGGTTTATTATAAAGGATATAGTAAAGGATACAGATGAACAGCCAGGTGAGGAGATACATAAGGGAAGGCCCACTGAGTGCAGGAACTTCCGTCCCCGTGGAGTTGTGAGGTGGGGTACACTACCTTCCCAGCATGTGGGTGTGTTCACCGACCCAGAAGCTCTCTGGACTGCACGGTTGAGGGATTTGTTAATGGAGGCTTCATCATGTAGGCGTGATCAATTATTAACTCAATCTCCTGTCTCTCTCTTCTCCCCTGAGGATGGGGGATGCCGCTGAAAGTTCCAAACTTCTAATCATGCTCGGTCTTTCTGGTGACCAGGTCCCATCCAGGAGCTATGCAGGAGCCCACCAAGAGTCGCCTCATTAGAACAAAAGGCACTCTTATCACCCAGGAAATTCCAAGGTATTTAGGAGCTCTGTGTCAGGAGCCTGGGTCAAAGACCAACTATTAGAACAAACCAGGGAGAACATCCCTTTCAGAATACCCTTCCCCCCTCTGGGTTGGTGTCTGATACTTAAAACTGATTTCACTTTCCTTTAAATTTTACAGTGTGTACCTCGTGCTCTGAGACAAGGACAGATGCCAGAGTTCTGGGAAGTGGATGAGGGCGAGGAGAGCCTATGGGAGGAGCAGGGCCCAGGGCAGAGGGGGAGGGCATAGACCTGGCTCCCACATGGTTGGGTACCAATCCTGGCTCTGCCATCTCTGGGCTGTGGACCTTGGGTGAGCCAACTCATTTCTCTCCTCCTCAGTTTACCCACCTCTAACCTGAGCATAATTAATAACACCTGACTCAGAAGTTTGATGTAAAGATTATGGTAATTTATATATGATACTCCCCAAACAGTGCCTGGCATATAGAAGGCATTTTATGTGTCTTCTACAAGCACTGTCTTACAAAGTGAGGAGACATGAGACACTTCCTAGCTGGACAAAGAAATAAAGATGTTCAAGTATTGCTCAAAATGACAAGCGATGACTATTCTTATTGTAGAATTATAGTAACTCACATGTATTGTTCACTACATATAAGACATTCTTGAAATCGGTGCTCTCAACAATGTTATGGGGTAGGTACTATTATTATCCCATTTCACAGATGTGAAAACAGAGACACAAAGAAATGCAATAACTCATCCAAGTTCCCACAGCTAGTAAGGGATAGAGCTGAGCTTCAAATCCACGCAGTTTCTCTTCAAACTCCATCTTTCCTATTTCTACAGTAGGAGGGAAAATTTATGCAGCTGGGGCGGCAGAGCGGGGGTGGCAGTAGTGGCATCAAATGCTCAGTCTTTCAGATGTTAAGGCAGGAAGCCAGCAGCCAATGTCTAAAGCTGATAAGAGGAGGATGTGGAGCAGAAGGCACTCCCATACGTTGATTGTGGGAGTGTAAAATGGTACAACCACTTTGACGAACTCTTTGGATGTTTAAAAAAATTACATGTACATCTGTCCCCTGACCCAGTAATTCCACTCCTACGTAAGATACAAGAGAAATGAAAACGCAAAAAGATGTGAACGAGAATACAGCTTCATTCATAATAGCCCCAAATAGAAACACTCCAAGTGTCCATCAACAGGTAAATGAATAAACAAACCACAGGATACTAGTACAATGGAATACTATTCAGCTGTAAAAAGGGACCCACTACTGACGCATGCCACAACGTGGATAAGGGCTAGTACTGATTGGCAGGCTTGCTTTCAGAAGTACCAAAGTTCAGAAGCCATCAAAAGTGGTTGATCCTGGATGTGGACTGAAAGTCAGGAGGTGGACAAGTTGCTACATTTTCAGCCTTTCTGTACTTGTGGTAATTTGAAAAATCATGTACTATTTAATTTTCTAGCACTAAAAGGGTCTGTTTCCTCTCTCTGCCCATGGACCCTCAGTCAAAGTTTGGTTAAGGAACTGGAAGCTCCACTCACTCAAGTTCAGCTTGGAAATTTTGAGTCCAATTTGGAAAAGATGGAGATCAAATACATAGAATTGCAAAACTCAGTTCAAAGCCAAGGACATTCATCATCTAAGTGACCAGGACTTGGTGGCTCTATCCCAAGAGAGGCTCGGCAGAGATGGCTCATTCCTGGGAGGGACAAGCTGGGGGCATCTCACAGGAGAACGGCCTTGAGAATGAAGCCCACACCCAGAGGTTGTGTGTGCCCCCTGAAGGATGCTGCTATCAGCCTTGACAGAGCCCCAGCCTGGAGACTGTAAATGAACTAAAAATGAGGAGTAGAGGAAGTGTGCTGTTTTTCATAAATGAAGGATCCTCTAAGCAAATTGTTCCTCTTGCTGATGGGCACTGCAGTCTCTAAAGGCTTTCAAAATGCAAATGAAAACAAACTTTGCTGAACCAGGGCACTCCGCTTTTGGAAATCTCCAGAGAGTGAATCCAGAACTTAACAAAAAGAGACTAAAAAAAAAAAAAAAAATAGGGGTTTGCCATTCACATTACGTAAGTATTTATCATTTGACAAAGAAGCAGACCTTAGGATGTGATTTGTTTTACACAAATTCTTTTTAGACACCTCCTTCCATAAATATCCTAAGGCCTGTCTGCAGGATTTAACCTGCCCGTTGTCTGTGTCCAACCCACATCCTGGAGGGGGATGGGATCCTCCCCTAGTTGGTCACTGTTTTATCCCCACTGCTCAGGGCAGGGCCTGCCACATACAGGAGTCCAGCAGATAATTCTTGTGTGAAAGAATGAATGAAAGGTTTTTTTTGTTTTGCCCCAAATTAGTTTTTTTTTTAAGCGCTATATTATTAATATTTTGGGTATACATTTGGTAAGACTTGGGTAACCTTTTCCTGGTTTTCTGCTTGTTTGTTTACTTTGTTTTGTTTTGGGGTCATAGGAACTGACTCTGGTTGCCAGGATAAACCCGCTTCAAGTGCTTTCGATGTGGTCTCACTGCTTAAGACTCAGCTGCAAAACGTGGCTTTTTTTTTTTCTTAAGATTTTTTTTTTATGTGGACCATTTTTAAAAGTCCTTATTGAATTTGTCACAATATTGCTTCTGTTTTCTGTTTTGGTTTTTTGGCCACGAGGCATGTGAGATTTCAGCTCCCAGACCAGGGACTGAACCTGCATCCCCTGAATTGGAAGGCGAAGTCTCAACCACTAGACCACGAGGGAAGTACCAAAACATGGCTTCTGAGAAGAGATGGCAGGTTGTCCAGGCCTGGGTCAGTGCCCACCCCTCAAGGGGGATGGGGCGTCTTGACTGACAGGTCCTCCAGACTGTATCCAGTGGGGAAAGCTTTGTCCCCCCAAAGAGAAGTGGGATGCTGTTACTGGAGAAAGAGAAATAGCGTTATTGCCTGAAAACAGTGTTTCTCAACCCAACTGACTAACTCAGCACTTCCTTTTATGACCAATATTGTCTAATGCTGCCTTATACTCCTGGAATGAAATTCATGAATAATATGACTTACCTATATGCATACTTTAAAGGAAAATCAGAATACTGTCCTAGACGTAATATCAAGGAGAAATAGAAGGAAACTAACTTGTAGAATACTGCTTAGCAGAAAAAATAACAAAACAATAGAATTATACAAAATTCAAGGATAATAAATACGTGCTTAGGAGTGGCTACCCTATGAGATTTCAAGAATCAGTGAGATGTTTGCTTCTGCTGTTGAAGAGTAAGTCTGGGTTTAAAAGCAGCGAGATGATCAGAAGCCACAACTTGTACCAGAAATAAGGAAAATGAAAGAACAGATGTGGAGTGGAGACTGAGGGAAAAACTATTCAAGGTACATTAACAGCTGCTAAGAAATACTTTGTGATCTTATGGAGTTGGGTTTGAGTTACAATGAATTATCCATAGTGTTTTTACTTGAAGGAATATCTAGAGGGGAATTAAAAAGTCATGGGGGACACGGTAGGACTGTCTTGTATGTTGCAGGAGTTGGAGCATCCCTGGGCTCCTGTTCATTAAATGTCAGTGGCCTCTGTAAGAAAGAAATTGGGAAAGATTTTGAAATTTAGAGGGTATTTTGAGTACCTCGTCAACCCAGGTAGTTTTTGCCTCCCATTGGCTTTGACTAGGCTATTCTACAGTCCTGTAATGCTACAAGTTAATCTGTAGCAAACTGATAGTAACGCAAACGATTCCTGTCCATAGAAATGCACATTATATCCAGTAGGGGTTTATGGACCACCCTCCCCCATTATGGAAGAAGCCAGTTTTGCGTCCATTAATCGAGTTCATTTCAGCCTAGAAATGTGTCTACACTTTGGATTTTCCTTTGAACTGGTTTTAAAACCTTGCTGATTCCCTCCTTCATAACTGAGTTAAATAAAACCTTTGACATACTCACTTCATGTTTGTAGGACATTCATGATTTTACCTTTTTTAAAAAGAATATTCTTTAACAATCTCTATCATTGTGCAGCCAAAGATTAACTTCTTAACTTTGCAAACTCCCCAGACTGTATGCATTGTGTCACTGCATTCACGCGCACACAGCAAACCTAAAGGGTCTTAACCCATCTTCGCTTATCTCTACCTTGTGGCCTTGTGGGGTACTAGTTGACTGATCGCTACATTGTCCCTACTATACAAGTGTCCCACTTGGAGCTTTTAGGGTTTGAGACCCCAACCTCAAATTGGGGTCCTTGAGATCACACTATATTCAGAGCTAATATTTTTATTTAACCAAAATCCTCAGCTTTTTGCCTCTTATGTGAAGAAAATCACAACTCCAGAGATGATCCGCCACCCCTCCACATTTATGCGAAGGGGAATTACATCCTGTGTAATTCCAATCTTCTCTGTCACGGTTGTCTCTTTGGTCTCGTGGGGTATTTTTAAGCATCAAAAGGAAAAAGAAGGAGAAAATCCAAAGAGACCACCCCCAAAGTCTGCAATCACGTTAAACCTCAGACAAAACCAAACCCACCAGGGCTTGACGGAGTAAGCTTATAAACAGAAAAGACCAGGGTCTTAGTGGTGAGATTCTGTGGGTTCCTTTGTAACCCTGATTCCTTCCGTCTGACAGCAGGGGATGGGGAGAGTCTCCTGTTTTCCTGGTATTCTGGTCAGGCTACTTGGAATGGAAGGAACCCTCCCTTTGATCTTTTTAGTGCTCATTTGTATAGCCCTGGGCCTTTTAAGGGGAAGAGGCGGAAAATCATCACCAAAAGCAAAGAGCAGAACAGGGAAAGGTGCGTGGACATTTCTGTGCTCTGCTATTTAAAGTCAGCGTCCTGACAAGTTAGGGTCGTGCCAACAGATCAGGAGGTCTGGGTGAGGAGAATGAGATCTTCAAATCTTTTCTTTTTTTTTTTTTGCGGTACGCGGGCCTCTCACTGTTGTGGCCTCTCCCGTTGCGGAGCGCAGGCTCAGCGGCCATGGCTCACGGGCCCAGCCGCTCCGCAGCATGTGGGATCCTCCTGGACCGGGGCACGAACCCGCGTCCCCTGCATTGGCAGGTGGGCTCTCAACCACTGGGCCACCAGGGAAGCCCTCTCCTTCAAATCTTTACGCCCTCCTCAAGTAGGACATATTTCCAATACAGAGAAGAGTGTCTCTGGAAAGCACTTTGCTCGAGGGCTTTACGATATTTGAATAGTAATAATTGCTGTCAAAGACTCAAATACTAAAAAATACAAAAACATAACCCAGAGTGTAATCTGAATGCAAGACAGTGTATGACCAAGGCGTTAGTTCCCATATATTGTGTATGTGGGCCTGCCTGTGCTCCTGGCACATCTCTCAGGCTGCATCGGCTTCCCCTCCCGGTCTCCTCCACTCCACTCAGCTGCGTGCCCCGCCCCTCATTCATTCAGGTCTCTTCTCTAACATCCTCTCCCTTGTGAGTCGGGCCACCCATCTAAAATAATGTCTCCATCCCTCTCCATCTTCTTATTCTGCTTTATTTCCTCCATAACATTTTCACTTCTGACATTATATTGAATTTCTATTTTTTTTTATTGGTTCTTGTCATTCTTCCCATTCAAGGTCAGGTCCAAGTGGTCAGGGATTTTGTTTTGTTCACTGTTGTAGCTCCAGTGCCCAGGACAGACCTTGGCGCATGGTCTGCAACCAGTATTTGTTTTTACGTGGGTCCACTTTTAAAGTACCAGCCTTGGACTCACATCCTTCTTGAGCCTTTGGGGATGGTCATCAGAGTCAGTCCCTCTTTCCTCAACTGCCTCGTTGGCCTTATTGTATTCGTGCAGCCCACACATGCTTTTTCAGCCTCTGGGCATGAGGTTTTACACTCAGCCAGGGGACCAGATCAGGAAAGACAACAGAATCCCTGCCTCACGGAGCCGCCATCTTCCAGAGGGGCATTGGGGATGAAACATGTTACTTGTATCTCTGTCTAGTTCTTAGATGTCCTTCTGGCTCATCTTATAGTTGCTCTGATCATTTGTTCAAAAAACAATTTGTGTGGGGGAGGGGCTGACCATTTGCCAGAGACTGAGCTAGGCACTCAAAAATGAACAGGCGATCAGAACTAATTTCAAAGGACTCACAGTATACTGAGTAGTGAAGTGGTAGAGGCAGACACGACAATGCAAACAGTAGTAAAGTGGGATGTGTGCTATAATAGAGATGGAGGCATTAACTTTTGGGCCAAGGATGGTAGTAGAACAATGAGGGAGAAATCAGAGAAGGCTTCACGGAAGAAGTGACAGATGCAGAGGGATAAGTAGGAGTTAGCAGGGAGAAGTGGGACTGAGAGGGAAAGCCATCTGGGCAGAGGGAAGAGTTTCTGCAAAGTCTATGGAGATCAAAGAGCCACTATTGATGAAACAGTGTGATGCCTGGGAAAGCGACCAAGCTTTTTAAATGATGCCTCAACTTCCCATGGCCCTCTCCAATCCAATTCAATCCAATACTGAGTTATCTTTTAAGAGCTGGCCAAGTGCCATATATACACTACCAAATATAAAATAGCTAGCTAGTGGGAAGCAGCCACATAGCACAGGGAGATCAGCTTGGTGCTTTGTGACCACCTAGAGGGGTGGGATAGGGAGGCTGGGAGGGAGATGCAAGAGGGAGGGGATATGGGGATATATGTATATGTACAGCTGATTCACTTTGTTATAAAGCAGAAACTAACACACCATTGTAAAGCAATTATATTCCAATAAAGATGTTAAAAAAAAAAAGAATAAAGGGGGTGACTTAAAAAAAAAAGAGTTGGTCAAGTGCAAGGCACTGGGGAGGCTGCAGACAAGCACAAAGCACATCCCCTGCCCTCAGGGGGCTCTGAGTCTAGCCAGGAAGGCAGGCAGGCATGTAAAAGGAAGGGAGAGTCACAAGATCTGATTCATGTTCAAGGCATCACTAGATGAGCACTGAGCACACATGCTGTGGATTTGTGCCCAATTCAGTTGGTAAGGAAAGACTAGCAAACCTCTTTAGATAGTGACCAGGTCATTCATTCATTCATTCATCCATTCATTTACCCAACAAAGATTTATTGAGCACTTAACATTATGTGCCTGACACAGTTTAGTTATTTGGGAGAGAGAAGTGAATAGGAAAGGTGAGATCCCTGCTTTCATGAGCTTACACTGAAAATTCACGCCAAATACGGGTCAACAGATGAGTAAGTAGACCTTTCCAGCTGGTGACAAGGCTACGAGGAAATCCAGCAGGCCGGTGGACCAGCAGAGGGCGGGGGCAGCATCGGGGCCCCTAAGACACTGTGTCCCTCTGAGCCGCTGTTAGAGCCGAGGCCGAGAGTGGAGGTGGAGGCCGGCGAGTGAAGGTGGGGTGGAGGGAGCATCAAGGACAGAGTCTGGGGAGGGGACATCACCTGGCTGTGTCTCGGGGAACAGCAGGGTGCGCAGGGTAAGACGGGGAGGTGACAGGGCCAGGGTCAGGCTCGCAGCCCTGGTGGGGAGACACTCTGTCCCCAAAGGGAAAACAAAGGACCGAATCCTTCGTTTTCAACTCACTCTGGGAGGTGCCCACTCCTCCTCTGACTGGAAACTTCTCACAAGAAGAAAGCACTCCCTGCATTTAATTTAATTTTGGCCCTTGGAGCCTATCAAGTTATTCTGTTCCCATCCCCTTGGGTCCTTCTCCTTCCTGCCCTTGACCCTCCGTCTTCCACCTGGTCTGTCCACACGGTGACAGCTCACTCCCTGACGCCGCATCCCTAAGCTACCCAATTTCCTGTGCGTTGTTAAAATTGTGAAAACACAAGATCCAGGTGCAGCTGTTATCTTACTGTTGATCTGGACAGGAAAGGAACAGGCAAAGGAAAGAAAAGAATAAAATCCCTTGACGTTGGGTCATGTCAGCCCAGTGCAGGGAGACAAAGGCTGGCGAGTCTCTGGTTGTGACCATTCACTTGGCTTTTGGAGCCAGGACTCTGTGAAACAATGATACCAGCGTGACTCTCCTTCGGGAAGGCAGGCAGTGGAGTCGGGGAGGGGACCGCTTACCCTTGGGGCAATAATTATATCAGCCAGCAGGTATTGAGCACCTACTGTGTGCCAGGCCTGGGCTCTAGCCACTCACGGGTGTTACCTCATTTAATCCTCACAACAGCCCTTGGTGGGGAGGATGCTCGTTGGCCCCGTTTCACAGATGAGGACACTGAGGCCCAGAATGGTGAAATGTTTTGCTGTTTGTCACAGAGCTGGTAAGAGAAGGAACCTGGATTTAGCTGCAGCCTGCTTACTGCCCACACTGAAACTGAAAAGCCCAGCACCGGCAGAACAAATCACATGATGTGCTGGAATTATGAAAATCAGGATCCCAAGCTTCCTTAGCCCCTCCTTACATAGGCAGAAGTCAGAGGGCTCTGAGCAGGCGAGTAGCATGATTTTTTTGACTCTAAAAGGGCACGCTTGTCTTAGTCTACAGTTTACATTTATTTGCGTGGCTGTTCAGTTAATATCTGCCCTCCCCACCTCTACCTCAAATGATGTGCCCCAAATAGGGAGCCTGACTATGTTTTTCTTAGCACATTGCTGGGCACACGGCAGAAACTCAGAAATGATTTGTTATGGAAGGAAAGAAAGAAGGGACAGAAAGTTTCACGTAGACACTAGGGCAGCTCTTTCTTTGCCTGTTTCCTGCTTTCATACGTGCAAACCTGGGTGGACCCCGTGATCCCCCAGGCTGTGTCTATGTCTGATGTTTAGCATATAAAACTCTTTCAGGCACAGCCACATTGACCCTGAGGTTTACTCTGGCTGAGCAAGAATAAGTAATGATCAGAGCCATGCTGACAGCAATTCGACCTTCTCCTTGTTGCTTCAAAGGAAAGAGGCTGAAAAGACAAAGGCCTTTGGGGGAAGTCGTTATAGCACAGTCTGTCACTGCAGAGGAGAGAGATAACCAGAGGATGATTTATTGCAACCTTCTGGTGTGGTAAGGGCCAGCGGCTTAAAGGAGAAAATAGCTCTGCCACGGCCACATGCCTGAGGAGTTTCGTGGGCACTTGTACTTTATTCAGCTGTACAGAAACTGTGAACGACTTCACTGTGTTCAACAAACTTTACGCCTGATAAATCGTTGCATCTTACCGTGACTCCAATTACTCAGCTACCCAGACTCCCTTGCAGCTAGGGTGAGGGCAAGTGACTCTGATTGCACTTGTCATCTGCACCAGTATATGTACATTTTGAATTGGAATCTTGTCACTTTAAGAAATGGGAACCTCATGAAGTCAATTCTGGGGATGGCCCGTGAATGGGAGGAGCTATTTATTAGGGCTTTGAGTAATGGAAGCCACTGAGTCTCCAAGGTACCAGAGGTATCTTCATGTGAAGAACTCTGTGGGATGATTTTTGGACCAAGTTCTTAGCTATGTGGCCTCTAAGTTTGATTATCTGACCCTTCTGGGAAATCTCCTAGCCACCCACTATGTTTTAGGAAATTTCTTTTTGGCTTAAATGTACTTGTGTGAGTTCTGTTGTTTTCAATGAACCGCCCTGACTCATACATGGTACAGATGTACGGAGCTGCCTGCCAAGTACCAGAGAGGCAGATGGTAAATAAGAGGGTGTGTGTGCTCTGGACTGGGCACCTGGAAACAGGAACCAGGTAAACAAGGCAGGCTGTCCACAACTGATCACACTTACTTTCTCTTAGTCATTCAACAAATACCTATTAAGCTCTGACGATACCAGGCACTGGTACTGGCTGGTGGGGCTAAATCACTGAACAAGACAGATGAGGTCTCTGTCCTCATGGAGCTTCCATTCTGGTTGAGGAGATAACAAACAAGTGAATAGATGAGATATTTTCAGATTGTGATAAGTGCTATGAAGAAAATGGGATGAGGAGACAGAAATGATGACCATGGAAGGTTACCTTTTCCAGGGTGGTCAAGGTAGGGCTCTCTGGGGAGGTGATCTTAGGGATGAGATGCAGCCAGCCAGGATGAAAGCTGGGGAGCACTTGTCTCGAGGGTGGGGTGGGGGGAGAAGTAGTGAATGCAATGGCATTGAGCAAGAAAGGACTTGGCTGTTAAAGGAGCATTAAGGGACCAGATCATGCAGGGCCTCATGGGCTACAGTACGGAGCTGGATTTTATTTAGTGGGAAATCATTGGAGAAATTGAAGCAAAGGAGTGACATGATTTGATACGTACAAGTGGGGGTCGCAGGCAGCAGGGAGACCCAGCACACGTGAAGTGTTATCTACCAGGGAAGCTCATTAGAGACTCAGCACCCAGGGTGTTTATTGGGGGCTGGTCACATAGGCATCCCCCGCTCAGCCAAGATTCCAGACATGCTGAAGGAAGGCAGATGTTCGGCGTAAGGCACCTCATGGGCAGTGCGGAAGCTGTGGTACTTTTCCTTCCACCTGAGATGATGGTGGCTTGGGAAAGGTGGGGAGAGGTTGAGAAGAGAGAAGTGAGTGGACCCAGAATCTACTCAGGAGGTAGAGCTGTCAGGAGGTACTGATGGATAGGGTGTGGTGGTGTAAGAAAGGGAGGTCCCAGACTTAGATCATCATCAGAGGAAGAATCGACTATTATCACTAAGCACTAAGAAAAGAGTGCTGCGTCCCTCTCTCACTTCATCACAGAAATTTCACAATGGAAAGGATCTTAAGGAAAAGACGCTCCACAGGGCTAACTATTAGAGAAATGCAAATGAAAACTATCACGAGGTACCACCTCACGCCGGTCAGAACGGCCATCATTAAAAAGTCTACAGGGACTTCCCTGGTGGCACAGTGGTTAAGAATCTGCCTGCCAATGCAGGGTTCGATTCCTGGTCTGGGAAGATCCCACATGCCGTGGAGCGACTAGGTCCGTGTGCCACAATTACTGAGCCCGCGTGCCACAACCACTGAAGCCCATGTGCCTAGAGCCCGTGCTCTGCAACAAGAGAAGCCACTGCAATGAGAGGCCCGTGAACCGCAACAAAGAGTAGCCCCCTCTCGCTGCAACTAGAGGAAGCCCGTGTGCAGCAACAGAGACCCAATGCAGCCAAAAATAAATAAATAAACAAACAAATAAATAAATTTTAACAAGTCTAAAAATAACAAATGTTGGAGAGGGTGTGGAGAAAAGGGAACCCTCCTACACTGTTGATGGGATGTAGATTGGTGCGGCCACTATGGAGAACAGTATGGAGATTCCTTAAAAAACTAAAAATAGAACTACCATATGACCCAGCAATCCTACTCCTGGGCATATATCCAGAGAAAACCATAATTCAAAACGATACATGCACCCCAGTGTTCATTGCAGCGCTATTTACAATAGCCAAGACATGGAAACAACCTAAATGTCCATCGACAGATGAATGGATAAAGAAGATGTGGTACATATATACAATGGAATACTACTCAGCCATAAAAAAGAATGAAATAATGCCATTTGCAGCAACATGGATGGACCTAGAGATTATCATACTAAGTGAAGTAAGTCAGAAAGACAAAGACAAATACCATATGATATCACTTATATGTGGAACCTAAAATATGACACAAACGAACTCATCTATGAAACAGAAACAGACTCACACAGAGACATAGAGAACAGACTTGTGGTTGCCAAGGGGGAGGGGGGTGGCGGAGAGATGGAGTGGGAGTTTGGGGTTAGCAGATGCAAACTATTATATAGAGAATGGATAAACCAGGTCCTACGGTATAGCACAGGGAAGTATATCCAATATCCTGTGATAAGCCATAATGGAAAAGAATATGAAAAAGAATGTATATATATGGATACCTGAATCACTGTGTTGTACAGCAGAAATTAACACAACATTGTAAATCAACTATACTTCAATAAAATAAATTTCAAAAAATGAACAAATAAAAAAAAGAAGAAGAAAGGACCTTAAGGAGCATGTAGTATACTTGCTTGCTTTGATAGATGAGGAAACTGAGGCCCAGGGAAAGGAAGTGATTCACTCAAGGTTATCTAGAGAGTTAGTTGTAGACACAAGACTGGAATCTATGTTCTTGATTTCCAAGGAAGCGATCTTCCAATATGCCATTTTGATGGGATGACTTGAAAGATCAGAAGTAATATAATGATAAAGCTTGAAATGATCCTGTGAGGTTATTAAGATACTATTTTTTAGCCTCAAACCCAACCTTCTCAACTCTGTTCTGTAATGCTGGGGTTGAGACTCTACAAACTCCAATGATCCTTTATCTGTGGGCTTCTTGCTGGGTTCCACCTACTGGGGATGGTTCCACCATCTTGGGCTCAGTCAAGAGAGAGAAACCATATAGTGATTTAAACAGGGGCAATGGGGAGACGCAAGAGGGAAGAGATATGGCAACATATGTATATGTATAACTGATTCACTTTGTTATAAAGCAGAAACTAACACACCGTTGTAAAGCAATTATATTCCAATAAAGATGTAAAAAAAAAAACAGGGGCAATGTTATATAAAGAATTATTAAACTATGATAAAAGAGTAACTATATGGTATAAGAAAAGTCTGTATGGTTCCCTAGGGCTAAAGGAGATTGCCCAAGGAATGACAAACTTGGGGGGGGGGGGGGTCCCTTCCCCAGACTAGGGTTCAGATCTCTTTGTAGAAGGTAGTTGGCTGACCCCTGACTTAGCTCATTGGTATCCTGGAGTAGCACCTAATGAAGTCACCAACATTCTGAAGTCACCAATTCCTTCTCTCCACCTTAACTGTTGCCACTTTGGTCCAAGCCACCACCATCTCACCTGATTACTGCAATAGTCTCCTAACTGTTCTTTCTTTTTGTTTCCATCTTGGCCCTGTATTAGGTCAGGTCCCCTAGAAGCACAGCCTGTGATGGAGATCCTTACACGTGTGATTTACTGAGGAGATGCTCATAAGTGAAGGGAGTGAGGGTGCAGAACAGGGCAAGAGAGGGAAGCTAAGCAAGGAAGGACAGTAACTTCAGCCTGATCCCACGGAGAGTCCGGGAGCATGATCTATATCCCAGCGTTGGTCCCGACTTCGGGCAAGGGGGCTTGAATTTATATCTCTATGTCACTCCATCATTGCCTATGGGCTGCCCTAGGATGTGCAAGTGGGTTATTACCTCCTGGGCAAGGAAGATCCCATTTGGCTGAGGGAAGGGGGCTCCTTTATCAGCCTCGACTCAAAGCAGCTGGTCCATGAGGTCAGGAAAGGGGTCCAGGCAGGGCACCAACAGCATCGCTCTTTCTTCTAATGGTCTACTAAGAGGTGGGTGGTCAAGGTGGTCCTCCTCTTCAGTTTCAGGGAAAAGGCAGAGATGGAATCTGTCGGTCTCCTGCTGGGGGCTTCAAGGTTTCCTGGGCTGCTGCAGCGTGTGAGAGGTGTGACCGAAAATTACCCTGGAGGTAGAATTAGATGTCCATTCCAGTAGCATTCCATTGAAGCCCCGACCTTGCCCCTCTCCAGCTGTGGGAACGTGGGTGAGTTTGTTCCTCTCTCTGGATTCCTTTCCTGGTCTGGAAATGGGAGCCAGACACCTGCCTTAGGGACTAATTCTGGGATCATCCCCTGCACACACCCCTACTTGTTCTTCATGCATTGGCACTGATTTTGAATGCCCCACTGGATGTTCGTGTAGGTTAAAAAGCTCTTTCACACGACATGATCCTGAACCAGATTCCATTTGACGTAGACACAAAAGTACACTTTTCATTGTTTTGAAATATACCGAGTTTTTCAGGGATGAAGCCATGGTGTTAAGTAAAGGAAGATTGTAGTACTTTGTTTTGTTCAGGGCTCATGGAGGTTGGTCACCAGTTAGAAACTTGCATTGCTAATAGCAAAGCCTCTCTTGGCACCTGAATCGCCCCAAACAGCACAGCTGTCACCGCTCTGCGTTTGAAGTTTCTTTCACTGGGATTCTACATCCAGGTCCGAGCATGTGATGGCTTTATTACATCTTCTAGTTGAGTTGTGCCAGAGCATTTCCATGTTGAAATGTTTTATTTTACTATGAATTCCTTTCCTTTTCTCTTTATATTATAGTTGGGATTTTACGCTGATGAAAAAAATATGCGTGTAGGTAGGTTATATTATCTCTGAATTTCATTCCAGTTGAGAAGAGGGGAAATGGTAAAATATTTGTTTTAAAAATCAGGCAGTGGCTCTGACTGAGTCGCGAACCACACGTCTGAACAGAATCAGCAACGCCTTCTCTTTCCCCAGGGAAAGTGCAGCCTCATTTAGAGACAGCTTCGAGCTATTAGTTAGTTTGTGCCGAATTTCATAGTGAAGGGCTTCTCTCCCATCTAGCTCTCCTTTGCAAGGATCAACACCCCTTTCTAAACAAGTCTGCTGGAGGCCAGTGCAATTTTTACCCCCATATCCCTGGGCCATGTAAGCTCTCCTGGAATGGTACCTACTAACGGCAGTAGGGCTGTCTGGCTCCCCTCGGCCGGAGGTGCAGGCCTGAGCTTGTGCCACATTTACATCCCTGCCTGGTGAGCAAGTAATTTCTTTCCTTCATAGGAGACAGAGCAATGATCAAGAAACAAACAAACATCTTTAAAAAAGGCAAAAAAGCTTAGTCATGCAAATCAGGGCGGAGGAGGGAGGGTAAAGGAAAGGACCTCATTCTTATTCCGCAGCTTCAGCAGGGCCCTGGCCCATCCGCCGTTTCTATTAAAGCACTGGGCCCAGCACAGCCAACGCGCTGGCAAACCAACGCACAGTAATGAGGGTTTGTCCCAATCAGAGTAAACACCACCCGTTCCCAGGACACCGAGAAGCAGAAAATGAACCAGAGGTTAACGGGGTCATTGGATGCGGCACAATGTGGGTCATTCTAGATGTAATTTAGTTCCCTTCAACGGGAGGCCCCAATACGGCCACCGGTTCTCACAGCGGGGACGGTGACTTAGCAGCAAGCCAAGGTCTCTTGGACACCAGGCCCGGAGCCGTTGCTGTGATTCACGGCACCTCTGACATCACTGGGCGTTTTTGTCATGCAAAGTGACGCGTTGTCCAAACACACAAGGGGACCAGTGAGTCTGTGTGGTGCTGTATGGGCTTGCCTGCCAGTGGGACACGCAGAGGCTTACTGTCAGGTAGCTGGAATTTGTTTTAATCAGATAGACACAGAAATGACTCTCACAAAGGAAAAAGTTTACTATACTCACAGATCCATAGAGATAGGAGGCATGACCTTCCATGCAGGGCCACGTGGGGAAGCACCAGGTCAGTCAGGAGGCAGAGGCAGGAGGAGAAAATAGTGGCAAGAGTCTGTATTGTGGCTTCTGTGGAAGGAACAGGTGAGGCAGGGTACGTAGGCTTAGGATTGGCTGTTTGAATGGTTTCAGCAGGCTCTGGGGCATAGGGGCTGTTCCTAGCTGTCTGGTGTGTGGCCCTCCAGTGATTAGGGCAGGTGGATAGTGGCCTGGAGCGTGAAAGCCCGATAAAGGAGGTGGCTGGGGGTGTGGGCTGTGGATTGGTTGGTTTACAGGAGAAAAGCACACACACAGGTGAGTTGTTTATTATCTCTTAAAACTGGCTAACTCTGGGAGAGACAGTCCCTCCAGGGGCAGCAAGATTGTCCGTGTCACCGCCACTGGCACAGGGAAGCCCGTCACAGGCCGCCTCCTGAGTCAGGAGATTTGGAGGCAGGTGTTCGCAGTGACAGCCACACTTCCTGCTCCTCATTCTGAGGTGCCCCAACCAGACGGCGGAGGCCTGATGAGGAAGGACCCAGCCTGGGCTGAGGCGGGCGGCTTGGGCGGCCTGGGCTTCCCCCAGGGTCATCAGAGGCATGTCCTCTACGTCCCCCACTCCCTCCCCGTCCACACAGGGTGCCCTCCCTGCCCCACGTGGGAGTGTTCTCTGCCTGGAAAATATGCTTGAAGACACAGAGATGCTTCCAGAAGCGCAGGCCCTGAGGTCGAAGCACGGGGGGGGGGCCTGTCCACCCTCCCCCACTCCTTCTCCTGGACTCACTGCCCTTCCTTCTGTGCCACTTACATAGCAGGTTCATCCCCACCCAGGGCCTTTGTCCCGGCCGTTTGTCCCGCTGGGATGCTGTCGCTCGGCGAGCCCCTCCCGACCATCCTGCCCATAGCAGCCCCCTCCCCACTGGAGTGTGAGCTCCAAGGAGGCAGGGACCTGCCTGTCCTAAGCCCCGTGTGCCCAGCACCTCCAGCTGCCCCTGGCACGGGGCTCTGCCCAGCAAGTGACTGGGGACGACTCACTGGGTGAGCCTGGCCTCTGAAGTCCTGGGCTCACATCCTGGCCTGGCGGTTTACTGACCGCTTGACTGTGGGACAGGGACGCCTCCTCTCTGGGTCAAGGTTTCCTCCTCTGTGAGATGGGGCTGGTGCCAGAGTACTCACCTCTCATGACTGTTGGGAGGCTCAGAGACAGAGAGACGTGCATCAAAGTGCTTTGCCACTCAGAGAGCTATGGAAGTGAAGCCACTGAATCACAGTTCCTGCTCACACCTGACAGGAGTCACGGCTTAGGAAGAGCCCAGGGCGGCCGCCCCCAGGAGCGCTCAGCACATATATGCGCGTGCGCACATAGGCACACGGAGCGTAATTGCCGCTTGGGCCCCGTAAATAGTAACAGCTAATGATTACTACCTGCC
Organism: Neophocaena asiaeorientalis asiaeorientalis; assembly: GCF_003031525.2. Lineage (NCBI taxonomy): Eukaryota > Metazoa > Chordata > Mammalia > Artiodactyla > Phocoenidae > Neophocaena > Neophocaena asiaeorientalis. Next base: position 30,725 of record NW_020175463.1, read on the forward strand.
GAGCGTGTATTCACTCACTTAATCCTTGCAAGCACCTGTACGTGTTGCTATAATCATCGTCATTGCTGCTCTGCCGAGAAAGAGAGCGAGGCACAGGGCGGCTGGGTTACCTGCCTAACGTCAGGCAGGTGGAGAGGCTTTGGATTTGAAGCCAAGCACCTGGCTCCAGTGCTGCACTCTCCCACTTCTATTCTCTGTCTTCTCTATATGTTCTTCCTCCCCCAACGGGGCTGTGGGTGGAGTAGGCTGCACCCCTGCAAGAACCGGGTAGAGAAACACACTTCATCCCTGTGTTCACCCATAGAGACTCCGTGTCTCTGGCCCACCGTAAAATCTGTGTGAAAGTAGTCTTTGTAAGCCACGTCATTCCTCCCAGGTAAATCCTTTGACTTTGCAGTGAATAAGGATGTATTTGAGAAAGATTTCACCGCCTATGAAACAGGGAGTGTGGAATGTTCCAGACTGATGTTCTGCATGGGAGGGGAGACCAGTTGGACTCCACTGGGAAAGGCTAACCCCTCCACAGGGTAACATTTGCTGAATTTTCCCCTCACTCTGGCAGGGCCAAGCTTCCTGTAGTTCAACCAGTCAGAAGCTTCTGTTCTGAAGACTGCTGGCTATTTCCCAATATCCATTCCGCCTTTTTAAGAGAAACAGAATCCGGCTTTGGGGACCAGGCATCGAACCACTCAGGATAAAGCCTACATTTCCCAGCATCCCTTGCAGCAGTCTGTGGTCATGTGACCAAGTCCTTTCCAGGGGGATGGACAGAGGAGGGAGATGTGCATTTTTCCAGGCTGAACCCTTAAAGGTGAGGATCTTCTCCTTTTACCCACTTGCTGATGGCCAGATGCAAACAAGGTGCTGAGTCATGGTGGACCACGTGGATGGGAGCAGACCCCAGGGGATGGTGAACCACCTGGACCTTGACACTGTAGAGCTGCCATGCCAGCCCTGGGCTGCCTGGTCTCAGATGATTCCACGAGAGAGAAGGAAACTGCAGCTGACCAATATCTAATTCACAGAGATGGATTCCTCACCATAGACGCTCACATCCCAGACTCCAAGAGAGGGGTGGCTCAGGCCTGTGTCCGTTTTAGGGCAGCCCCTCCCGCATTAGGCTTTAGCAAAAACCATACTTTGAGGTTTGTTGATGATGCCCCATCACCAGCTGCCTTTGTTCTTCAGGCTCTAGAAGAGAATTTAGGCTCTGGAAGATAAAACTATATTCTCTCTAGATTTTATTTCTGAGCCACAAATGAAATCTCCATGTATGACCACATTGTAATTGCTGAAAATATTTCTGTTATCATCTTACACAAGCAAGTAAGAAAAAAATATTATAGCAGACTGACCCAGATAAGACTCCCCCCTCTTCCCTGTGCGCAGATGTGCACACCCCCACCCCCACCCCCAGTCTCATGCTTCCCACCCTGTCTGTTTCACCCCAGAATACAGTAGCGTGGGACAGGATTCTGTTCAGGGCTTTAAATCTGGTCTCTGTACCTGGTTCACCATCTGGACTGAGCCTCTTCCTCCCTCCTCCCTGGCATCCTCCCCTGCCGGCCCCGCCCCAGGGTTAAGGCCCTGCCTCCTGCCCCCCTCCTCGCCATTTGTCCTCTGAACAACCACGGTCCCTGCTCCAGGGGACTGTCCAGCCTGTGCAGCCTGTGGCCTGAGAGCCCTAGAAGAAGCCTGGGTGTTCCCTCCCTGCCCCTTCCCTGGCCATGCCCGTGGCCCCCAATCTGGGACAGGAACCCAAAAGGGACCTTCGTTCCAATCTGCAGGAGCCCGCACCGCACCCTCCAGGGGTCTGGGGTGGAGAGACTCCTGAGGGTCCAGGCAGCGCCCCCCCACCCCGGCCTGAGCACAGTGCCCACGCCCCCAAGGGCGGCTCTCAGGCCTCCCCGGGGCAGGTTTGTAAGGTTCACTGCCCACTTCGATGAGGACATGATTCGTGGGGGACACGACAGGCAGACCTGCTGCAGGGCGTGGGGCCCCCGCTCACCTCCCTCCCTCCACTGCGAGCCTGGAGAGGTTGGGGCCGTGTTCTCGCTCACTTCTCCATCTCCAGGGCCATTGCAGCCCAGCAGCAGCTCAATAAATACCTGTGGAAGGAGTGGGAGGACACAGGAGGGGTTTAGAGAAGTGAGGGAGGTCATGTCAGGGGCACCATGTAAAGGTGCCCACGTTTGACCACTCTGACCTTCAAAGTCCATCTGCTGTAAGTAAAGCCTGGAGCACAGACCTTGGCCCTCGGAGGCCCCGGAAACATGAACACCCCTGCTTCTCACTCTCACGTGGGCTGTGAAGTGACCGGGGCCTCAGATTGGCTTGGACATAAACACGCTGCGTCCTGAGAGCTGTTAGGACCGACCGTCTTTCTCCCAACAGGTGGCAAGAACCCCCCGTGAGCTGTGAGCAGAAGCGCTTTGGTGGAAACATCCTCATGGCTGCACCCTCGTGTCGTCTGTGGTCAGGACGACGGCGCCAGTCCTACGGAGCGAGGGCAGGGGGGCAGGAGATGGAGAACAGGAGGGGGAGGGCTGTTTCCATCAGCAGGCGGGTCTGTGAGCCCAGCTTGTCTGATCTGCGTCAGTCCCAGGGCTTTCGCTGGAATACTGGGAAAGAGGCCTTTCTTTTTACCGTCCTTGCTGGACCAGTGGGATGGGACTCTGTTGCTCTGGGGCATCTTTGCCCCCTCACGAGAAACATGTGACCAAGAATGGAGCCGACCCAGGAGGAAGGGGCCTGAAGGATGGGAGAGCCACTTCCCGATGACGTCATTTTGCCCCAGGATCTGGCCGCGCCTGCAGCCAGGTAGCGCTGGACTGCGCCGTGCCTGCAGTGAGCGGATATTTATTTCAGCTCATGTCAGTTTGCACGGTGTTCTGTCTCTTGTGATCCAGAGTCTTGGCTGACACACCTCAGCCCCCCT